>NC_090654.1:159892892-160203517 GCF_040937935.1 Hyperolius riggenbachi
GCTTAAAAAAGCGCTTTGTTTATTTCCAGATCACGTTTATGAATAAATACCTGGTGCTTGATTCACTAAACCGTGATAACTGATACCACGGTTGCGCTAGCATTTTACACGCGTTATAACGCGTGTAACGTTTTCACGTGAAAATTCGCAGTTGCACGTGAAAATGTTACACGCGCTATAACGCGCGTAAAACGCTAGCGTGGCCGTGATATCAGTTATCATGGTTTAGTGAATTAAGCACATTGTATTTATTCATTTCCGGGTTAAAGAGTTCACTTCCTGACTGTCGTCAGGAAGTGAAAAAAAAATCATTGCTGAACAAAAGCACTTAGAAAAGCGCTTTTCTAAGCAAATAACGCTGGTAAAAGCGCTTTAAAAAAGCTCAATAAATCGCTCAGTGCTTGCGATAGCGCTGGCGATTTATAATGTTACCAAAGCCTTAGGGAGTCTTGCTCAAGTTCTCCTTACTTAAAAAGTGCTTGCTTACTGAACAGAAAGAGCCGAGATTGAAACCCTGTGTCAGAGGCAAAGCCCATAATGCCCATTTCTTAGAATAAGGCAATTAGTCAGGATTATTAAACATTTTGTTACTCAGAAAGGACTATTGAATAGGAGCTTCAGACCATAATGTAATGAGGACTGTGTAACATTCTAGATCAGTGACACTATGTATATGATGTAATGACATATATATAAAACCTGTTCCCACATATGATATAATGAGACATACAGTATATAACTTGTACCTATGCACATAGTGTACTAGTGGCGGGCTCTCTACTGTGTTATCTCACAGGCTACATTAACTTATAAATGTATGTATGCCATTATATATTTTTTATCTTGTATGATTCATGTTACCCTCTAAATTTGGGAGATACAAAATAGATGCATGTAAAACCTGTATGCGATCAGCTTGAGTTCAGCACTAGGAATAAATAAGTGAGTTAAACCAAGCTGGAACGCAGAACTGGTTTGGGAACAATAATGTTTTGAAAAAGAAATAAAGTAGAAGACGCAAAAACACCCCTGACCAATCGTGCTTAGGCAGGGGGTATTATAGCAAATTCACGCTGCCGCTTCTCCGTGCCCCTTATGAGTCATGTAATGATGATGATATCGATAGGGTGGAGCAGCAGACGGGGCGTTTGCACCACATGAAGTAGCAAAAGAGGCAGACAGAGGGTCGGCAGCTGGGAACCCAGTTACATAAGCGTTCAGCCTGGGAGACAGCGCGGGGGAGAGCCCGCAGGCAAACGCTATGTGCTTTTAAACACCATAATCATGTGAGTGCAATTTTTAAATACATTTTAGATGGTTTTAAACATATTGTGCAATGAAAGGCTTTTCATTTTTTTGAGGCGAACAAGCTGACATTTAAAGGAACACTGCTGACAATTGGTGGCTGCAGCAAAAGAGAAGGGGATCATGATGCCTTATATAGTAAACGCTGATCAAGTGGGGTTCATAACTGGCAGATATGCAGGGGATAATATATGTAGAGAAATTGATTTGGTCGATTACATAAACTCCAATAGAATCCCGTCTATACTCCTGAGTCTAGATGCAGAAAAGGCATTTGACAGGCTTAACTGAACCTTTATGCTCCAGACTCTAGAGACAATGGGTATTTCTGGTACCTTTATATCAGTTATCCAAAAACTGTATACCAGTTCCAGAGTAGCCCTAAAAATCCCTTATATGAATCCCCATGATTATTTTTCTATTTCCAACGGTACAAGGCAGGGTTGTCCCTTATCCCCATTATTATTTGCTTAATCTATTGAGCCTCTGGCTTCAAGGATAAGGGACAACCCTGACATATTGGGTATCACCATTGGTAAGTCAACCTTTTTTGTATGCAGCCCCGAAATCAGACCAATCAAAAATTGTTCAACGCAGAAACCTGTAAAGGATGTGTCGCTAGCCTACAGCCTAGCAGTTCTTTCTGTTGCTATGGAGAGGGTGGAGGGTCAAGGGTGTGACGCACATCTCTGAGATCATCCACAGATATATGTCCGTCCACCCCCTCCAGTCCTCCAATGATCCCTACCTCAGTTACATAGTTATTTTGGTTGAAAAAAGACATACGTCCATCGAGTTCAACCAGTATAAAGTACAACACCAGCCTGCTCCCTCACATATCCCTGTTGATAAAGAGGAAGGCGAAAAAACACTTACAAGGCATGGTCCAATTAGCCCCAAAGGGGAAAAAAATTCCTTCCCGACTCCAGATGGCAATCAGATAACATCCCTGGATCAACATCATTGGGCATTACCTAGTAATTGTAGCCATGGATGTCTTTCAACACAAGGAAAGCATCTAAGCCCCCTTTAAATGCAGGTATAAAGTTTGCCATAACGACTTCCTGTGGCAATGCATTCCACATCTTAACCACTCTTACTGTAAAGAACCCTTTCCTAAATAAATGGTTAAAATGTTTTTCCTCCAAGCGCAGATCATGTCCTCTAGTCCTCTGAGAAGGCCTAGGGACAAAAAGCTCATCCGCCAAGCAGAGCCGGGACATGGTCCTCCAGCACCCAAGGCTGAGACACCAAAGTACGCCCCTCCATCCCTCCCACCCCAGCCGTCACACACTGATTGCTAATAGACTAATAGATGCCCCAGGGCCCCCAACCTCCCCAACACCTTAATCTCTAGTTATCTGGCTTGCAGTCACTGTCATGTATCCCCTTTTCTTATTTCTTTCTGCTTTTGGGAATGACAGCTGAATGAATTGTGCGCCCCCTCCTACACTGCGCCCTGAGGCTGGAGCCTCTCCAGCCTCTGCCTTGGCCCGGCCCTGCCGCCAAGCTATTATATTGCTTTCTGATGTATTTATACATGTTAATTAGATCCCCTCTAAGGCGTCTTTTCTCTAGACTAAATAAACCCAGTTTATCTAACCTTTCTTGGTAAGTGAGACCTTCCATCCCACGTATCAATTTTGTTGCTCGTCTCTGCGCCTGCTCTAAAACTGCAATATCTTTTTTGTAATGTGGTGCCCAGAACTGAATTCCATATTCCAGATGTGGCCTTACTAGAGAGTTAAACAGGGGCAATATTATGCTAGCATCTCGAGTTTTTATTTCCCTTTAAATGCATCCCAGAATTTTGTTAGCTTTAGCTGCAGCGGCTTGGCATTGAGTACGATTATTTAACTTATTGTCAACTTGTCGATAAGTACTCCTAAGTCCTTCTCCAAGTTTGATGTCGCCAACTGTATTCCATTTATTTTGTATGGTGCTAGACCATTGGTACGACCAAAATGCACGACTTTACATTTTTCAACATTGAATAATTTTCATCTGCCATGTATGTGCCCATATAGCCATCCTATCCAGATCCTGTTGCAATATGACACTATCTTCCTGAGAGTTGATGATTCTGCCCAATTTTGTATCATCTGCAAAAATAGCAACATTGCTCACTACTGAATCTACTAGGTCATTAATAAATAAATTGAAGAGCACTGGACCCAGTACAGATCCCTGTGGGACCCCACTGCTAACAGTCTGCCATTTTTGAGTATGCTCCATTGACCACAACTCTTTGTTTTATGTCCATTAGCCAGTTCCCTATCCATGCACACAGACTCTTCCTCCTTGCATCCTCAACTTTTGCACCAGACTTTTGTGTGGAACAGTGTCGAAGGCCTTTGCAAAGTCCAAGTATATCACATCTACAGCATTCCCAATATCCACATTAGCATTCACTACCTCATAAAAGCTGAGCATGTTAGTCAAACAGGACCTGTCTTTAGTAAACCCATGTTGATGCTGAGAAATAAGATTATTTTCTACTATGAAGTCATGTATAGTATCTCTTAGTAACCCCTCAAATAGTTTGCATACAACTGATGTTAAGCTTACAGGTCTATAATTTCCTGGATTTTTGCCCTTCTTAAATAATGGGAAAACGTGGGCTGTATGCCAATCCACTGGGACTCTGCCAGTTGAAATAGAGTCACAAAAGATAAGATCAAGGGGTTTAGCTATAACTGAACTTAATTCAATTAGGACCCGAGGATGCATGCCATCCAGGCCAGGTGCCATGTCTATTTTTAATTTATTTAGTCATGCCTTCACTTCTTCCTGCGTTAAGTATTTAATATTACAGTTGGAAGATTGAGACTCTTCTGCATCTGTAATTTGCAACAGTGCGGTATCCAAATCCCAAACTGTTTTTCCCACTTAATACAAGATAATGTTACACCCATTATATCCCGGGTAATATCCGATTTAAAAAAATGGGAGAGCTATCATATTTCTTGGTTTGGTCGTATGGCGGCTTTTAAAATGAACTCCCTTCCAAAATGTAATTATGTTTTTTCTGTGCTTACATTCTGGATTCTGAGATAATTTCTATAACCTTTGCAACGGGCAATGTTTCATTTTATTTGGCACGGCCAATCTCCCCACATAGCAAGATCAGTGCTAACTCTGCGAAGACATGTGGGAGGCTTGTCAGTTCCAAACCTATATAATTATTATGCGGCCAGTTAATGAGACAAATGATTGCCTGGGGAGAATGAGGCCCTCATGCAAGATAGGGACAAATAGAATTCTATATGTTTAAGCCGTATCATCCCAGTGCATTATTGTGGGGATTAGATGACAAAAAGGGTATATGTTCGGATTTTCAAATTCTGTTATCAAGTACTTCTAATATACGCCTTTGGCGTTCTCTCAATAAATGGTTTGTCATGTTATCTTCCTCATCAAGCTTTAGTCCCATCTATGGTACCCCAGCATTCTCTCCGGATCTTAATTTCTCATGCTCTTCAATTTGGCACCTCAAACACATCAGATTCATTAGAGACTTATTGGACACATTTACTGGAAAGCTTTACTCATTCAACACTCTCTAAAGGATCACGTTGGTCTTCAAAATACCCATTATCTACAATACCTACAAATCAGGCACTTTATATGTTCTATATCTGCTTCATTTCAGTTTTCTCGCAAGTCTGACTTTAATTCCATCTGGAATGGAGGCCACACTCAGAAAGGTCTCATCTCCATGCTTTACACCTGGTTCAATGATCCAGCTCGTCATAACTCTAATTACTGTCATAAATATATGCTTGACTGGGACCAAGCATTTCAAACTTCTACTACACTTTTAGACCACAATCCTAGTCTAAAAGCAGGAAAAATGCTGCTAAAACCTCTATATGCACACAAACAAAATAAAACATTTATAAAGTTATGATGTTATGGTACAAAACTCAGGTACGTCTTCATAAATGGAATCCATCTATCTCTGCTGAATGCTGGAGGAACTGCGGAGACACAGGCACACTGTCCCATCTAATGTGGAGTTGTCCTAAAATCCAATGCTTCTGGAAAGAGGTACTTTCGTTTATTAAACATCACACAGATATAGATACTCCTTTGGACCCATGGATTTGTATCCTAGCCAAACCAGTGCCAAAATTGAAGAGACCATCCTTAAAGAGAATCTGTACTCTAAAATTCTTACAATAAATAGCATACCATTCTATTCATTATTTTCTCCTGGGCCCCTCTGTGCTGTTTCTGCCACTCCCTGCTGCAAGCCTGGCTTGTAATTGCCAGTTTTAGGCAGTGTTTACAAACAAAAGACATGGCTGCTTACCAGAGTGTGATAGACTGAGAGGAGAGCTTGGAGAGGGTGTGTAAAGCTTCTGCCTATCACAAGCAGTGCTGCACATTCCACACATTCCAGCTTAAGCCCAACATAGCCGACAGAGGAAAGAAGATAAGATTCATTACAGAGACAGTGCAACTAGAAAAGCCTGCAGTATGCCAGAGCACATTAGAACAGGCATAGGAACTTATAGGATAGAAAAAATAAGGCTCAACATTTTGTTACAGAGTCTCTTTAAGACTGATCAATCACTTTCTGTCAGCGGCTTGATGTTTGATTTATAAGCACTGGAAAGACGTCAACCCTCCAACCACTTCAGAACTGCACAATAGATTGAAGTTTGTTTATAATCTAGAATTTCTGACAGCCAGATTACAAGACAAAATGCATATGTTTGAAAAAGTGTGGGGTGCACTCTCTTTTTAATTTTGAAACTTCCAGGCTATTTTCTTGGAACACTAGTATGAATCCATTCCATGACTGGCATTACTTTCCCTCTTTTCTTTTCTTCTTTTCTTCTATTTTCTTGTTCTTCCTTCTTTATTTTCTTTTTTCATTTCCCAATCTTTTTTCTTATCATTCCTCTTCTTACTGGTTCTTAATACACCACTATAAGCATTACTGGATTTACTTACTATGTGAGTTGACACTATGGCCTCGATTCACAAAGGCGTGCTAACTTAGTTAGCATGCCTGAAGGCTTTGGACGTGCAAACTAGGGTGCTAAGTAGTTTGCACGTCTAAAGCTCTTCCTGATCGCACGCTAATTTTAGCGGTGCGCATGAAATGTCGCACTGGGTGAGCTGGAAACGTCGTGCCTGGAAACGTCGCATCAGGTGCGCCCAAAATGCACTGATGCGACGGTTCGGGCGCACCTGATGCAACGTTTTAGACGCATCGGGTGCAACGTTTCCAGCGCACCCAGTGCGAAATTTCGTGCGCACCCCGCACAGCTAAACTTAGTGTGTGAGTGCATATTAGCATGCAAAAAACTACCTTTAGGGGGCTTTTCAAAGGCGTGCTAATACTTGAATCAAGCCCTATGTGTCCTATGTGTCCTAGTAGATACTTCAGTACTGTATCTCTAGAACCATGCATTTGCTTCTATAGGCAATATAAAACGAACTCGCTGAGCCTCATCGGTTTGGTATAATAGTTCAGGTCTACAGTAATGGTGTATTACTCCTCTGTTAAAACCAAAGTGAGATTTTGTATGGTTACTTATATACGTCCACTTGTATCTAACACATTTTTTCAGGTGTCAATGAGCTGGATGTATATTTTTTGAAATTTGTTTAATAAAAAATGTAAATATAAGATGAGAAGGGGATCGATTGGGCAAGGGGAACCTGTGATTGCCCCACATGCGCAGATGACCATTGTAGTTAGTGGTCCAACATAATTGGTGAGTCGCACTCAAATTGGTCCTGGTGGTGGGAAAGTGACTACATGAATTGCAGAACTGATGATATTTGATATACATTTAAAGGGGAAAATACTTGTCCTACGATCATGGTGCAGCTGGAGTCCAATGTGGAACTTGTATTTTGAATTTCAGGAGGATTGAGAAGCACTTGCATCTGTGATCCCATATTTTGTCCTAATTATCACCTAGACTGTATCACACTGTGAAGGGATAGCCTGGCTTGAAGTAGCATAGTTAGCATTGTGGTTTAACAGTAGTGCGGTGAATTATTTATGTTTTTTGTCATTGGTTACAATATTTACTTGCATATCTAAGCACAGTGTGGCACAGTGGCAGCAGTTGATTACTGCAAATAGAAAAGAGAGCCCATAACCAGTACACTATGCAGCCAGTTGCATGTATGCCTACCCAGATGTGGATTTGTATTATCATTAACATTTGTTCACTTTAGGGGATTAAGTGAGCAAGGTTATGGACTCCCTTGCATACAAATTCAAGGATGGTGGTCCCCTTTCAAGTGATGGTATTGTTTTAAAGTGAACCTGAGGTTAGAGTGATATAGAGGCTGACATTTATTTCCTTTTAACCACCCTGACGTTCTATTGAGATCGCCAGGGCGGCTGCGGGAGGGTTTTTTTTTTATTAAAAGAAAACTATTTCATGCAGCCAACTGAAAGTTGGCTGCATGAAAGCTCACTAGAGGGCGCTCCGGAGGCGTTCTTCTGATCGCCTCCGGCAAGCAGAAGTAACAAGGAAGGCTGCAATGAGCAGTCTTCCTTGTTTGGCTTTCTTCGTCGCCATGGCGACCCTCTTTTGCCGCTGCTCGCGGCGGATCGTCGCAGAGCGGCGGCGATCAGGCAGCACACGCGGCTGGCAAAGTGCCGGCTGCGTGTGCTGCTTTTTATTTTATCAAAATCGGCCCAGCAGGGCCTGAGCGGCACCCTCTGGCGGTAATGGACGAGCTGAGCTTGTCTATACCGCTAAGGTGGTTAAGCAATACCAGTTGCCTGGCTGTCCTGCTTATCCGCTGCCTCTAATACTTTTAGTGATAGACCCTGAAGCATCCAGCAGAACAGATGTTTCTGACAATATTGTCAGAACTGACAAGATTAGCTGCATGCTTGTTTCATGTGAACTTCAGACAATATTGCAGCCAAATAGATCAGCAGGGCTGCCAGTCAACTGGTATTGTTTAAAACGAAACAAATACGTAAAGGGTTTCATATTTGTTTCCTTTAAACAATACCAGTCTCAGCTGGGTTAACATTAATTCACATTACCGTGCAACATTCAGATATCTCTGATTCACCATACCCTGATGCTAGTTAATGACTAGTCAAACTTACTGTGCATGAAAGTAATGTTGTGCATCCATAATGCATGGAGACAGCGAGGGTTCCACTCTCCCATGCAATCAAGGATTAGAATAACCACATACTTCCGGGGAACAGGATTCATACCCAAACTGTTATGTTGGTTAAAAGATTCTGAATGTTCTTGCATGGAGGTGGTAGTCCTCCGGTCTTATATTGTAAGAGACTTACCTCCGGGATCCAAAATCTGCCAAGAGCGGGCTGCATCCTTGCACTTCCGCATGTCAGCAGCCGTCCTCCACTGGTGAAGCGCCCACTAGGGATCGCTCTGCGCATACTGGTGGGCAGATGTCTCGATCCTCTCAGCCGCAGTATGGTCTGAGGCGGCGACAGAGGTAGTGTCAGCTGACAGGATAGTCAGGGGTTTATTTAATAAATATAATGGATGCTGACCCTGGCTGAGATTGAACCCTGTTCTATCGCATCGGAGGCGATGCCCTTGACCAGTATGCTATAGCTGACACGCAGACAGGATGTTTTGCTGGTCAGTACTGGTTAGTCAGCTGACATGTATTGCTACCTGTGTCCGCTGATCTCTCTGTCAGCTGACACCTAAACAGGATTATTGCCTGTGTGTGATTGGCTGCTGTGTGCATGTGACCGGCCACTGATTGGATGCTGTCAGTATTTAAATCTTGCTGTCTGGTTTGACCTCGGATCCATTCTTGACCTCTCTTCTGCCTAGCCCTCCTGTACCGCGATATCTCTGTTTACCCGTGTATGAACTTGGACTGTTACTGGACTCTGCTACTCTGTATCCCTGTTTAGGCCTGGAAGTGTATTTGCTCACTCTGCACTCAGCTCCAATACCTTGCACACTAAAGGCCTGGGTGCCACTGAAGTCAGGTAGATGTTGTCTCTCACCTCTCGTTCAAGCTGGGACGCGCCACAAAGGGTGAAGCGGGTGGAAGTAGATTGGGGCATTGGAGCTGATTTGTGAGTGGATATCCCTACAGGCCTGACACATATGCAATCAAGAGTCTCAGTGACCTTGTGTCTCCAAGGGACAAGATGCAAATCATGGTGGTAAGTGAACATGGGAAGGAAGATCACCGTAAAGCCCTGAATACATGGAGTTGGTGCACACCGACGCCATTCTTTTGCATTTAGGTCAAAAAGAGGGACTGAATCACAAACAGTGGCGTAGGGCCCGCGGTCGCAGAGGTCGCACGTGCGACCGGGCTCCGAGGTGGAAGGGCCCCGTGCGTTCCCCAGCCACACGCTTTCTTTCCTCCCCCAAATCCCCGATCTGTCAGGGTAAAGCACATTCCTGTCTGCTTTATGTGTCGGAGCCTCTGCATTTACATGTGACAGTGCAGCGGCTGTGGCTTACTGTGTACAGAAGTCCTCGATTTGCTCTCTTCTTCCAGCTTGAATCGTCCGCGTTTTCTGAGCAACTCCACCCCTCTCTTCAGTGGCATAGTGGAGGGGAGGGGCGGAGTTGCTCAGCAAACGCAAACGATTCAAGCTGGAAGAAGAGAGCAGCAGTGAGGACTTATGTACACAGTAAGCCACAGCCATTGCACTGTCACATGTAAATACAGAGGCTCCGACACATAAAGCAGACAGGAATGTGCTTTACCCTGACACATCGGGGATTTGGGGGAGGAAAGAAAGCGTGTGGCTGGGGAATGCAGCCAGACACATACAAGCTGGCAGGACTGTGCTGGCCACAGTGTGCAAGTTACTGATGCTTCTGTGCAGTTTTGTTAGCAATGGGAAAATAGGTTAGTAACAGGGATACCTGGTGTTTCTATGCTCAGTGCTATCTGCAGCTGCTTCTGGAAATTGTACACAGATCTGATGACCTCAGATTATGGACATTTGTGGAAGGCAGCTGTGCCTCTATCTTCCCCATCAGTATGTATCGGAATACATGTACCAGAGACTTTTTTTTTACAGCAGTAGTATGACATTTCTTCTATTTTTCTTTGTGTCATATTACGTAAACTGTCTGGTATGTTGTAGTTACATATAAGGTATAGCAGAACATAAGTAGAAAATGTCCCCTTCTTCCCCTCTCTGTCTTTCTTTCCTTCCTTCTTACCGTGGATACTAGATGCTGGCCTGAGTACCGAGATGCTCAAATGCACCAAAATATTGACCATCAAATTATTTACTTGCCAGGAATTGTATTAAATACAGTTATATATGTATAATATAGAATGCTCTGCTATGTCATCATATATATTGCAATATATAAATATGCCTTGGGCACGGTGATGCTTGTCACTGTGCCAGAGAACTCTCTCCATCTCTGGTTGTATGTTATTTTGTTGTCTTTTAACAATAACATGATTTGTTAAAAAAGAAATCGTGGGCTCCACAACAAAACTTTACTGTGTTCTCTTCCTTTTCCCATGGCAACTCCTGCAGTTAGGAGGCCCATCCATCAGGAATGGTGCCATTATGAGCACTCTCTAATTGTGTGGCCACCATGACTCCCCTCTTTATACCACAATGGCCACAATCAGGGGCTTAGCAATAGAGGTTGCAACCGCATCAGGGCCCTTGGGCCAGAGGAGCCCCCGAAGGGCCCTTCCTCAACTGCAGTATTAGCTCTCTATTGGTCCTGTGTTCATAATAATCACTTCTACAGATACTTTGAATAGTGGTAATTATTAACACACTGTTCCCCATCCCCTTCTTGCACCTCTGACACTGTAGTTTCGATTGGCAGGTTTTGGTGGGCCGTATCAATTGCTATGTAGAGAGTGCTTGGGGGGGCCCCATTGTAAAACTTGCATCGGGGCCCACAGCTCCTTAGCTACGCCACTGATCACAAACTCAATTCATATGTATGATCTGTCATATTAAAAATGGACTACCATTGATCTATCCATGCATGAAATATAAATATATTCTTGGTGCATGGGGGTGATATGTGTCCCCTATTTCATGAATACTAGAGTGGTCAATAGGCTAGTGTAAAAAAAAAAAACTTGTACCAACTGGAATTGGGAGGTCTCTTTTCAAATTCATGTGGTTCAAACTAGTTTTCAAAGTATATGTGATTTGCCTACTTTCCACTTCTTGAGCTGCATTGCAATGCAATTTCTGTTGGCTTGACAAGGCACTAACTGCTGCAATTCTGGTGTGAATTTAATTCAGTACAATTGAGGGCAGATGCACACTACACGAGAATTTTAAATGCTATAGGTTTTAAAAGCTCTTGTTAATGCAATGCTATGGGAGATTTTTACTAGAGTTGGGCCGAACGGTTCGCCTGCGAACGGTTCCATGCGAACTTCAGTGGTTCGCGTTCGCGTCCCGCAGGCGAACCTTTGCGGAAGTTCGGTTCACCCCATAATGCACATGGAGGGTCAACTTTGACCCTCTACATCACAGTCAGCAGGCCCAGTGTAGCCAATTAGGCTACACTAGCCCCTGGAGCCCCACCCCCCCTTATATAAGGCAGGCAGCGGCGGCCATTACGGTCACTCGCGTTAGTGAGAGTAGGGCGAGCTGCTGCAGACTGTCTCTCAGGGAAAGATTAGTTAGGCTTAACTTGTTCCTGTCTGGCTGCATACCTGTTCTGTGAACCCACCACTGCATACCTGTGCTGTGAACCCACCACTGCATACCTGTGCTGTGAACCCACCACTGCATACCTGTGCTGTGAACCCACCACTGCATACCTGTTCTGTGAACCCACCACTGCATACCTGTGCTGTGAACCCACCACTGCATACCTGTTCAGTGAACCCACCACTGCATACTTGTGCTGTGAACCCACCACTGCATACCTGTTCAGTGAACCTGCCACTGCATACCTGTTCTGTGAACCCACCACTGCATACCTGTTCTGTGAACCCACCACTGCATACCTGTTCTGTGAACCCGCCACTGCATACCTGTTGTGTTCAGTGAACCCGCCACTGCATACCTGTTCTGTTCAGTGGACCCGCCACTGTATACCTGTTTAGTGACCCCGCCACTGCATACCTGTTGTGTTCAGTGAACCTGCCACTGCATACCTGTTCTGTGAACCTGCCACTGTATACCTGTTCTGTTCAGTGAACCCGCCACTGCATACCTGTTCTGTTCAGTGGACCCGCCACTGTATACCTGTTCAGTGAACCCACCACTGCATACCTGTGCTGTGAACCCACCACTGCATACCTGTTCTGTGTACCCACCACTGCATACCTGTTCAGTGAACCCACCACTGCATACCTGTTGTGTTCAGTGAACCCGCCACTGCATACCTGTTCTGTTCAGTGGACCCGCCACTGTATACCTGTTTAGTGACCCCGCCCCTGCATACCTGTTGTGTTCAGTGAACCTGCCACTGTATACCTGTACTGTTCAGTGAACCCGCCACTGCATACCTGTTCTGTGAACCCACCACTGCATACCTGTTCAGTGAACCCACCACTGCATACCTGTTCTGTTCAGTGAACCCGCCACTGTATACCTGTTCAGTGAACCCGCCACTGCATACCTGTTGTGTTCAGTGAACCCGCCACTGTATACCTGTACTGTTTAGTGAACCCGCCACTGCATACCTGTTCTGTTCAGTGAACCCGCCACTGCATACCTGTTCTGTTCAGTGGACCCGCCACTGTATACCTGTTTAGTGAACCCGCCACTGCATACCTGTTGTGTTCAGTGAACCCACCACTGTATACCTGTACTGTTCAGTGAACCCGCCACTGCATACCTGTTGTGTTCAGTGAACCCGCCACTGTATACCTGTACTGTTCAGTGAACCCACCGCATCAGTGCGCATACCTGTGCAGTTAAGTGAACCCACCTACCTACGTGAGTGCACGCAGTGTGATATACCACTCCGTGCATACCCGATATGGACAAAACAGGTAGAGGAAGAGGTAGTGCCAGAGCCAGAGGAAGGCCACCCGGCAGGTCTGCGCGAGGTCGTGTAAATGTAATTTCATGTGGACCTTGCCCACAGTACAGTGCTCGGAAGAAGGCACGTCCAATCACGTCCCAAGATTGTCAGGACGTGGTTGAGTATTTAGCGACACAGAACACCTCATCTTGCTCAGCCACCAGCGCTACTACTAGCACCACTTCCGCTGCATTTGACACTTCGCAAGAATTATTTAGTGGTGAAATCACTGATGCACAGCCATTGTTGTTACAGCCAGATTAATTTTCACCAGCTCATATGTCTGCGTTACGCGGCAACACTATGGATGTAACGTGTAAGGAGGATGAAGGACCTACTGATGGTGCATGTTTGGATTTTCTGAGTCATGCAAAGCTGGGCAGGATGACTACGATGATGACGATGATAGGGATCCTCTGTATGTTCCCAATAGAGGAGATGAAGAGGGGGACAGTTCAGAGGGGGAGTCAGAGAGTAGTAGGAGGAGAGAAGTTGCTGAAATAAGCTGGGGCAGCTCTTCGTCAGAAACAGCTGGTGGCAGAGTCCGGCACCATGTATCGCCACCTATGTACAGCCAGCCAACTTGCACTTCAGCATCAGCTGCTGAGGTCCCCATAGTGCCCACATCCCAGGGTGGCTCAGCGGTGTGGAAATTTTTTAATGTGTGTGCCTCAGATCGGACCAAAGCCATCTGTTCGCTCTGCCAACAAAAATTGAGCCGTGGAAAGGCCAACACTCACGTAGGGACAAGTGCCTTACGAAGGCACCTGGAGAAAAGGCACAAACAGCAATGGGATGGCCACCTGAGCAAAAGCAGCAGCAGCACACAAAAGCAAAGCCACCCTCCTTCTCCTCTTCCTCCTCCATCAGGTTCATTATCTGCTTCTGCCGCTTTCTCCCTTCCACCTTCACAGGCACCCTCCTCCACTCCGCCTCTGCCCTTGAGCGGTTCCTGCTCCTCTGCCCACAGCAGCAGTCAGGTGTCCGTGAAGGAAATGTTTGAGCGGAAGAAGCCAATTTCGGCCAGTCACCCCCTTGCCCGGCGTCTGACAGCTGGCGTGGCGGAACTGTTAGCTCGGCAGCTGTTACCATACCGGCTGGTGGACTCTGAGGCCTTCCGTAAATTTGTGGCCATCGGAACACCGCAGTGGAAGATGCCAGGCCGCACTTATTTTTCGAGAAAGGCCATACCCCAACTGCACCGTGAAGTTGAGAGGCAAGTGGTGTCATCTCTTGCGAAGAGCGTTGGGTCAAGGGTACACCTGACCACGGATGCCTGGTCTGCCAAGCACGGGCAGGGCCGCTACATTACGTACACAGCCCATTGGGTGAACCTGGTGGTGAACGATGGCAAGCAGGGCGCAGCGGACCAAATTGTGACACCTAAACGGCTTGCAGGCAGGCCTCCTGCCACCTCCTCTCCTCCTGCTACATGCTCTTCGCTGTCCTCCTCCTCCTTGGCTGAGTGGCAGTTCTCCTCTCCAGCTACACAGCCCCAGCTCCGCAGGGCCTATGCTGCATGCCAGGTAAGACGGTGTCACGCCATCTTAGACATGTCTTGTCTCAAAGCGGAGAGTCACACTGGAGCAGCTCTCCTGGCTGCTCTTAAGTAGTGTTGGGCGAACAGTGTTCGCCACTGTTCGGGTTCTGCAGAACATCACCCTGTTCGGGTGATGTTCGAGTTCGGCCGAACACCTGATGGTGTTCGGCCTTTTAAGTTCGGGTTCGGCCCGAACTATTGAATGGCCGCCGACAGGGCCGAACAGGGCCCCTGTTCAGCCGAACATGCCGCAATACGGCCCCCCTATGGGGTCGCAGGCATAAGGGGGGAGCATGCCCCGATCGCGGGGGGGGGGGTCGGAAATTCCCCCCACCCCCTCCGCTAGCGCTCCCCCCTCTGCCCGCTTCCCCATACAAAAGTTTAAGGAAAGTACCTGCGGTAGTGGATGGCCTGGGAGTGGCACTGTGGAGTGAGGAGGAGGAGTCCGGAGAGTGACGCGTTGAGGGAGGCCGGGCAGCGGGCGTGAGGTCAGAGAAAGGGCGGAAGTACCACAAGGGTACTACCGCTGAACCGCCCGCTGCCCGGCCTCCCTCAACACGTCACTCTCTGGACTCCTCCTCCTCACTCCACAGTGCCACTGCCAGGCCATCCACTACCACAGGTACTTTCCTGAAACTTTTGTATGGGGAAGCGGGCAGAGGGGGGAGCGCTAGCGGAGGGGGTGGGGGGAATTTCCGACCCCCCCGCGATCGGGGCATGCTCCCCCCTTATGCCTGCGACCCCATAGGGCCCCCAAAAGCGGGATGTTCGGGAAGTTCGGGGTTCGGCCCGAACATGCCGAACATCTCGGCCATGTTCGGCGAACTTTCCCGAACCCGAACATCCAGGTGTTCGCCCATCACTACTCTAAGAAACAGGTGGATGAGTGGCTGACCCCGCACCACCTGGAGATAGGCAACGTGGTGTGCGACAACGGCAGCAATCTGCTTGCCGCTTTGCATATGGGGAAGCTGACACACATACCCTGCATGGCACATGTCATGAATCTAGTGGTTCAAAGATTTGTGGCAAAGTACCCTGGCTTAGCGAATGTCCTGAAGCAGGCCAGGACGTTCTGTGGGCATTTGAAACGGTCTTACACAGCCATGGCATGCTTTGCGGAAATTCAGCGCAAAAACAACATGCCGGTGAGACGCCTCATTTGCGATAGCCCGACTCGCTGGAACTCGACCCTGCTCATGTTCTCCCGCCTGCTAGAACAGAAGAAAGCCGTGACCCACTACCTCTACAACTACAGTAGAATGAAACAGTCTGGGAAGATGGGGATGTTCTGGCCCGACAACTGGACACTGATGAAAAATGCATGCAGGCTCATGCGGACATTTGAGGAGGTGACCAACCTGGTGAGCCGCAGTGAGGGCACCATCAGCGACTTAATTCCCTACGCTTACTTCTTGGAGCGTGCTGTGCGTAGAGTGGCGGATGAAGCTGTGAATGAGCGTGACCAGGAACCGTTACGGCAGGAACAGGCATGGGACCAATTTTCATCAGACCCAGCTGTTTCCTCAACACCTGCGGCAGCACAGAGGGGGGAGGAGGAGGAAAAAGATAAGTTGTGTGCAGAAGACGAGTCAGACTCAGAGGATGATGAGCAAGGTGTTTCTTTGGGGGAGGAGGAGGAGGAGGAGGAGGAGGGGACAGCGGCAGGAGAACAACCGCAGCAGGCGTCGTAAGGGGCTTGTGCTGCTCAACCTTCCCGTGGTATTGTTCGCGGCTGGGGGGAGGAGGTTGACTTACCTGACGTCACTGAGGAAGAGCAAGAGGAGATGGAGGGTACTGGATCCGACTTTGTGCAGATGTCGTCTTTTATGCTGTCCTGCCTGTTGAGGTACCCCCGTATAAAAAACCTCAAGGGGAATGAGCTGTACTGGGTGGCCACACTACTAGACCCTCGGTACAGGCACAAAGTGGCGGACCTGTTACCAACTCACCGGAAGGTGCAGCACATGCAGAACCAGCTGTCAACTATGCTTTACAATGCCTTTAAGGGTGATGTGACAGCACAACGCCAGCAAGGTACCACTGCCACTAATCCTCCTCCCGTGTCCACGCAGTCAAAGACAGGACGCTCCAGCGATCTTATGGTGATGTCGGACATGCGGACGTTCTTTAGTCCAACGCCTCGCCATAGCCCTTCCGGATCCACCCTCCACCAACGCCTGGAACGGCAGGTAGCCGACTACCTGGCCTTAAGTGTGGATGTAGACACTGCTGTGAACAGCGATGAGGAACCCTTGAACTATTGGGTGCGCAGGCTTGACCTGTGGCCAGAGCTGTCCCAATTTGAAATCCAACTTCTCTCCTGCCCTGCCGCAAGCGTCCTGTCAGAAAGGACCTTCAGCGCAGCTGGAGGCATTGTCACAGAGAAGAGAAGTCGTCTAAGTCACAAAAGTGTTAAGTACCTCACCTTTATCAAAATGAATGAGGCATGGATCCCGGAGGGCTGCTGCCCGCCCCAAGACTAAGTCAGTCCCCGCACACACAGCATCTCTGCCTGCACGCCGTGTGACTGGCTGCCTGGCCTGCCCCAAGAAGACTAAGTCGCTCCCAGTCCCTCCACACAGCATGTCTGCCTGCAGGCCGCTTGACTACCTTCTCCGCCACCACCAACAGGGTCCGGGACTCCAGGCGGATTGCTGAATTTTTTAGGCCGCTGCTAGCAGCGGCCGCTGTAATAATTTTTCTGGTGCGTGTACATGACTGCCTAATTTTTCTGGCTGCACTGTGGGCAGCTGCAACAACAAAAGAAAAGGCATGTACATGCGCCCATTCCCCTTCGTGATCATTACCTTGCCGTGGTGAAGGGGCTTGCGTATCACAATGAAGCAATGACCGGCGCCTAGATGAGTGTCTCGGGGGGCACACAAAAGATAATAAGGTCGTTGCTTCATTGTGGTCAGACCAAATTTGATCAGCTGGACAGTCACTGTTCTGTCATTCAGCTACATCAGCCAGGCGACCATATGGGCTGTAAAGCCACCAAAACCTGCACTCTCGTCATGGTGCGCACCAGTCCAGCACGGCCGTCACTACACAAACAGCTGTTTGCGCTGCGTTACACGGTGAGTTTGGTGTGTCAGTGTGAAGCAGTACCTTAATTACACTACCTGATTGATGTATACACATGCAAGATGTTTTAAAGCACTTTAGGCCTGTCATTTAGCATTCAATGTGATTTCTGCCCTTAAAACGCTGCTTTGCGTCAAATCCAGATTTTTCCCGGGGACTTTTGGCATGTATCCCACTCCGCCATGCCCCCCTCCAGGTGTTAGACCCCTTGAAACATCTTTTCCATCACTTTTGTGGCCAGCATAATTATTTTTTTTTTCAAAGTTCGCATCCCCATTGAAGTCTATTGCGGTTCGCGAACTTTAACGCGAACCGAACCTTCCGCGGAAGTTCGCGAACCAGGTTCGTGAACCTAAAATCGGAGGTTCGGCCCAACTCTAATTTTTACAAAATCACATTGCTCCAGTGTGAACACACACATAGGATAACCTTAGCAAGAGCTTTTAAAATCACAAAGTGCTTAGAAAAGCTCTTGTAGTGCACACCCACCCTCTGAAAGAGACTTTTGCACCACAACAATTGCAGAGCAAGTCCATAAGGAAAGCAATTGTGTTCTACAATATGGTATTGAAAATTGCTGTGAGAGAAGGGCAGTTAATCATCACTATATAGAATAAACAATTGTTCAAAAAGGAGGTGCCAGTTAAGGATAAAATAGTTAAAAACCGTTAGAAACTGTTAAAAAAGGGGGAGGTTGTGGTGGACTTACCTCCCACAAGTAGACACACGATCAGTTATTCACCGAAACATATCTTTATTCAAATAGACTCCAGAGGGATAGCAACGCGTTTCCCGCTTCATCAGGCAGTATATGGAGCTTGTAAAGATCCAGACCAGGTATGAGCGGCCCCCTTTACTTTTTTACCCCCTTTTTCTTCTACTTCTACGGAGAGCGACATGTTTAACCCGAGTGGGGTCGGGTCTAATCTCCCCACCTGCCTATTGAGTGGTTACCATAGGTAACCCATCTTTGTGAGTATATTGTCATATATTTACTCTTATGACCAATTGGTTTGACATACTGCACTATTGGCGATGTCAATCTGCTTTGTTTTTCATTGTTTCATCGTGATGTAGAGAGCTGAAATGAATAGAATGATACTTTTTAAACCAAAGTATTTTTTTTTCTTTTCTCATAAAGGACTCCACCATTTCTCTAATTGCTTCAGAGAGTGGCCTAAAGCATTGTATAATTTTCTCATTAGATAACCAAATATTCTGCATGCATACAGCAGTAGAGTGCTGTTACACTCACTGTTACATTTTTATTTTGAAAATGAAGTGGTGCAAAACATTAAAAATCTTTATGAAACATCACTTTGATCAACTTTACACATAATGTAAAATTTGCTTCAGCTGGGTGCATGTTTAGCGTACATGAATACTTCAAAAACCATTTTAGAAAAAATTCAGCTTGACTAATTAAGAGAACTCCTCACATAATGATGTGACAGATAACAGAGCACACCCAGAGTTTTAAACTGACTCTTGTTACTTTCATATTGTGCATTTATGATCCGTAGAAGCAGAAGCTTTTAACTCAAAAAGAGGTCTAACACCCCTGCAAATCCTTTCATCGCAGAGAAACATCACAAAGCCAATCGTCAGTTGATATTCTATCACGTTAACAATCTAAAGCCTGATCCAAACCCTGCAGGGTATGTGACTGTCTGTCATTAGAAATGTAACCTTTTCTATAACTATGCTGAGGAGACTAACCACATACAATCCAAATGAGACCATAAACACTATTGCTGTATCTTCAGTTTCAGGTCATGTTTTGACAAGCGTGTATGTCCTTGCACAGATTTTCTTCCATATAATTTACTTGTCACATTTAGAAATGAGCACGAAAAATTTGCAAACTTGATTTTCGCAAAATAAAAAATGGCTAAATTTTGCTTGGCAAAAATCTTGCAAAATTTTCACATTTGCATTTAAGTCCATAGGGCACATTTTTGCAGTTAAAGTGGATTTATAGCTAAAATTAAGCTACTGGGCAGGGGCATGACTAGAAATCAGTGGGCCACCCAGCAAGTATTTTGATAACCCCCCCCCCGTAACACACACACACACACACACACACACACACACACACAAATTCCTTTTGTGTGTGTCCCCCATTCCCCCTCCCCTTTGCATTTCTTATTATTAGAAACACTCTCAATTAGAGATGTCTCGAACCTCTGATTCTGGGTTTGCAAACCTCGAACGCGAACTTCCGCAAAAGTGAGTGTTCGTGCGAACCATGCGAACCGCAATAGACTTCAATGGGCAGGCGAACTTCAAAAACTACAAACACTGTTTCTGGCCACAAAAGTGTTGGAAAATATGTTTCAAAGAGGTGGAGGGGGTCAGTGACTACAAAAGGAAACCTTTTTTAAAAAGACCTTATACTTTTTGATTTTAAAGATCTCCTGCTAAGTGTGGGAAATGTTCCCACCGACGCTGACTTTAACAGTTAATAGCAAAGCCCTCTTACATAGTAGAAAAAACAAATTTGCAGGATATGTGGAGGGGGTCAGAGGCTACAAGAGGAAAGGGGAAGGTTAATAAGAACATGGGAAAGTGGGAAGGTTAAAGGGAACCTAAACTGAGAAGGATATGGATTTTTCCTTTGAAAATAATGCCTGACTTTCCTGCTAACACTGTGTCTCTAATACTTTCAGCCACAACCCCTCAACAAGCATGCAGATCAGGTGCTCTGACTGAAGTCAGACTGGATTAGCAGCATGCTTGTTTCAGGTGTGTGATTCAGCCACTGTTGCAGTAAAGAGATCAGTAGGACTGCCAGGCAACTGGTATTGTTTAAAAGGAAACATCCATATCCCTCTCAGTTAAGGTTCCCTTTAAGAAGAACAGTGGGAACAAGAGTGTAACGTTCGGTGAAGCACAGAGAGGATCTGATTACCGGTGATCTGCAGTATCACAGGGAATACAGATGTATACCAGATTATACGTGATCTGCAGTATCACCGATAATCCAATATACTAGCTAACCTCTTTTCACCTGAGTAGAGTTTAGTGTTTGGTGTAACAGTAACACTTTGAGGACAAAGCCTCAGCGCAGTCAGGAGTACTGCACGGATTCCTTCCGCAGACCTGAACTCTCCAAGACGGGAGGAGTCAGGCTGACAGTAGGAAGGGAAGGCTGAAAGTAACCCTCAGGAGGAAGGGTCACTAACAGTGCGAGGAACCGCCTCTAACAGCAAGGTCGGTTTTCGAGGTCGGGCAAGCCAGGTCGTACACACACAGACAGATTAAGTACAAGATCAGGAGGCAAAGGCGGAGTCAAAGTACAGGCAGGGTTCGGCAACGGGGTATCAGATAGATCGAGGTACAAAATCAGGAGGCAGAAACAGAGTCTAGAAACGAGCCGGAGTACGGCAACAGAGTATCCGAAATATCGAAGTACAAGATCAGAGTTCAGGAGATTGGTCAGGCAGGCAATAAGTCATAACAGATAATCACAATCAAACTAGTACTTTAGCTATCAACAGAATCTAGCTAAGTGTAGGATTACAGCTCCAGCTGGTCCCGGCACACTTGCGGATCTGACTACGGATCTGGGTGCTCCCACATATGTGAACGCAACGCCAGACACCAGAGGAATGACCAGGCAGCAGTATATATAGCCAGGTGTCCCCCCAGCACCTCCCTAAGTGCTGGACCAATGAGGATTGGAGCTAGAGTCAGCTGACCAGCCTGGTCAGCTGACTCCTTCCTGGGTACCATAAATCTTTTGCCTGAGTGCGCGCGCGCGCGTTACTCTAACATCAGAGGGACTACGAGTCCCAGCCACAGCAGCCCCGCTCTGCGGTGTCTCCGCAGCGGGGATATGCGCGCTAACCGCCGCGTCCAACGCGGCGGTTTCTCCGCTCTGCATGGGTCCCTGCACGGAGACAGCCGCCTCATGCTGAGAGGAGGCGGCTGCCTCTCCGTGTGCAGCAACACCGCGCGCGGAAAGAGCCGCCTGCCGCTGGCTCATGGCGGCGGCTCTTCCGCGTTTACTTACAGTACCCCCCCCCTGAGGAGTGGACTCCGGACAGCTCCTTCTGGGCTTTTCTGGATGTAAAGCATGAAACTCCCTCACTAACTCATCCGCATGCATACGGTTCCCAGGTACCCATTGCCTCTCCTCAATGCCATACCCTTTCCAATGTACGAGATATTGCACAGAGTTTTGTACAAGGCGTGAAACTAAAATCTTTTCTACCTCGTACTCAGGTTGGTCATATACCACCACAGGAGGAGGAGGAGTGGGACCCACATGGACTGCTGGCTTAAGCAGGGACACGTGGAAGGACCTTACCCCACGCATGCTGGCGGGAAGATCAACGGAATACGTAACGTTGTTGATCTTCTTGGCCACTGAAAATGGACCTACAAACCTGGGGCCCGGTTTGGCAGATGGCTGCTTCAGGGTCAATTGACGTGTGGACACCCAGACTAAATCCCCTGGCTGAAACTTCCATTCCACGGACCGTCTCTTATCTGCTTGACCCTTCTGACTCTGGAACGCCTTCTGCAAATTCCCTTTAACAATTCCCCAATTGTCCCTGAGTGACCTCTGCCAATCCTCTAGTGCTGGAAATGGAGACGAGACAACTGGAAAAGGGGAGAATTTGGGTGACCTCCCTGTCGCAATCTGGAATGGAGAAAACCCAGATGAGGAATTCTTCAAATTATTTTGGGCAAATTCCGCGAAGGGCAGAAATTTCACCCAGTCACTCTGTGCCTCCGCAACGTAACATCTTAGGAATTGCTCCAAAGACTGGTTAATACGTTCTGTCTGTCCATTAGTCTGTGGGTGGTAGCCTGACGAGAAAGACAATTTCATGCCCATTTGGTGGCAAAATGCTCTCCAGAATCCAGACACAAATTGGACTCCCCTATCAGACACAATGTCTTCCGGAACGCCATGCAGCCGGAAGACGTGAATGATAAACAATTCGGCCAGTTCTTGAGCCGAGGGGAGTCCTTTCAGGGGCACAAAATGGGCCATTTTGCTAAACCGGTCGACTACCACCCAAATAACAGACATGCCTTCAGACCTGGGCAATTACCCCACAAAATCCATGGACAAGTGGGTCCATGGCTCACTCGGGGTGGGCAAAGGCTGCAACCTTCCTACAGATGGGAGGGTTTACAACCTTCCTACGGGAGGGTTTACTCTTGGCACATACCGCGCACTCCCTGACATACTCCTTGCAATCAGTTGCCAACGAAGGCCACCAAGCACACCTGGCAATCAGATCCTGCGTTCTGGCAGCTCCAGGGTGACCAGCATTCTTATGGGCATGAAAGAGTTGCAGGACTTGTAAACGATATGGCAGAGGAATAAACATTACCCCTTCGGGTTTCCCCTCAGGAACATCCTGCTGGAAGGGACCCAAAATCTCTGTCCAATCCTCCCAAGTCTCCGTGGCGGCTAAGACTAATTTCTGCGGGATGATGGACTCAGGAGCAGGGGGCTGTGCTGTCTCTGGTTCAAAACACCTGGAGAGGGCATCTGCCTTGACGTTTTTGCTGCCTGGAGTGTACGTGATTATAAACCTGAACCTCGTAAAAAATAAGGACCACCGGGCCTGACGGGGACTTAGCCTCTTAGCCCCCTCGATGTATTCCAAGTTCTTGTGGTCGGTGTAAACTGTGATCGTGTGCTCTGCCCCTCTAACCAGTGGCGCCACTCCTCAAATGCCAATTTAATAGCCAGAAGTTCCCGGTTGCCTATATCATAATTTTTTTCTGCAGGTGAAAACCTGCGTGAAAAGTAAGCACACGGGTGTAATCTGCCCTGAAACCCAGACCGTTGAGACAGCACCGCCCCCACCCCAACTTCCGAGGCATCAACCTCTATGATAAAGGGGAAGGACGTGTCCACATGTCTCAAAATTGGTGCTGAGCAAAATAGTTTCTTCAAATGAGCAAATGCCGCCACGGCGTCAGGAGACCAGTGGTTGGTATCCGCCCCTTTTTTAGTAAGACTGGTGAGGGGGGCAACTAACGTGGAATACCCCTTAATGAACCTCCTGTAATAGTTTGCGAACCCTAAAAATCTCTGTAAGGCCTTCAACCCCACTGGCTGCGGCCACTCTAGCACGGCTGTGACCTTGGCAGGATCCATTGAGAGGCCCGAGGTGGAAATTACGTAACCTAGGAACGTAACCGTGGTCACTTCAAAAATACACTTTTCCACCTTAGCGTAAAGCATATTTTGTCTTAGTTTGTTCAGGACAAATTTCACGTGAACTCTGTGCTCGGAGAGGTTATTGGAGTAGATTAGTATATCATCGAGGTATACCAGTACGAACCTACCCAATACCTCCCGGAATACCTCATTGATTAGTTCCTGGAAGACGGCCGGCGCATTGCACAACCCGAAGGGCATCACTAAATACTCGTAATGCCCGTCGGGTGTGTTAAAAGCCGTCTTCCATTCATCGCCCCTTCTAATGCGGATTAAGTTGTACGCCCCCCTCAGATCCAATTTAGAAAAGATCTTTGCAGTTGTGACCTGCGTGAATAAATCGTCTATCAATGGTAACGGATAGCGATTTTTCACCGTGATTTTATTAAGACCCCGGTAATCGATACAAGGTCAAAGACCCCCGTCTTTCTTCTTAACGAAGAAGAAACCGGCCCCAGCAGGCGACCGGGAGGGCCGGATGAACCCCTTGGCCAAGTTGTCACGAATGTATTCCTGCATAGCCATCTTCTCGGGACCAGACAAGTTATACAGGTGACCCCTAGGGGGCATACAACCAGCACGGAGATCAATGGGGCAATCGAACGGGCGATGAGGAGGTAATTGATCAGCAGCCTTGGTGCAAAATACATCAGAAAACTCGGAATAGACCTCGGGAACACCTTTCACGTAAATCTTGGTCTGACCCAATGTCACCTTCCCTAAACACTGTTGGTGACAATGATCGGACCATCTGGTTACCTGACCCGTAGCCCAATCTATTTGTGGAGAGTGGACTTGTAACCATGGCATGCCTAGGATGATAGTGGAGGTTGACATGTGTAACACAAAAAACTGAAGTTGTTTCCCTTGCAGTACCCCTATCGTGACCTTCACCTGCGGGGTCTGTGACAGGGGACGATCCCGTTGCAGAGGGGAATCGTCTACTGCCGTGACCTGAATGGGGGGACTTACTGGAGTGAGAGGAATACCCAACTCCTGAGCAAATTCAACGTTCATAAAATTAGCCGCTGAGCCAGAGTCAATAAAAGCCTCAGTGGTTACAGACTTAGTATCCCATGTAATCGTACAGGGGAGAAGTAACTTCTTCTCTTTTTGGGGTGAGAATGATGTGCCTAGGGTGTCACCCCCCCACTACTCCTAGGCAGACCCGTTTCCCGGCTTGTTAGGGCAGTCTCGCACTCTATGCCCTGTTTCTGCACAATACAGGCACAGTTGTTCTGATATTCTCCGCCTTCGCTCCACCTGGGTCAGTTTTGATCGCCCAATTTGCATTGGCTCGGGTGGAGGCAAGGCCGGAGGAGGTGAGACAGGCGGAGGTGCCATTACTGAGGACGCAGCAGAAGGTGCCGCATACGAAGTCACCCTAGTATGGTGACTGCCCCTAGTCTGCCTCTGATGGCGTAGTCGACGATCGACTCGGATGGCCGATGCTATGGCCTCATCGACTGTCTTGGGCTCGGGTAAGGTTAACATTAAGTCAGAGACCTCTTCCGACAACCCAGACAGGAAATAATCCATCAGAGCAAAATTGTCAAACCTGGCGGTAACAGACCACCTACGAAATTCTGCCGCGTAATCCTCGACTGACCCTTTGCCTTGCCGCAAAAGTTTGAGCTTCCGCTCAGAGGTTGCCACCAGGTCAGGGTCGTCGTATATCACGGCCATAGCCTTAAAAAATTCCTCTACCGAGGTCAGAGCTGTGTCTGTGGGAGGCAGATTATATGCCCAGAACTGGGAATCACCAGTTAATAGTGTTTTAATGAAAATGACCCGTTAGGTCTCAGTCCCCGAGGATCGGGGTCTCAACTCGAAATATGATAACACTCTACTCTATAAATTCCGGAAGTCAGACGTGTGGCCGGAAAATGTGTCTGGTACAGGCATACGTATGTCATCACTAGGAGGGGATCGCACTGAATCAACTGACGTCTGGAGGGTACGCACAGAGCCTGAAAGGGAATCAATTAAAGCTTTGTGCTGGCCCAGTGCTTGATGAATGCTATCCACCGAAGTGGCAAGCACAGTAAGAGGGTCAGGGTGTGCGTCCATCTGTATTTTGGTCTGGCGTTCTGAAACGTTCGGTGAAGCACAGAGAGGATCTGATTACCGGTGATCTGCAGTATCACAGGGAATACAGATGTATACCAGATTATAAGTGATCTGCAGTATCACCGATAATCCAATATACTAGCTAACCTCTGTTCACCTGAGTAGAGTGTAGTGTTTGGTGTAACAGTAACACTTTGAGGACAAAGCCTCAGCGCAGTCAGGAGTACTGCACGGATTCCTTCCGCAGACCTGAACTCTCCAAGACGGGAGGAGTCAGGCTGACAGTAGGAAGGGAAGGCTGAAAGTAACCCTCAGGAGGAAGGGTCACTAACAGTGCGAGGAACTGCCTCTAACAGCAAGGTCGGTTCTTGAGGTCGGGCAAGCCAGGTCGTACACACACAGACAGATTAAGTACAAGATCAGGAGGCAAAGGCGGAGTCAAAGTACAGGCAGGGTTCGGCAACGGGGTATCAGATAGATCGAGGTACAAAATCAGGAGGCAGAAACAGAGTCTAGAAACGAGCCGGGGTACGGCAACAGAGTATCCGAAATATCGAAGTACAAGATCAGAGTTCAGGAGATTGGTCAGGCAGGCAATAAGTCATAACAGATAATCACAATCAAACTAGTACTTTAGCTATCAACAGAATCTAGCTAAGTGTAGGATTACAGCTCCAGCTGGTCCCGGCACACTTGCGGATCTGACTACGGATCTGGGTGCTCCCACATATGTGAACGCAACGCCAGACACCAGAGGAATGACCAGGCAGCAGTATATATAGCCAGGTGTCCCCCCAGCACCTCCCTAAGTGCTGGACCAATGAGGATTGGAGCTAGAGTCAGCTGACCAGCCTGGCCAGCTGACTCCTTCCTGGGTACCATAAATCTTTTGCCTGAGTGCGCGCGCGCGCGTTACTCTAACATCAGAGGGACTACGAGTCCCAGCCACAGCAGCCCCGCTCTGCGGTGTCTCCGCAGCGGGGATATGCGCGCTAACCGCCGCGTCCAACGCGGCGGTTTCTCTGCTCTGCATGGGTCCCTGCACGGAGACAGCCGCCTCATGCTGAGAGGAGGCGGCTGCCTCTCCGTGTGCAGCAACACCGCGCGCGGAAAGAGCCGCCTGCCGCTGGCTCATGGCGGCGGCTCTTCCACGTTTACTTACAAAGAGGAACATTTTTTTTTTGTCAAAAAGACCTTATACTTTTTGAGAAAATCAATTTTAAAAGTTCAAAGAAAAATAGTATACATTTAAATCTATAAATGACATTTCTGCGGGAAACAAATATATGTATAAGTATATATATGTATGTATGTATATATATATATATATGTATATATATATATATATATATATATATATATATATATATATATATATATATATATATATATATATATATGCTAGAATGTCTCTAGCAGTCTCGTAAAACTTTCCTCAAACTTTGAAACTTTGGGTGGTACCCCAAATTTTCACCCAAAGATAATTTGAAAGTCCTATTAAAGTCAATTGGATGACTTAAAAGGTTAACAGCAACGTCCTATTTACATGTTGGAACCACCAAATGTGTTAGGTATGTGTAAGTGAACAGTGGCAATAAGGAGAGAAAAGGTTCCTAAAAACCTTGTGGTTTTCCAGAACATCACAGTAAAACTGACAGCAGTTATATAGGAATCTGGCATGATGGATAGCATACATCAACATTAGGCCATGTAGGTAGGACTTGCGATTGAGAAATGGTGGTGCTACCTGTCCGCTCAACCCAACAGCAGCAGTCTCTGCCATCAAAACAGCAGAAGACCGCATGGCTGGCTGGCATCATGAGCTGGATGACTTCAGGCATTAATGCCACCCATAAAGGTGTTGAGAAGTAGCACAATCATATTAGGCTTTAGGATGAAGGACCTGAGAGAGTGTAAGTCAGTGATAATAGCATTGTGCGGCCTGGCCTGTGCACGGTTATTGCCAGGGAGAACATTGTTAGCTGGCAGCAAGATCTTGCTGGAGTGCATCGGCAACACCACCCAGAAGTGTAAATACTAGTTACATCAAAGGAGTACTGAAAAGCAGTAGCAGGAGGAGGAGATGATGAGCCCTGAGACAGAGTGTGGCCTGCATGAGCTGGCAGCATGAGCTGAGTGGCAAGCATCAGCAATGCCAACCAGAAGTGTTTATGCTAATAGCAAAAATACTTGAATAAATGACCAAGATGGTGTGTGTGTGAGCATTGCTGCTGTAGTCTGTGCTCCAGGAACTGGTAGGGTTGTAGGAACTATTGCTAGTTTGAATCATGAACAGAATGACATGAATGCCACCCATCAATCTTACACTACCCATTGTAAAAATTAGGCAAAGGTACCTATCAGCCGGGTTTCACATTGCCCTGTCTGAAACTAGACTTTTGTGGCCCCCTAGACTATGACACCCCCCCCCCCCCCCCCACACACACTATTGAATGACACTGACAAACAAGTGCAAAAGGAGCACAGGGCATATTCAGTAAATAGAGGTAACTGCATAAGTGCCGTACATAGGAAGCAAAAAAATATATACAGTATATATAGTTACTACACAAGCTGCATGGCATGCGTTACACTAGCAAGATGCACATACTTTTAATACACAACTGGCATGAGTTTTGCTGTATTCATTCACATGGCAATTTTACCAGTATTTAGTAAATATATGGCTCAGATGAGGTCACATTTAACTCTTTCTGGTCTGTATAAAGCCCACAGCCGGGGTACAGAGAGGCACTTTTTCTGTCCTTGTCACCTGTCACGAAGGAAAAACAGCAAGGGAAAACTATGTACGCTGCTCACACTGAAACCGCAGCAGCTACTGCCAGCCCCCCTCCCCTTTCCCTACAACCCCACGGGAGGGAGAAAGGAGTCCGCAGCTGCACATAACACACAGTATGCATTATCATATTACTGTATACAACCACACATTATAACACCAAATAAACAAAACATCATACTCGCCTGGTCAGCGGACTTCCTATACACGACTGCCAGTTCGATCAGCTTTAGCAAATTTTCCCATGGACCTCTGGACTCCCTCCTCGAAGCTGCTGAGTATCCTCCCTCAGCGGATCGACTCCCCTGCAGCATTTGCTAGGCCGGCCTGGGATAGCTTCCAAAACTTGGATCCTGTTTAGGCATGCAACTGCGTGTACGGCGCAGTTGAAATTCAAAGTCCAAGAGTTCCGCCGCTGATTACCTCGAACTGCAGCCCGTGTGCTGGCTCACACAGCCTCCCACACACTCAGCTTACTCGATAAGCCTGTCCACTTGTTTTGCTGTGAAAGTCTCGATAGTCCTTGATAGACTGAAAACCTGCTTAGGCTCGTGGCCACTATCTGCCGTTTTCCGCGAGGCAGCACTTGGGTTTCACGGCACCAACTGTTAGAACTTCACGTTTCACATGTGTATTCCGGCACCAGCAACTCATTAGTAAGAGCTGCAAACACGACTCTTCTCACAGCAACCGCATCAGGCGTCTTCAGAGTTAGGAGTTTATTCAGTAAACAGATATACAGATACAGTTCATTACATCTTAGCGAAGTAGATTCTTCCTTAAGTCCATTTTTGTTACAAACTCTTGACTAACATCCCTCATGAATGTTAGTCAGATTATCTTCTTTCTATACTAAATTACATCTAAACTAAGTATATACAGCATACAAGATAAACTAACGAGACATAAATAAATATATAAGTAAAGATTAAGACCAGCGGTGACAGGGACAGAAAAAGTGCCTCTCTCTACCCCGGCTGTGGGCTTTATACGGACCTGAAAGAGTTAAATGTGACCTCATCTGAGCCATCCCCCCAGAACCTACAATTAGCTCAGACCCCTCGTGGTGTCATAATACCCACCTACTTGATTAATATTCTATGAGCCCCTTGTCCCAGTTGCAAGAATGTTATGTTTTATAAATATGGCAAATGTTGATTGTTCCCGTAGTCTATTTGTCTGGGGCAGTGTATGCCTAAGACCTTGTGCTAAGAACATCTTCTCAGTATCTGCTTGCATCATCTGCTTCAAGCAGACACTGAGATGCCTCTGCTTGCATCACAAGGAACTCTACTTAAAGGTATACTCTGCGAACAAGCCTTTTACCTAAAACTCAGTCCAAATAACTGAGGCCTACTTAAATTATAACATATACCCCATTGTAAGAGTGAACAGAGGCGCCAGCAGGATAAAAGGTTTTAAAAGGCTTAAAATCCCTCAGGAGGTGGTGGTGGACTCGCCTTCCCGAAGCAGACAAGATACCGTCAGTTTTATGACAACAGGTTTATTAATATACTCCAAAACAAACAGTGCAACGCGTTTCACGGGTATGTTACCGCTTCCTCAGGCAATAAACAGATAGGAGTACACAGTATAGTCTCAAGGTCACGAATAGCGCCTCTGTGACCTATTCGTGACCTTGAGACTATACTGTATCTATATCTGTTTATTGCCTGAGGAAGCGGGAACATACCCGTGAAACGCGTTGCACTGTTTGTTTTGGAGTATATTAATAAACCTGTTGTCATAAAACTGACGGTATCTTGTCTGCTTCGGGAAGGCGAGTCCACCACCACCTCCTGAGGGATTTTAATCCTTTTAGAACCTTTTATCCTGCTGGCGCCTCTGTTCACTCTTACATTATCAATATCCACCTCTGGTGGAGGGGTGTTGCCCCTTATTTACTTATCTACAGAGAGCAACTTTTAATCCTTAATGAGGACAGGTCTAATCTCCTCACCTGCCTATACAGTGGTTACCTAGGAGGTAACCCATGTTTGTGAGTATATACATTATATACTTTTCATTTCCAACCCTTTGTTTTGCATACTACACTATATTGGGCTCTCTGTATTTCTTTTGTCTTTATCATATACCCCATTGTGGTTTTGCTTACCCATCTCTCCAGGCACCTCACACTTATAAGCTGTTGTACTTTGTCCCCCTCTCTATTTAACAGTACAGGTTGCTCTGTATCCTAAATTTGGGGCCAACTGTAGACCTGTGGCAAACTTACCATTCCTGTGAAAAGTAATTGAGAAAGCAGTCACTAACCAGCTAGAAGCCAGGCTTACAGATAACAGGACATTTGATACCGTTCAGTCAGGATTCAGGAAAAGGTACAGGACTGAAACAGCACTAGTCCAGGTACTGAATGATTTACTTACAGCAAGTATGTATGTAACTATGTAACTGCATGTAACTATGTAAGAGATGACCATATACAGAACCGTTTAAAGAGGAGCTGTCAGCCATACTATCTCAGACAAAAACACATATATAAGTAGATAAATACTTTCTTTACTTACATAACATATGTATTGCACTGTCCACTGTTTGATTTTAGTGTTTTTTTTCTACAGTAAAAAAAGAGAAAATCCTTCTTAGCATTTCCCATTTTAACTGTGGCTATTTTGAAGCCAATCCTGAAGTCATTTCCTCCCGTACTCTCCTCTGCCTTATTGTGTATGCATTGCTTGCCCTCCGCTAAAGAAAGTGCATTGTCTCAGCATGAGAAATATTGGCCAATCAGAGAGGAACAGAGGTGTGGGAGGGGAAAACAGGAGAAAAAGAGGGTTTAGCCAATCAGGCTGTATTAGTTAAGTCTAAGAGGAAAGTAGAGGAGCAAAAAATGACAACCCAGCATGCCCTGCAACTTCCTTTGTGCATACCAAATTTTGTGTGTACCAAATAAGAATCAGGTAAACTGGGGAATGATAATTTATCAACAAGAAAAGTAATAGTGATTGTAACTTTTGGATTCCCTGGTCTTTGATGTTATGACCAACAGTTTATAACATTTTAAAAAGAAAACAAATTGGCATGAAAGACTACACAGTTGAGTTTATTCGGAACTGTTCAGTTGACCAAAAGCCACGGCCTGGGTTCGCAGCTTAGGTGGGGAGGTGCTGGTGGTGGGGGAAGGGGGGGAATATAGAAGAAGTTTAAAAGGCTGACAACTGAGGGGAAGAAAGAGTTCTGATGTCTAGAGGTCCTGGTAGAGATGGCCAAAAGCCTCCCACCTGATGGTAGCACATTAAAGAAGCGGTGACCTGGGTGGGAGGGGTCACCGGCATTCTTCAGTGCACTAGAGCGCAGTCTGGTGTTGTGTATGAGGGCAAGTGAGGGGAGGGAGCTCCCAATAATTTTCTCCGCCGTCCTGATGACCCTCTGCAGTTTGTTCCTGTTGCTGGCAGTGGTGCTAGCATACCAGACCAAGATGGAGGAGCAGAGGATCGATTAAATCGTGGCAGAGTAGACACTTGTCAAAATCTCTTGGGCCATGCTAAACTTCCTCAGTTGGTAGAGGAAGAAAAGTATCTGCTGGACCTCTGTCAGATGCCAATGTTTCAATACACTGCATTCTAATAAAAGTAAATGAAGATCATTCATTTTGAAAAAAAAAATTCACCTTTCTTTACCTCTTTTAATTGCTGATTGATTCATCCACTATATATATATATATATATATATATATATATATATATATATATATATATATTATTGGTGCCCCAAACTGTCACCTGAACAATCAATGCACAGTAGTTAGGGCACCAGTTGCTGTGCATCTGTGTGCAACTTTATTGTGGGGGAGAAAAAGTGAGGGATGGGTTGAAAGTGCTGTGAAATGAGTGAGAAGTGAGTGTGTGAGAACAAAGGGTGTTGTTGAAGGCTGGATGGGGAGGCTATAAAGGTATACAGGATGTTAAGAGATGTAAGGGCAGAGAGCAGGGCTTAAAAGTTGAACGTTGAAAGGGAGATTTTGATACTAGTAAGGATGCTGGTGGTGGATGGTGAGAGGGCGGTGCTTACTGAGGGTTGGTGGGGAGTAAGGCTAGTGAGGATAATGGGGAGGGGGGGGGGGGTAAATGGGGGAGAAATCTTGGATTACAGATGATTCTGGGGGTGGATGGGGAGAGAGAAGGGCTTACTGAGGGTGCTGGGGAATAGAAGGGTTTTTTTTGGGGGGGGGGGGTGGAGGAGAGAGGGGCTTACCAAGGGTGCTGGGGGAGAGAGGGACTTGCTGAGGATTCTGAGGGGAGTGAGGGGCTTACTAAGAGTGCTGGGAGTTGATGGGGAAGAGAAGGGCTTACTGAGAGTGCTTGGGGATAGAAGGGATTACTGAGGGTTCTGGGGGGTGAATGGGGAGAGAGGGGCTTACCGAAGGTGCTGAGGGAGAGAGGAGCATACTGGGGGAGGGGGGGGGTGGATGAGGAATGATAGGGGCTTACTGAGGGTGCTGGGGAGAGAGTGGATTAGTGTGGGTGCTGAGGGGTGGATGAGGAGAGAGGGAGGTTTACCGAGGGTGATGGGGGGGGGGTGGAGAGGGGCCTACTGCGTGAGCTGGGAGGTCTTGAGGGAGAGAGGGGTTTACTGAGGCTTCTGTGGAGCGAGAAGGCTTACTGATGGTACTTGGGGGAGATGGAGGCTTACTGAGGATGCATGGAGGATAGTGGAGCTCACTGAGGGTGCTGGGTTGAGAGAGAGGCTCACTAAGGGTGCCTGAGGAGAGTGGGACTTACTAAAGAGGCTGGGGGAAAAGAATGGCTTAGTGAGAGTGCTGATGAGTGGATGGGGAGAGAGAGTAATTTAATTTACCTGTCAAATCCCTGCGTTCATATCCCAGGGCTGGAGAGATGGTTACTGGCTAAATACTGGCTCACCAAATCTCAATGCTGCTCCATTAAAAACAGCATATATGGAAATCACAATTCCTCCTAGCAGCTGAGAGCACTTTAAGACTCCAAGCTATCTGATACTCCAAAGGTATATCCCGTATAAACTAAACAAATGCTCCTGCTATAGTGTAATAAACTTTTATTAAAATGGTTAAATCACACTCACATGATCCAAGGGATAAATGTGCATATAGTCATAAGGACAAGGACACTCCCTCCATGTGCCTCCAATAGCTCCCGACCAATGCGTTTTATCACTGGTTGAACAAATCAGAATGACCCTAGCAACCAACAGGAATAAACTGAGCTCCTGGCTTTTTTGGATTAACTCCTTGCTGTTAATCAGTACTGTGAGGAGAGGTTGTGTTGGAGAGAGCAGTGTTGTGTATTTGCAATTTGTGATTGATTAGTGTTAATTTCAGATGCAATGTATGACCTGGGACCCACTTCCTGCCGTTTTCTAAGTGCTTTTGCTAATGTAATGTTAAAGGGGATTCTTAAAAATCACATCTCTCAAGTGGGGTCACACACATAGTATTACATTAGAAAGAGCTTTTCAAATTACAAGCACTTAGAAAAGCCCTTTTAGTAGTTGTGGGCTGAAATTACGCCTATGCGTAATTACATATCATAATCTTAATTAGAGATGGCCCAAACCTCCGATTTTCAGTTCACGAACCGCAAACGCGAACTTGCGAACTTCTGCGAACCGCAATAGACTTTAATGGGGAGGCGAACTTTGAAATCTAGAAACATTTATGCTGGCCACAAACATGATGGAAAAGATGTTTCAAGGGGTCTAACACCGGGGGGGATGGGGGGGCATGGCGGATTGGGATACATGCCAAGATTCCCCTGGAGAAATCAGGATTTGACGCAAAGCAGCGTTTTAAGGGCAGAGATCACATTTTATTGCTAAATTGGAGGCCTAAAGTGCTTTAAAACATCCTGCATGTGTATACATCAATCAGGGAGTGTAATTAGTGTACTGCTTCACACTGACAGATCAAACTCACTGTGTAAAGCACCGCAAACAGCTGTGCGCACCATGGCCAGAGTGCAGGCGATGGCGGTTTTCAAGCCCATATGGTCGGGCTGAGGTAGCTCAATGACAGAACAACAGTGATTGAGTGTCCAGCTGATCGAATTTGGGCTGTCCACAATAAAGCAACAACCTTATTATCTATCTTCTTGGGTCAGGTGTGCCCCCCAACCCCAACACACTCATTTAGCCGGCGGTTATTGCTTCATTGTGATACCCAAGCCCATTCACCGCGGCAAGGTAATGATCACGAAGGGGAATTGACACATGTACATGGCTTTTGTTTTGTTGTTGCAGCTGCAGTGCAGCCAGAAAAATTAGCCAGGCATGTACACGCACCAGAAAAATTATATAGCCTTAAAGGGGAACTGAAGAGAGAGCTGTATGGAGGCTATTATGTTTATTTCCTTTTAATCAATACCAGTTGCCTGGCAGCCCTGCTGGTCTATTTCTCTGCAGTAGTATCTGAATAAAACCAGAAACAAGCATGCAGCTAGTCTTGTCAGATCAGACTTTAAAGTCTGAACCACTGAAACACCTGATCTGCTGAATGCTTGTTCAGGGGCTATGGTTAATAGTATTAGAGGCAGAGGATCAGCAGGGCTGCCAGGTAACTGGTATTGCTTAAAAGGAAATAAACAGGACAGCCTCCATATACCTCTCTCTTCAGTTCCCCTTTAATAATTCAGGAATCCACCTGGAGTATTGGAGGACCCTGTTGGTGGTGGCGGAGAAGGCAGTCAAGCGGCCTGCAGGCAGAGATGCTGTGTGGGGACCGACTTAGTCTTGGGGCAGCCAGCCAGTCACACGGTCTGCAGGCAGAGATGCTGTGTGTGGGGACTGACTTAGTCTTTGGGCGGGCAGTATCCCTCCGGGATCCATGCCTCATTCATTTTGATAAAGGTGAGATACAGAACACTATTGTGAGTTAGGAGACTTCTCTTCTCAGTGACAATGCCTCCAGCTGCGCTGAAGGTCATTTCTGACAGGAGACTTGAGGCAGGGCAAGACAGAAGTTGGATGGCAAATTGGGACAGCTCTGGCTACAGGTCAAGCCTGTACACCCAGTAGTCCAGGGGTTAATCGCTGCTCACAGTATCTACATCCACACTTAAGGCCAGGTAGTCAGTTACCTGCTGGTCGAGGTGATGGTGGAGAGTGGATCTGTAAGCGCTAAGGCGAGGCATTGGACTAAAGAATGTCCGCATGTCCGATATCACCATGAGATCGCTAAAGCGTCCTGTCCTTGCCTGCATGGACATGGGAGAAGGTTTACTGGCAGTGGTACCTTTATTCCGTTGTGCTGTGACCTCACCCGCACTGTAAAGCATAGTTGCCAGCTTGTTCTGCATGTGCAGCATCCTTTCTGCCTTCAGGTGAGATGGTAACATGTCCGCCACTTTGTGCCTATACCGAGGGTCTAGTAGCGTGGCCACCCAGTATACGGTGGTCCTTAAACAGGCTGGACAGCATGAAAGACGCCATCTGAACAAAGTTGGATCCAGACGTACTATCCAACTCCTCTTGCTCTACCTCAGTAATGTCAGGTAAGTTCTCCTCCTCCCCCAGCCACGAACACTACCACAGGAGCGTTGAGCAGCACAAGCCCCCTGCGACACCTGCTGCGGTTGGTATTTCATGAGGGCAGCCATCTTTTTGGTTGAAAGGAGGTGACGGAGCATGAGACACAGTTCCAACTGTCCTGTGTCCTGATCACCCTTCCCGTTGCTAGGCAATGAGAACAACAACATCAAAAATCCCATCATGCTTTGAACAGCATCTGAGGAAAAAAGCCCGGGCAGTTTTCTTTGGTGGGGCGGAGCTTAGCTAAAAATGCTGCTAAAAATGAGACTTCGGTAAAAAAAAAAACAAGGTTCTGATGCTGTGAAACTGCTAAAGAAACACCAAGCCTTTTCAGTGCTGCTGAGTAGATTTTTGTCTGGAGGTTCACTTTAAGTTGATTGAAGAACTCTGCAGTCCGCACACCTGCTGCCACTAAGCTAAGCATCTTTATATATTCCTCCACTATAAATATAGCTGAGAGCTGCACAGAAGAATGGTGTGTCTCTCAGTGGGTGTTCGGAGAGCTTTAATCAAGCTCGTAGAGGATATGGGTGCGGGATCATTTCCTAGGATATTTGCACAGGAATAATTAATTAAAGGTAAGTATTCATGGTTAATTAAGAACAATGTAGGGATAATGGAACAGTGCTGGGTTTATAAGGTCAATCAGTGTTTTATCAATTTCAGAAAAGTGCAGAGATTAATTGATTAAAAGAAGCATAGATTCAAATGCAAATTTAATACAAACATTTGACATAATGCATATAAATGGTACAATTCAATGATTGTTCCTACAGTGCTTTATGGTAATTCAGACCCTGGGCTTGCTGTTATGTTCTGCTCCCAAGTTTCCAAAAGAGTCCTCTCCAATGCAGCAATTCACCCGACCCCATTAACAATAGAGTTGTGTGAGCTTGATGTTATCTTCAGCTCCCATGTTTCCATAAGAGTCCTGCTCAATGTCGCAATTCACCTGCCCCCCCCCCCCCCCCCCCACTAGCAATTGAGTTGTGTGGGCTTGATGTTATGTTCAGCACCATGTTTCCATATGAGTCCTATTCAATGTCGCAATTCACCTGTTCCTCCACTAGCAATAGAGTTCAGTGGGCTTGCCATTATGTTCAGCTCCCAAGTTTTCATAAGAATCCCATTGAGGCAGGGAACACACTTGACTGTTTTCGTACGTGTTTTCTGCACAGAAAAACTGAGAACTCATGTTAATCAATGGGCTAGTACACACTTACTGTGTTGTTCGCACGCAGAAAAAAAACTGACATTCTGCATCCTGAATCTGCACATTTTGGCAGTTTTCTCTATCAATTACATCAGCTGCTGTGAAAAAAAACCCGCGTTTTCCTGCATGGAAGCACACTTGGTGTGCAGAAAAAGTATGCAGGAAAACACGCGCGGAAAACTGAAAGTCAAGTGTGTTCCCTGCCTGAATTCCACAATAGACCTGCCCCCCATTAGCACCTGAGCTGTGTAAGCTTGTCTAAAGATTTTTGTTTTCACGGAGATAAACATTGCATTACCAAAATAGAAATACATTGCCAATAATTAATTATAAGTAATCAAGTGTTCTTTTTTTCCGTGATAACATTTGCTCCCAAATTACTAGCTTCTCTTCAAAGAGTACTTGCTGTGCAGCACATTCACCACTCACCTGTCTCTGGGTTGGCAAACCACTGAGTGATTAGTGTGCTCCAGTGGTGCTCAGCAGAGCTCGAATATTCGAGTAGCTCGAATATTCGAGCTCTTTTTCAGCTATTCGAGCTCGGTATTCGAGCTCCGAATAGCTGCAGCTATTCGAATGGGCTATTCGAGTAAACGCGAATAGCCCATTCACTATTCGAGCTATTCGAGCAAACGGCGCTATTCGAGCTCGGGTACCGAGCTCGAATAGCGTCATAGCCCAGATTGATGTCCTTAGAGCCAATCAGAGGGCTCCCAGGCCCTCTGACGGCAGCCAATCACAGAGGGGGACCCTGGCCAGCCCCTACCCTATAAATAGCGGCCGCCATGTTAGGTTTCTCCGTCCTTCCCTGAGACTTGCATAGAGAGAGAGTTGCTCCTTTGTGCTTTGGCTTAGCAAGAGCTCTATTGTGGTCATTTACCTAGCGTTTTTGCTCACATACACCTCCTATACACACCTATATTGTTGTTCGTTAGATAGACATTGTATTTTAGTTAGTAGCTTTTGTGTTACATAGACAGAGACAGCTGCTGCAGGCAAGCTTACAGCTTTAGGCCTCAGGGCCTGCCTGTGTGGGCAGCTGTTCTCTCCTGTCCTCTGTTAGTATATTTCTCTCATCTATACCAGTATTTCTGCTGTCCTTTACTACTGATTGATTCTGTATTTAGTATTGTAGTTATACTGTACTAGGACACTCACTGTCACTGTTCATAGGCTAAGGCTAAGGCTACTAGCTCCTGCGTGTGTGCACTCACTGTCTTGTACACACACACTCTATTTCCTTCTGATTACTGATTGATTATTGTAATTAGTTGTACTTACTGTTACTACTTACTCTTACTGTACTAGGAGTCTAGGACACTCAGTCACTGTTCATAGGCTACTAGCTCCTGCGTGTGTGCACTCACTCACTGTCTGTGTACTGTAGTGTACACACACACTCTATTTCCTGATTACTGATTGATTATTGTAATTAGTTGTACTTACTGTTACTACTTACTCTTACTGTACTAGGAGTCTAGGACACTCAGTCACTGTTCATAGGCTACTAGCTCCTGCATGTGTGCACTCACTCACTGTCTGTGTACTGTAGTGTACACACACACTCTATTTCCTTCTGATTACTGATTGATTATTGTAATTAGTTGTACTTACTGTTACTACTTACTCTTACTGTACTATAGGAGTCTAGGACACTCAGTCACTGTTCATAGGCTACTAGCTCCTGCGTGTGTGCACTCACTCACTGTCTGTGTACTGTAGTGTACACACACACTCTATTTCCTTCTGATTACTGATTGATTATTGTAATTAGTTGTACTTACTGTTACTACTTACTCTTACTGTACTATAGGAGTCTAGGACACTCAGTCACTGTTCATAGGCTACTAGCTCCTGCGTGTGTGCACTCACTGTCTGTGTACTGTACACACACACTCTATTTCCTTCTGATTACTGATTGATTATTGTAATTAGTTGTACTTACTGTTACTACTTACTCTTACTGTACTATAGGAGTCTAGGACACTCAGTCACTGTTCATAGGCTACTAGCTCCTGCGTGTGTGCACTCACTGTCTGTGTACAACACACTCTATTTCCTTCTGAAGTTCTGATTACTGATTGATTATTGTAATTAGTTGTACTTACTGTTACTACTTACTCTTACTGTACTAGGACACTCAGTCACTGTTCATAGGCTAGCTCCTGCGTGTGTGTGTGCACTCACTGTCTGTGTAGTGTGTACACACTACACACACTCTATTTCCTTCTGATTACTGATTGATTATTGTAATTTCTAGTTGTACTTCCTGACTCTTACTACTTACTTACTGTAGTAGGGACACTCACTCAGTCACTGTTCATAGGCTAGCTCCTGCGCGTGTTTGCGCGTGCGTGCACTCACTGTCTGTAGTGTACACACACTAAATTTACTTGTGATTACTACTGATTATTGTAACTTCTAGTTGTACTTCCTGACTGTTACTACTTACTTACTGTACTAGGGACACTCACTCAGTCACTGTTCATAGGCTAGCTCCTGCGCGTGTTTGCGCGTGCGTGCACTCACTGTCTGTAGTGTACACACACTAAATTTCCTTGTGATTACTACTGATTATAGTAACTTCTAGTTGTACTTCCTGACTGTTACTACTTACTTACTGTACTAGGGACGCTCACTCAGTCACCTCACCCACCAACCCACTCCATTAAAGTACCCCACTTTTAACCCGCCCTTTTAAAAAACTTTTGTCTTTACGCCCAAAACATCGAAGATGTCTGGAAGTGGCAGCCAGCGCGGTTTGGGCAAGGGGAAGGGCAGCAAGGGAATCAGGAGGAGAGGGAGAAGCATTGTGGCAGGCCGCGGCCGCGCCACCATGCACAGTTCCGCAGCAGCAGCAGCAGCGTCAGTGGCTAACATTCCTCCCATAGCCACTGGCCGTGGACGCCTTGGGCGCCGCCCAGCAGGAGCATCTGCAACTCACGCTGCAGAGACACAGCAGCAGCAGCGTGTAGCACCTGCTCCGATTTTCCTCCAGCCGGGTCGGAAACGTCCCATTGAGGAAAAGCATGCAGACACTGTGGTGCAACTCATGACGGAGGATGAGCAGCCCGCCATCAGCTCTGCATCCGAGGCCTCCACCCTCACCACCAGCACCACCACCCCTGTTCGCAGCAGCCGCCCAGCAGGGTCTGGGGAGGAGGCCAGTTCACCGTCACAAGTTGGCGACCTGTCACTCAGCAGTATTTTTACCCCAGGCACCATCAGGGTATTGTCTGCTGTTGTTGGCGATTTGGAGGAGGAGATGCTGATGGGCACTTTGAGGGATGAGGGATTGGACAGCAAGACTGTGGCGACAGTCAAGCAGCCCATCCATGCATCAGGAGAGGAGTTTGGGGGGTCATCATCCCAGCAGGACATGTTTCAGGAGGGGGAGGATGATGATGACCCGGTGACAGACAGAGACTGGGTGCCACCACCTCCAGGGGATGTCGTCCTCAGCAGCTCTGAGGAGGAGGAGGAGGATGCGCTTGTGGGCCTTGCAAGGAGGCGCATCATTGCAAGCATTGGCAGCAGTAGGCAGGTCCCACAGCCTGCTGGTGTCTCAGGCTCAGCAGCAGCAGCAGCAGCATCTGCCAGTACCACCACCAGCCGCACCCAAGCCCCCCCCCCCAACCACCACAGGGAGACAGCCGGCAGCAGTGCTTCCATGCCGTAGGGGGATGTTTCTGTCACCAATCTGGCGATTTTTCACCATGCCCACTGTGTACAGCAAGTACGCCACTTGCAACCACTGTCAGCGGAAGTTGAGCAGAGGTGCAGACCCCTTAAAGTTCAGCACCAGCTCGCTCATCAACCACCTTGCTGCGAAACATTTCCACCAGCATGAGGAGTTCCAGAGGCTGAAGGCATCTGGTGCTGGCAGTGGCACCACACCCATCACTGCACAGCCTTCAGCTGCAGCAGCAGCAGCAACAGCAGCCACCCGCCCTCCTGCTCCTCCAGCAGCACCAGCAGGAGTGCGGAAACGCACTGCTCCTCCCCCCTCTGCAACTCCTGCCGCCGACACTGAGGCCTGTTCTGGCAGCCAGTCCTCAGTGGCCTCCTCCGCTGTGTCTGCTGATTCCCATGCCAGCAAAAGGCCACGCCAGAGCCTTTTGAGCGAGTCCTTCCAGGGGGTGGTTAGGGCTCTGCCTCCCAGCAGCCGTCGCGTGCGGCAGCTGAATGGCTTGCTGGCACGGGCCATGTGCTCCCAACTCCTGCCGTACACGCTCGTGCAGGAGGGGAGCGACATTCGTGCGCTGCTTGCTTGCGCAGCCCCAGACTGGCAGCTCCCCAGCAGACACTTCTTTGCCCGCAAGGCCATTCCTGCACTGCACCGCTTTGTGATGGCCAATGTGGAGCGAGGGCTGGAGCACGCGGTTGGTGAAAGGGTCCACGTCACCATGGACTCCTGGAGCAGCCGCTTCGGGACAGGCCGCTACCTGTCCTTCACTGTCCACTGGGTCAGCTTGGTGGAAGGGGGTGAGGATGGGAGAGCAGCAGCGGGCACAGCAGCAGCAGCAACACAGTGGGTGGTGCCACCCCGCAGGGTCAGGGGAACTGCAGCAGGTTCCTCCGATCCTCTGCCATCCTCCGGCACACCTGGCCAAACCCCCCGCTGCTGCACTTGGTCAGCCTTGGGAAGACCAAGCTGACGGCAACCCATGTGTTGGCCAAACTCCAGGAGCAGGAGAGGATTTGGCTGACCCCCAGAGGCCGCAGAGTCGGAGAGGTGGTGGCCGACAATGGGGCCAATCTGGTTGCCGCAATAGACAGGGGAAACCTGACCCACATCCCCTGTCTTGCCCACATGCTGAACCTGGTGGTGCAGAAGTTCTTGCGCACCTACCAGGGGATGGGCGAACTGCTGGAAACGGCAAGGAACGTTGTGCGTCACTTCCGGCGCTCGGCTGCAGCCTGTGCGTGCCTGGAAGACGTGCAAAAGGAGCTGGATCTGCCACGCCATCGGCTGATCCTTGACGTTCCGACTCGCTGGAACTCCACCCTGGCGATGTTGGAGCGTCTGGTTGAACAGAAGCACGCTGTCAACCAGTACCTTGCCCTGGCCACTGTTTCCGCCGCTCAGAGAAGGGACAAGACCAGCAACATCCCGTCCATCGTCCCCGATGATGACTGGAGGCACATGCAGCAGGTGTGCTTAGTGCTGGCTCCCTTTCTGCAGGCCACTAACATGGTGAGCAGGGACCATGCTACGGTCTGCGAGTGGGTGCCCCTGGTTTGTCTGCTGAACAGGGCCCTCGATGCTTTGCTGGAACAGGGAGCGGCAGCCTTGGACTAGCAGGAGCGGCAAGCAGCTGCACAGTCCACCTCTGAGGGGGAGGAGGAGGAGGACTTGGTGGAGGTCCCTGACCTTGCTGCTGATGAGGGGGAGCAGCACAGTGCAGCTGAGTTGGTGCGGGGGTGGAGAGAGGATGAGGCTGAGGAGGCAGAGGAGGAGGATGAGGACAGCAGCACTGCCGTCGATGTGCCAGCAGACGTGGCCCGCCTCTTCCCAATGGCAGCGCACATGCTGACGTGCCTGCGCAGGGACCCCAGGGTGATCCAGATGAAGCAGAGGGAGGACATCTGGATCAGCATGATGTTGGACCCACGCCTCAAGGGGAAGTTGAGCCAGTTCCTGCCGCCTGCAGGAGGAGACCCAGCGCAACAAATAAGGAGCTTGCAGCAGGCCCTTGTTGAGCGCTTGGAGGAAGCCTTCCCCCAGCCTTCCACCCCCACTGTCCAGCAGCCAGCACAGAGGCAGCAGCAGGTGCCTGCATCCAGCAGCAAGCGCCCCACAGACCTGCTGTCTCTCAGCCACGAGCTCTACAGGACTGTAGAGGCTCCGGCAGCAGTGACTAGAGAGGAGGTGCATGCAGCAGCATCCTCCTCCGGTCACAGCCAGCGCCTGACCCGCATGGTGGCTGACTACATGGGGTCCTACAGCGGGCTTGACAGCGATGCCCCTGTTGATCCCATGGAGTATTGGGTCAAGCGCCTGGAGATCTGGAGCGAGCTGGCGCAGTACGCCCTGGAAGTGCTGTCCTGCCCCCCTTCCAGCGTGCTGTCCGAGCGCTGCTTCAGTGCAGCTGGTGGTGTGGTCACCGAGAAACGCTCACGTCTGTCTCACAAGTCTGTGGACAGACTGACGTTTCTCAAGATGAACCAGGCGTGGGTGGAAGGCGAGTTCCTGGCCCCTGTTGTCGGCGAGAGGGGGACATGAACTGGCTAAGAACCATCGTTAATGTGCCTTACCACCCTTTACCACCTCCTGGCTCCTGCTCACTAAGCCAGCCTGGTTCACTTTGACTATTACGTCGCCTGCAGCCACCCATTTTACACCTACAGTGGGCTGCTGTGTACTGCCCTTCTGCTGTCTGTCTGTGTTTCCCACTGCCAGGGTACACAGATTTACCTTCTGCTGCCACTCTGCCACCAGCTATTACGTCAAACAATAGCTATATATCTGTGTAATTTGTTTTACAAACAAAACCAAAAAACCATTAAAAAAAAGGTTTAATTTTTCTGAGGTGCCCGGGTTGAAAACTGTGTTGTCCCAGTTGTGTATTGGACACGATGTGGGCTGCACGACCGCTGTCTGGGACCTCCTGCCTGCTGTGTTTATTTACAGCCCTGGTATCACCGCTAGGTACCAGGGCTATTATGTCACGCTGCCTGCCTCATTGACTGCCTGCTGCCACACACTCATCCTCCTCCTCCTGCTGCTGAATTTACCTCCTGCTGTCTGTGTGTTTCCACTGCCAGGGAGCACATACAATGGCGCTTCCAACATGCGTGCGCCACCAGCTATTTGTTACGCTCAAAAATAGCTGCATTTCTTTAAAAAAAAATTGAAAAGAGAAATAAGTGAAGAAGAAGACAATATAGAAGAAGATGAAGAAGATGAAGAAGAAGAAGATGAAGAAGAAGAAGAAGAAGATGAAGAAGGAGGAGAAGAAGAAGAAGATGAAGATGAAGAAGAAGAAGATGAAGAAGATGAAGAAGATGAAGAAGAAGATGAAGAAGATGAAGAAGAAGATGAAGAAGATGAAGAAGAAGATGAAGAAGAAGAAGATGAAGAAGAAGAAGATGAAGAAGGAGAAGAAGAAGAAGATGAAGAAGAATAAGATGAAGAAGATGAAGAAGATGAAGAAGAAGATGAAGAAGATGAAGAAGATGAAGAAGAAGATGAAGAAGATGAAGAAGAAGATGAAGAAGATGAAGAAGAAGAAGAAGATGAAGAAGAAGAAGATTAAGAAAAAGAAGATGAAGAAGAAGAAGATGATGATGAAGAAGATGAAGAAGATGAAGAAGAAGAAGAAGACAATATAAAAGAAGAAGAAGAAGATATAGAAGAAGATATAGAAGAAGAAGATATAGAAGAAGAAGATATAGAAGAAGAAGAAGAAGATATAGAAGATAAAGAAGAAGAAGAAGAAGAAGTATATACAGTACTGAACAAAATTCTGGACACAACTTCTCTTTTCACCTTTTTTTTTTAAAGGAACATCCCCACATAATCACTTGCTGTTGTTACTTGGAAAAAAAGATGTTTCTTGCATCATTCACCCTCAAAACAAGTGTAGGAAGCTATTTAAGGCCAATTCGAATAGTCAGCTCGAATAATGAGCTCGAATACCGACTCGAATAGTGAGCTTGAAGTCCGAGGTCGAATCGAATAGTAAAATTTATTCGACTCGAATATTCGACTGACCTCGAATAATTTACTATTCGAATTCGACCAAACTCGAATTTTGAAAAGGGGTATTTGAGCACCACTGGTGTGCTCTGTTGTCAGTACTCTACACGATCTCCCTGGGGGAGCAATATAAGTTTGGGGGGGGTCCTGTAAAATTGTCAATAGATTTAACTTTAAAATCTGTTAAAAAATATATCTGCAGTGTGTGGCAGTGTTAGATCCCTCTCTGAATTTGATCAGAGAAGGGTCTATCCTTTAGCTAAATCGGGTGGCCATAATATAGAGATCTGCCTGTCCTAGGTTTCAGGATTTTTAGATCACTCCGCAGGGTATGTGAAAAAGGCAGACAAGAACCTCTAGGGGCTTAATGTCACATGTGCAAAGAATTCACACACAGGTCACGTTTTCAAGACTAGCATAAAACACAAAGAAAAGTCACAATACAGTTATTCCTGCCAGTGATATTTAAGACTGAGAGTCACAGATCCAGTTCATTGCTGTGCGGATGGTTGCTCCATAATCTGTTTGGATGTCAAAGAAAGATCTTCAGATCTTGTTAGACATACAGTGTTTTGGTTTTGGGGAAGAACTTAATTTGACAGGACAAAGTAAGCAATGAAAGCCCTTGTATGATCTTAGCCATTTTCCCAGCAGTGAACTATACTCCATGTTTGAAAATACATTCTTCATTTTAAATGTAAGGAGCAAACCTGCACCAACTACATAATTTGCAGATCCTTTTCTAAAGCCCACTCCCCTTTCTCCACTCCTCCACAATTCCCACCCTTTCAAGTTATACTGCATTTAAATAATAATAATAATAATAATAATAAAGAGTTTCTTTACTTGAACTTTCTTATACCTCACAGAACTTCTTGAGAACTGTTATACTAGGCAAATGTTCACATTATTAAAAAATGTAGTGATGGACAGAGATTATGCCTAATTATGCTTAATCGCGCATCATTCCCCATTACGCATCGTAATGCAAAATTTGCAGATTGCGCGTACAATTTTTGCATGTAAACATAATCGCTATCCGTAATTACACTTGTAAGTGTAAATATGTTTAATTTCAGTTGCAACCACTTTTCCGCAAATGAACTCATTTTAACATTGAATATTTAAATAGCAGCCATACATCTGCAGTATACTGGTTGATCAATGTGAATTTGCTTTGTATACGAGCACATTTTTCGCATTGAATATTTAAATAATAGCCATGCATGAGCAGTATACTGGCTGATCAATGCAAATTTCCTGTCACATACAAACGTATTTTTCACATTTAACCATTTCAGCCGCCCAAACGTGAAGCTCACATCCGGGCGGCTGCTCAGCTGCGCTCTCCCGCTCCTGCGCACTCCTGCGCGCCCCCGTGTCCCTGCGGTGTCCCCCGGTAGCCCTGGGATCAGTGAAAGGGAGCATGGTTCCCGATCACCGATCCCTTTCCCCCGCAGAAAAAGCAAAGCGATCATCCGTGAGGCTTCGGCTCTTCTGCCCGGACAAATTTCCGCATCCCCCTTGTACTTCTGCTTAGCGAGAAGTACAAGGAGGGAAACCAAAAATGAAGGTGTTTTAAATTATAAGCTTGTAAATAGTGATGGGCGCAAAATGGAAACAATGCACCTTTATTTCCAAATAAAATATTGGCGCCATACATTGTGATAGAGACAGAATTTAAATGGTATAATAACCGAGACATACGGGCAAATAAAATACATAGGTTTTAATTATGGTAGCATGGATTATCTTAAAGCTGTAATGGCCGAAAACTGAGAAATAATGGATTTTTTCTATTTTTTCCTTATTAATCCTGTAATGCATTTACAGTAAAGTGGCTCTTAGCAAAATGTACCACCCACAGAAAGCCCAATTAGTGGCGGAAAAAACAAGATATAGATCAATAAATTGTGATAAGTAGTGATAAAGTTATTAGCGAATGAATGGGAGGTGAAAATTGCTCCAATGCATAAGGTGAAAAATCCCCGCGGGCTGAAATGGTTAATATTGAACTAATAGCCGTGCATGCGCACTATACTGGCTGATCATTGCAATTTTTTTTTGCATATGTATGCGAATTACGTGGAATTGCGTAACTACAGGTGTAATTACAATTCACGTGCATAGTTTGCTGTATGTAACGTAATCGCAAATATACATAGCGTAATTGTGAATAATTGTGCAAAATTTCACATACATGTAATTGACCCATTAAGAGCACCACTATTGTTCAGTCCATCTTCCCAAATAGTGTGCAAGCAAATAGAGGTGATGGCAATCATCTTTGTATAGATCCTTTCCAGCGAGTGCTTTTTCAAAGAATAAAGTAAATACAGAGAATCCCCCTTGAGGAGATGGACTAGTCAAAAACCTGGTAGAATTTTCAGATTATTACTCAGCATTTTACTCTGGTTAGAAATGTACTGGTGTTGGTTGCTCAGTATTAGTATTAACATTGGTGTTCAATTCCGTGAGGATGAACTGAGAAAACCCAAATTCTCCCGCACACCAGCACCCAAAGAAGTGGACAGTGTCACGGGGCTTTCTCTTACTTGCGGTTCATGCTACTCTATTGCTTCCTCCTTCCAAGCCTGTGGCATCAGAGTCACCCAAAGTATGGCATAAACCACAAGTAAGCGAACGTCCTGTGACTCTGTCCTGTTCTTCGGGTGCTGAAGTGTGATGTGCAGGAGAATTTGGGTTTCTGAATTAAATCTCCCAAATTCAAACACCAACACTACTCAGTATTTCAGCTGTTATGTTAACATTTCTCTGACAATGCCGTGCTTAGCTTGTGTCCCACTAAATCCACCTTTATGAACTCTCTATACAATCAGGATTATTTAATAAAATATTAATGAAATTCATTCATTGTTTCAGCTATTTTAGATTGGTGAAAAATGTACCCATAGGTTACCAACTGCAAACAATGAGAATGAAATTACTACATAGCGACCCATATACAACTACATATTTAGTATGCATTAAAATCCTGCTAAGTGCAGCATCACAACAGACAATCCTACTGATCAATGAGTGTTTATTGATTTTAAAAGGATAGAATGAATAATAAATATTTATTTTAGCCTACAGGCACAGTTCGTGTGTTGGCCATCCTTTCGAATGCATACATTATATGAAACTAACATTAGGGAAAGCAATATCCAAACAAAACGTAGCAGAGGTAAAAGTAAATGGAGTCCAACGCTTTTTCCTTCCACACTGAATACTGAACATGTGCTGTTTTAAAATGTAAATAATGAATTATTGCTCCAACATACAAAAATATAAAGCCAATGTGAAAATAAAAAAGGTGTCTTGGTGTGTTTAACAATTGAGCACCTTAGATGCAATCCCCAGATAAGAGAGCGACAGAGTAAGATGGATAGTCTGGAAAAGGGGGGAGGAAGAGGAGGGGGAGTGAACAGGAGGAGGCTGCTATCAGATCACTCCTGAAAATACAGAACATTTGCAAATTATCCATTTTATGGGTAACAGCAACAGGAACATCATTGTTACTGTCCACTATTATCTTCACACTGAAAAAACACTGAGGTAAGTCTGCTATAACATGTACTATTTTGCTCTAATGTGCCAGTGAGATTAGCTGTAGACCAGCATTTCATTAACCTGATCCTTGCATCTTGAATAGCGTAACAGCAGCATAGAAAATCTATAAACACAGGCACATTTTAGTAGCCTGAAACATGCTCAGGGTGAGAGGGATACAGCTTGGGCATGGTGACGTCTTGTGTTGTACGAAGAGGCATGCATAACATAACATAGCAATTATTCTATAAACTTGTGCCTGTGAGACATGCAACAGCACAGCACAACCAAATACATTGTCAGGGTGAATCTCACCACCAGCAACAACAACAAAATCAGAAATGACACATTTTACAATGGATATGATGCATGCTTTTAAATCAATATTATATCATTGCTGCCAAACAGCCAAAAACTCTTTGAGTAGATTCATCATTAATTAGCTAGCAGGCATAGTAGTAGCCTTGAAAGAGAATTTATATTTACTTTGTCATTTTAAATATTTAATTATTTTTAAGACACCTAAGGTTTGCAGTTTGCAAGCGCAGGTTGTCACAGCAATCAGATTGTAAACATGTTTTCTCATCAGCAGGTTGAGCAACAATCATGACAGCTGAAAAGACTATCCCTATAATTAATGGCAAACCTGAGGATGCCCTGGATGCTGAGGCTTCAAGTTCCACTGTGGTCCACAGTAATGACAAGAAAGTCAAAGAAAGGGGCCATTGGAACAACAAGGTGGAATTTGTGCTGTCTGTGGCAGGGGAGATAATCGGGCTTGGAAATGTCTGGAGATTTCCTTACCTTTGTTACAAGAATGGAGGAGGTAAGGTGAAATCCCATTTGGCTAAACAGTCAGGTGCTGGACAGTTCTTGGTTTTAGTTTTTTCTTCATCATCATTTTTATTTTTAGAAAACATTATCAGTGCATTGAATTTAAATATCGGCCCAGTCCAACCATTATCAAGGCATTAATATGTAAACTAGGAATAATAAGTATTGTTATTTTTATGCAGGAAGCCAACAGCCCATGCAAACAAAGCAATGGTTATCTTGTAATTTAATACATGGATTATTCATTCAGGATACACACACACACACACACACACACGCACGCACGCACGCACACACGCATGCACGCACGCACGCAGCAGTACACAACTGAAAAATTGTAACAAGGGCTCTTGGTCAGGCTTTACATCATTAGTAAATGTGCTCAAGCTCACAGATTATGCCACAGTAGCCTCCCATCTGGTGAGTCCTACACTAGTCATGGAAAAACATTGCTGCTTATCTTTTAATGGGGGTGATGCCAACAGGCCAAGAATCAAACACCTCACCTTCCAACTAGCTACTGATTGAGATACTTAGATTAGGACCTCCATATGCCATGTGCATATAATGCTTACATGTGTATGGCTTATGCTTCATATATATATATATATATATATACTTCCTCTGTGGCACTTTACAATAATGAAAGCAAACTATGGAAAGCTAACAAACAATGGAATACAGATAATGCACAACTTGTAAATTGTCTTGTATGTAATTTATATCCCTAGCGTACTTCCTTTTATGAACTACAAAAAAAAGAATACTTATATAAACTGATATTACTTAACTTCTCCATTCACAGAGGCATTTTATTGATGCAAGTTCTCACATTCTAGCATAAGCGTCATATTTGCGTCTGCTCTTAATTTGATTGTAATATGCAAAGGCAGGTGCAACATTTAAGCATCCTCAGGGCATGATGTGGTCTGAGAGTGCCACAAACAGGAATACTAACTTAAGTACTATAGGTAGTTGAGATCCAGTAAGATTGTTAAAACTGGCCAATCTCTTCCTCTCTATCAACCCGTATCCATCTGCTGGCAATGGCAACGAGGATGAGCAGGCAACATTTTTAGCTCACAGAGAATTGGACTGTTTTTGCTGAACAAACTTTTTTTTACAAAATTTCAGCGTATTTCACTCTTAACATTTGCCTTTCACATTTTTTAGCAAATTTCCTGGCAGGTTTTGGGGCAAAATTGTATTGAAGTCAATGGCGGGAGGAGGAGCATTGGATAATCTGGTAATAGGCAATTGTCTATAATATAGCCATGGGCAAGGGCATACATTAAAGAGAAACTCCGACCAAGAATTGAACTTTAGCCCAATCAATAGCTGATAACCCCTTTTACATGAGAAATCTATTCCTTTTCACAAACAGACCATCAGGGGGCGCTGTATGACTGATATTGTGGTGAAACCCCTCTCACAAGAAACTCAGAGGACTGTGGTACTCCTGGCAGTTTCCTGTCTGTAAACCTTGTTGCATTGTGAGAAATAGCTGTTTACAGCTGTTTCCAACTGCCAAAAAAGCATGCAGCAGCTACATCACCTGCCAACAGTAAAAATGTCAGAATGTAAATAAGGGATTTAAAAGATTTTACAATAAGCAAACACTAACTAAATCATTTATATATAATTATTGAAAAAATGAAGCACTTTTTTTTATTACATTATTTTCACTGGAGTTCCTCTTTAAGTAATAGGCAATAGGTTATCAGAAGAGCATTGGAGGATTGGTTATAGGAAATTGGTTATCAGAAGAGCAAAAGGGGATTGTTAACAGATTAGCTGAGCGTCTGGGGGTATGTTAGATGCCAGGTTATCAGAGGAGCACTGAAAGAACAACAAAAGGTTTTCGGTTATCGGAGGAGTGATGGGAGAGCAAAGCTCTGAAGGATAAGTTAGGCACCAGTATATCCATGGAGCAGTGGGGGAGCCAGGTTATATAGGTCAGGGTGCATAGATAAGGAGGGAGGATAGTGTTACAAGTAGGCAGGACAAAGTTAGCGTTAGGCTTAGATAGGGGAGGAGTTATTGTGAGACTAGGGTGGTTATATTGGGGGATAGTAGAATATCGGTATAATTACCGATATTGTTCTATAGGGAATCAGGGGTACTAGAATATTGGTAAAATTACAGATATTTTACTATCAGCATTATCACATGTTAATGTCACCGGGTGCCTTAAATTTACGGAGTTGTAATGTATAAATCATATTATAAGTAACAATAGTTAGACAGCCAGACACAAACTAGACAAAAGGCAACCAAACTAACAAAATAATTGCAAATAATTTTAAAAAGGATGGAAGTGTTGCCTTACCTCCACAGAAGTTCCAACCAATAAAGTAGTAACAAAAAATAACCCTCCTTATTACATTAATGGTTGGTACTTCTGCAAAAGTAAGCCAACATTCACCTATTTTTGAACTGTTTTGAATTATTTTACTGTTATTTTGGGTGTGCCTTGACTAGTTTGTGAATCTCCACATATGTTGGGGGGCTTTTTGGTTTGTTGGTATCCATAACTGTTTCTTTTGTTGGAGCATGACCACCTCCCTGAGTTGATAAGTGATTGCCTTTTATGCACCCCAAGTTTGTGAGTATTATCACCTATGTTATACTGTGCATGACTTTCTTACTGGCATACTACACTATATTAGGCTCTATGTTTTTATTCTGTAAGGTTCAGTGATCTATCCAGGTCATCTCTCAAGTTAGACAGATAGGTAGATAAATACTATCTGTTTGTGTGGTATTCTAAAGATGGCCATACACTTACAGATTTGCAGCAGATTCGACCATCAGATAGATTTCTGTAAGATGCATTTCAAGTCGAATCTGACAGGAATCTATCTGATGTGTGCCACACACTAGAAACAGATTTCTAATATATTTCAGAATGAAATCTATTGGAATTCTATTGGAAATCAATCTAAATGCATTATTAGATCATTAGATCCAATGCAATGCTATGGGCCATCAATCTGCTGCCTGTAAATTTTTGTAATAAAATATAAATTAAAAAAAAAATGTGACTCTCCCCAAATTATTACTAAAGGTGGCCATACACTGGCCCGATTCGCCGCCGTTTCGACAGCAGATTCGATCACTGGGATCGAATCTGCTGCCAATCGTTCGCCCTACACGCCGAATTTCGATCCTTTTCGTCCGATCCCGTCGATCGCTCCGTGTGGAAAATTAGCGTTGATCGCCCGCGGGTAGGGAGCGCGTCGCTAGCGGCGTTCGAGTACCCGACGACCGACGCAATAGAGCCTCATACATTACCTGCTCCGCCGGCACGTCTACGCCCGGTCACCGCTGCTCCGTGTCTGCGCTGGTCTCCGGCATGCTTCAGTTCCTCCTGCCCGGCAGGAAGTTTAAACAGTAGAGGGTGCTCTACTGTTTAAACTTCCTGCCGGGCAGGAAGAAGTAAAGCATGCCGGGGCCGGAGACCAGAGCGTAGATGGAGCAGCGGTGACCTGGGGACTGGAGTCGCGCCGGCGGAGCAGGTAATGTATGAGGGCATGGCGGGGGGAGCGGCGGCAGCACCACCGCCACCACAACAGATTGTGAACGGTTTCAGGCTGAAATCGGTTCACAATCTGTTTGCAGTAAAGGTAGCCATACGATGTCTCTCTGATTAGATTCGATCAGATAGGGATCTGTCACTTGGTCGAATCTGATGGCAAATCGACCAGTGTATGGCTATCTTAACTGATTATTGGATAATATACTGGTAAGACTGTTGCCTTTAACGTGGGATTTGATATAGTATTTGAGCCTTTTGACAGGGGCTCAAGCCAGAACACAAAACAGTAAGGAGTCTTTGGGCAAGGATCCCTAGTGATCCTGGTCACCCGTGGAGCGTGCCTTAAAGAGACGCTGTCAGCCATACTATCTCAGAAAAAAACAAAACACATATATAAGTAGGTTAGACTTGCTCTACTTACATAACATATGTATTGCACTGTGCACATTTTGATTTAATGATTTTTCTATAGTAAAAAAAGAGTAAATCCTTCTTAGGATTCTCCATTTTAACGTTGTCTATGTTGAAACTAATCCTGATGCCATTTACAAAGTAGGGAGTCCTACCTCTTTTGCAAAACACTCTTGGCCTCCTGATGTTAAGTAAAAGGGGTTTTTCCTACCTCTGCTGCCCAACAGTTGGTGTAAGCAGCAGTATGAGCAACTTATGCACTTTAACTTCCCAGGCGGTATGATTATTTCTGGATTTTACATACATATGTCCATCGAGTTCAACCAGAAAATACACCAGCCTGCTCCCTCATATATCCCTGTTGATCCAGAGAAAGGCGAAAAACCCTCACAAGGCATGGTCCAATTAGCCCCAAAAGGGAAAAAAATCCTTCCTGACTCCAGATGGCAATCAGATACAATCTCTGGATCAACACCACTGGGCATTACCTAGTAATTATAGCCATGGTTGTCTTTCATAAAGTGTAGAGAAACCGAGAGGCCAATATACTGTAGTATGTTAAGCATAAATGAAGTAAAGGTTATCGTGAGAAAATTATACTCACAAACATGGGTTACCACAAAGGCAACCACTGTATAGGCAAGTGAGGAGATTAGACCTGTCCTCAGGGATAATAAGTCACTCTCTGTAGATCAGAAATATGGGTAGACCAGGGGTGGACACGATATAGCAGTAGAAGAACAGAGGCGCCAGCAGGATAAAAGCGGATAAAAACTTTAAAATTTGCTGGGAGGAAGTGGTGGACTTACCTCCATAAAGCAGACACGAAAGACTGTCTGAACAGTAGCAATCACATTTATTAAATAGTACCCCAAAAAAGTGCAAAGCGTTTTCGGACAAAACTGAATTTCGGCAATAGCAGGTGTAGCCTGATGAAGCGGGCTGGGCCTGCAAAACGCGTTGCACTTTTTTGGGGTACTATTTAATAAATGTGATTGCTACTATTCAGACAGTCTTTCGTGTCTGCTTTATGGAGGTAAGTCCACCACTTCCTCCCAGCAAATTTAAAAGTTTGTATCCGCTTTTATCCTGCTGGCGTCTCTGTTCTAGTACTGCTATGGTTATCTTTCAACACAAGGAAAGCATCTAAGCCCCCTTTAAAGTCAGATATAGAATTTGCCATAACTACTTTCTGTGGCAATGCATACCACATCACTCTTACTGTAAAGAACCCTTTCCTAAATAAATGTCTAAAACATTTTTCCTCCATGCGCACATCATGTCCTCTAGTCATTTGTGAAAGCCTAGGGACAAAAAGCTCATCCACCAAGCTTTTATATTGCCCTTTGATGTATTTATACATGTTAATTAGATCCCCTCTAAGTTGTCTTTTCTCCAGACTAAATAAACCCAGTTTATCTAACCTTTCTTAGTAAATGAGACCTTCCATCTCTCGTATCAATTTTGTTGCTCGTCTCTACACCTGCTCTAAAACTGCAATATCTTTCCTGTAATCTGATGACCAGAACTGAACTCCACATTCTAGATGTGGCCTTACTAGAGAGTTAAACAGGAACAATATTATGTTAGCATCTCGAGTTTTTATTTCCATTTTAATGCATCCCAACATTTTATTAGCTTTAGCTGCAGCGGCTTGGCGTTGAATACGATTATTTAACGTCTTGTCCTCATCTGTATCCTGTTTATTTTGTATGGTACTAGACCATTGGCATGACAAAATGCATGGCTTTACATTTTTCAACATTGACTTTTAGCTGCCATTTATGTGCCCATATAGCCATCCAATCCAGATCCTGTTGCAATATGTCACTATCTTCCTGTGAGTTGATGATTCTGTACAATTTTGTATCATCTGCAAAAATAGCAACATTGCTTTCTGCTGCATCTACTAGATCATCCTATACAATAAAACCTACCGTAACTGTCCCTGTGTACACTGCTGTCCCTGTGTCCGTGGGTTTGCGCTACTGCGCTTGTGGCACATGGACAGCCGTTGGTACTGGAGGATGGGGCAAGGGAACTAGGCCGGTGCGCAGGCAGACGGATTAGCATGCACACTGACATGCGGCGGTGGCGGCAATGAGAGAGAGAGAGACCTAGAGCCTGTTTTTAAGCGGACTTAAAGAGGAACTGTAACGACAAAACGGCCCCTGGGGGGTACTCACCTCGGGTGGGGGAAGCCTCAGGATCCTAATGAGGCTTCCCACGCCGTCCTGCGTCCCTCGGGGGGTCTCGCTGTAGCCCTCCGTACAGCTGTGACGCAATATTTACCTTCCTGGCTCCTGCGCAGGCGCTCTGATGCCTCTCGGCGCCGAAGTAGGCGGAAATACCCGATCACCGTCGGGTCTGCTCTACTGCGCAGGCGCAAGTTTCCGGCGCCTGCGCAGTAGAGCGGACCCGACGGAGATCGGGTATTTCCGTCTATTTCCGTGCAGAAAGTCGCCACAGCGCCTCCGCTGGAGCCAGCAAAGGTAAATATTGAACTGACAGTCGGCACAGTCGCCGGCTGTTCGGAGGGCTGCGGCGAGACCCCCGTGGGACAGAGGACGGCGTGGGAAGCCTCATTAGGATCCGGAGGCTTCCCCCACCCGAGGTGAGTACCCCCCAGGGGAGATTTTTAATGTTACAGAGTCTCTTTAAGTCTACTAGTTCATAAATAGAGACTTTTTGAGGTGTTTTTAAAATGTTTTCGACATTAAAATCAGGAAAAAAATCATGCCCCCAGAGTCTCTGCAGCAGGCCCTGCTGTCACTTACCTCCCTGGGGTCCAGCACTGCAATTTTACCTCCGCCCTCCGGGTGGCACTGTAACTCTGTAGTGTGATCGATGATGACAATCTTACCAGAGTGATTCAGAGCCTCAGAGGACAGGAAGGAGAATGGCTACCAATGTCTGGATCCCCTGGGAGGTGAGTAAAAGTGCCCGCTGCGCGCTAGCCTCTGCATTGAGTTCCCGGCAGTTAGCCCGAGCTACACTCGGGATTACCGCCCGGGGAGGTTAATAAGACAATCTCAGATATCTACCTTTCTGACCCCAAGTAAAGACATAAAAAGATAAAAGGGTTTAACCCATCTATGACCCCTTATCTATTTACCATAAAAGTTTTTATCATGTAATGACTGCACTACTGGATACTTGTTTCTCCTGATTTGTATTTTTTTCTTCTGTTGTGATGCGTTTATATACTTCTATTTTCTTCTGTAATTTCTTCTGTATTCTTCTTTTTGTAATTCTTTCTTCCTATGTAAATATTTTGTTATCTGCCTTCATCTTTGTTCTTCTTCTCTGGCTCTTGTTTTACCTACCTCCCACTAATGAATAGAGTTGGGCCGAACGGTTCGCCGGCGAACGGTTCCAGGCGAACTTTTGCGGAAGTTCGATTCGCCCCATAAAGCTGTATTGAGCAAAAATTTTCGCCTCCATTTTACTGTCAGCAGACATGTTATTGTGAAACACACTGCTTTCAGTGCTAAAGACCCCACCCACCCTCCCTTCAAGCTAGGTCCTTTTATACCATTTGACTCAGTTGTCTGCCTACACTAATTAGTTATGGGACAGCTGCTACACACTATGCTAGGGAGATTTTAATTGGCCTCCCTCCTCCCACCTCCCCCTTCTACCCTTCTACCCTTCTACCTATTCCATCCTCCCTCCTACCGGAGGGAGGAGGGTCTCTTCTGCCAGGGAATTATACTATTTTAAAAACCAGTATACATCATACCATAGCCGGGAATCGAACCCAGATCTCACTGTGTGGTGGGCACGTCACCCTAAGCACTGTACCACTACAGTAGTAAGTGAAGCTTGCCTAAAATTTAACATTTATGCTCAACGCAATAGAACCATTAGGTTGCTTAAAGGAGAACTGTAGTGAGAGGTATATGGAGGCTGCCATATTGATTTCCTTTTACGCTATACCAGTTGCCTGGCAGCCCTGCTGATCTATTTGGCTGCAGTAGTGTGAATCACACCAGAAACAAGCATGCAGCTAATCTTGTCAGATCTTACAAAAATGTCAAACACCAGATCATACCATAGCTGGGAATCGAACCCAGATCTCACTGTGTGGTGGGCACGTCACCCTAAGCACTGTACCACTACAGAAGTAAGTGAAGCTTGCCTAAAATTTAACATTTATGCTCAACGCAATAGAACCATTAGGTTGCTTAAAGGAGAACTGTAGTGAGAGGTATATGGAGGCTGCCATATTGATTTCCTTTTAAGCTATACCAGTTGCCTGGCAGCCCTGCTGATCTATTTGGCTGCAGTAATAATAATCCAAACATTTGTATAGCGCTTTTCTCCTGTCAGACTCAAAGCGCTCAAGAGCTGCAGCCACAGGGACGCGCTCAAGAGGCCACCCTGCAGTGTTAGGGAGTCTTGCCTTGAACTCCTTACTGAATAGGTACTTGACCTAGCCAGGATTCAAACCCTGGTCTCCCATGTCAAAGGCAGAGCCCTTAACCAGTACACTATCCAGCCACTGTAGTGTGAATCACACCAGAAACAAGCATGCAGCTAATCTTGTCAGATCTTACAAAAATGTCAAACACCAGATCTGCTGCATGCTTGTTCAGGGTCTAGGGCTAAAAGTATTGGAGGCAGAGGATCTGCAGGATAGCCAGGTAACTGGTATTGCTTAAAAGGAAATCAATATGGTAGCCTCCATATACCTTTCACTACAGTTCTCCTTTAAGCAACCTAATGGTTCTATTGCATTGAGCATAAATGTTAAATTTTAGGCAAGCTTCACTTATTTCTGTAGTGGTACAGTGCTTAGGGTGACATGCCCACCACACAGTGAGATCTGGGTTCGATTCCCAGCTATGGTATGATCTGGTGTTTGACATTTTTGTAAGATCTGACAAGATTAGCTGCATGCTTGTTTCTGGTGTGATTCACACTACTGCAGCCAAATAGATCAGCAGGGCTGCCAGGCAACTGGTATAGCTTAAAAGGAAATCAATATGGCAGCCTCCATATACCTCTCACTACAGTTCTCCTTTAAGCAACCTAATGGTTCTATTGCATTGAGCATAAATGTTAAATTTTAGGCAAGCTTCACTTACTTCTGTAGTGGTACAGTGCTTAGGGTGACGTGCCCACCACACAGTGAGATCTGGGTTCGATTCCCAGCTATGGTATGATCTGGTGTTTGACATTTTTGTAAGATCTGACAAGATTAGCTGCATGCTTGTTTCTGGTGTGATTCACACTACTGCAGCCAAATAGATCAGCAGGGCTGCCAGGCAACTGGTATAGCTTAAAAGGAAATCAATATGGCAGCCTCCATATACCTCTCACTACAGTTCTCCTTTAAGCAACTTAATGGTTCTATTGCATTGAGCATAAATGTTAAATTTTAGGCAAGCTTCACTTACTTCTGTAGTGGTACAGTGCTTAGGGTGACGTGCCCACCACACAGTGAGATCTGGGTTTGATTCCCAGCTATGGTATGATGTATACTCATGTATGTATCCCCAGCTATGGTATGATGTATACTCATGTATGTATTCCCAGCTATGGTATGATGTATACTGGTTTTTAAAATAGTATAATTCCCTGGCAGAAGAGACCCTCCTCCCTCCGGTAGGAGGGAGGAGGGAATAAGTAGAAGGGGAGGAGGGAGGAGGGAGGATAAAATCTCCCTAGCAGAGTGTGTAGCAGCTGTCCCATAACTAATTAGTGTAGGTAGGCAAATGGTATAAAGGACCTTGCTTGGAGGAGGGAGGGAGGGTGGGTCCTCCAGCAGTGATGTATATTTCACTCAATTAGGTGTTGCTCCAGGTATTAGAGCTTTTGAAACATGTTTTCTATCATTTTTCCAGCTGATAGAATGTTTTAAAACTTTGAAAGTTCGCCTCCCCATTGAAGTCTATTGCGGTTCACGAACTTTTTTGCAAACCGAACCTTTTGCGACAGTTCGCGAACCTAAAATCGGAGGTTCGGCCCAACTCTACTAATGAATGGAAATATGGTGTTTAGGCATTAAATTCAAATTGATTGGGACTGATTTGAATTTACAAATGATAAGTCCTATTAATCGGTATAAAAATGACAAGCTGTTAGGAAATTAAATGAGGAACAAAAGAAGAAGAAAAGTACAAACATGAAGACAGAAGATTTACAGAAAAAGGAAGAACTACACAGATGAATGAAGAAAAGCCTGAGAAATTAAAGTATGCAGAAGAGGAACAGAAAAATAAATCCTTCCATAGTATCAATTCCACCTTCTACTGGGCACTACATGTGGGGATGAACGTTTTGATGATCCTTGACATCAAGACAAGGGTCTATACAAAGGGATAAGAGCATGTTCCACAACTTCTGAATAACCTAGAATGTGGACTCTGAATTCCCTAGAGTGTACTATATAAGGAATATGGCATTAACCTCCTTGCCGTTCTAAAAAATCCGGCAAGGAGGCAGCGCCGCACTTTTTTTTAATTATTTTTTTTTTTAAATCATGTAGCGAGCCCAGGGCTCGCTACATGATAGCCGCTGAGCGGCGGCATCCCCCCACCCACTTCGATCGCCTTCGGCGATCAGAGTATGCAGGAAATCTCGTTGAGAACGGGATTTCCTGCAGGTCTTCCCCGGTCGCCATGGCGACGGGGCGGGATGACGTCACCGATGTCATGGACGTCGGGACGTCACAGGGAATCCTGAACCGCCCCTCAGCGCTGCCTGGCACTGATTGGCCAGGCTGCGCAGGGGTCTGGGGTGGCTCGGCGCGGCGGGTAGCGGCGAATTGGCGGCGAGCGGCGGTGATCGTGTACTACACGCAGCTAGCAAAGTGCTAGCTGCGTGTAGGAAAAAAAAATTATGCAAATCGGCCCAGCGGGGCCTGAGAAATCCTAATGCGCAGGTTACCCCGCGCTGAGCTCGGGATAACCGGCAAGGAGGTTAATATAAGGTCCTGTTTCCACTAGTAACCACGTGTGGCTGCGAGACGCGCGGTGGCACTTCCAGGTCCGGTTATGCAGACGAATCCCAGAAGCCATGCCATGCAGGGCTATGGGATTTGCTGCCTCCCGCATGGAAACTGATGGCAATGTCGGCCGAATCGCTAGGGCAAGCGATTTGGCCGGCACCATCATTATTTCCTATGGCAGTTTCCCTGTACGAATTGACTGCGGGGAAACTCTGCCGATTTGGCCTGGTTTCCGCGCGAGTGGAAACGGGCCCTTAAGAATGTTTTCTTGACCCCTCCTGTGTCACATTGCAAAGTGTTATCAACAATGGGATCATGCGTAAAGACTAGTGTTGGGCGAACATCTAGATGTTCGGGTTCGGGCCGAACAGGCCGAACATGGCCGCGATGTTCGGGTGTTCGAGCCGAACTCCGAACATAATGGAAGTCAATGGGGACCCGAACGTTCGTGCTTTGTAAAGCCTCCTTACATGCTACATACCCCAAATTTACAGGGTATGTGCACCTTGGGAGTGGGTACAAGAGGAAAAAAAATTAGCAAAAAGAGCTTATAGTTTTTGAGAAAATCGATTTTAAAGTTTCAAAGGGAAAACTGTCTTTTAAATGCGGGAAATGTCTGTTTTCTTTGCACAGGTAACATGCTTTTTTGTCGGCATGCAGTCATAAATGTAATAAAGATAAGAGGTTCCATAAACAGGGACCGGCAACGCTAACCCAGCAGCAGCACACGTGATGGAACAGGAGGAGGGCGGCGCAGGAGGAGAAGGCCACGCTTTGAGACACAACAACCCAGGCCTTGCATCAGGACAAGAAGCGTGCGGATAGCATGCATTTTGCCGCCATGCAGTCATAAATGTAATACAGATAAGAGGTTCCAGGAAAAGGGACCGGTAACGCTAACCCAGCAGCAGCACACGTGATGGAACAGGAGGAGGGTGGCGCAGGAGGAGAAGGCCACGCTTTGAGACACAACAACCCAGGCCTTGCATGAGGACAAGAAGCGTGCGGATAGCAATTTGCATTTTGTCGCCATGCAGTCATAAATGTAATACAGATGAGAGGTTCAATAAACAGTCATTGGTGTTGTCCAGAATGCGCACAATGCGTGGGTCGCGTTCAATGCAGTCCTAGGCCGAAGAGGTCATAGCCTAGGGTCACAAAAACCTGTTTATTTGGGCAATTTCAATGGTGGCGAGTCTGACGTACATAAATCGCAGCAATGGCCGTTAGCAACGTCTGAATCTCACGAAATGTCTCATGCAGGTAGAAGACATATTGTTAGACTTGGGCTCCAAAGATGGGTTCCCTACATCTCTGCAAACCAGAGTTACAGGGTTCCAAATTTGGTAAAATCCCCCATAGGCTTTCATTGGGCCTCCTATTTACAGTTCCAAAATCTCACATCTTTTCAAAGGGCAATTGCTCAGCAGTGGCAAATTTTCTAGCATTGTAGGGACCCTTAGGGGGAACATGACTGGTGAGTTTCGGGCCCCTAGGCCAAAGAGGTCATAGCCTAGGGTCACAAAAACCTGTTTATTTGGGCAATTTCAATGGTAGTTATGCTGACGTACATAAATCTCAGCCATGGCCGTTAGCAACGTCTGAATTTCACGAAATGTCTCATGCAGGGAGAAGACATATTGTTAGACTTGGATTCCAAAGATGGGGTCCCTACATCTCTGCAAACCAGAGTTACAGGGGTCCAAAATTGGTAAAATCCCCCATAGACTTTCATTGCCTCCCTATTTCACTTTCCAAAATCTCACATCTTTTCAAAGGGCAATTGCTCAGCAGTGGCAAATTTTCTAGCATTGTAGGGACCCTTAGGGGGAACATGACTGGTGAGTTTCGGGCCCCTAGGCCAAAGAGGTCATAGCCTAGGGTCACAGAAACCTGTTTATTTGGGCAATTTCAATGGTAGTTATGCTGACGTACATAAATCTCAGCCATGGCTGTTAGCAACGTCTGAATTTCACGAAATGTCCCATGCAGGTAGAAGACATATTGTTAGACTTGGATTCCAAAGATGGGGTCCCTACATCTCTGCAAACCAGAGTTACAGGGGTCCAAAATTGGTAAAATCCCCCATAGGCTTTCATTGCCTCCCTATTTCACTTTCCAAAATCTCACATCTTTTCAAAGGGCAATGGCTCAGCAATACCAAATTTTCTAGCATTGTAGGGACTCTTAGGGGGATCATGACTGGTGAGTTTTGCCACTGCTGAGCCATTGCCCTTTGAAATGGTGTGAGATTTTGGAACGGTAAATAGTAGGCCCAATGAAAGCCTATGGGGGATTTTACCAATTTTGGAGCCCTGTAACTCCGGTTTGCAGAGATGTAGGGACCCCATCTTTGGAATCCAAGTCTAACAATATGTCTTCTACCTGCATGAGACATTTCGTGAAATTCAGACGTTGCTAACGGCCATGGCTGAGATTTATGTACGTCAGCATAACTACCATTGAAATTGCCCAAATACACAGGTTTTTGTGACCCTAGGCTATGACCTCTTTGGCCTAGGGGCCCGAAACTCACCAGTCATGTTCCCCCTAAGGGTCCCTACAATGCTAGAAAAATTGCCACTGCTGAGCAATTGCCCTTTGAGAAGATGTGAGATTTTGGAAAGTGAAATAGGGAGGCAATGAAAGCCTATGGGGGATTTTACCAATTTTGGAGCCCTGTAACTCTGGTTTGCAGAGATGTAGGGACCCCATCTTTGGAATCCAAGTCTAACAATATGTCTTCTACCTACATGAGACATTTCGTGAAATTCAGACGTTGCTAACGGCCATGGCTGAGATTTATGTACGTCAGCATAACTACCATTGAAATTGCCCAAATAAACAGGTTTCTGTGACCCTAGGCTATGACCTCTTTGGCCTAGGGGCCCGAAACTCACCAGTCATGTTCCCCCTAAGGGTCCCTACAATGCTAGAAAATTTGCCACTGCTGAGCAATTGCCCTTTGAAAAGATGTTAGATTTTGGAAAGTGAAATAGGGAGGCAATGAAAGCCTATGGGGGATTTTACCAATTTTGGACCCCTGTAACTCTGGTTTGCAGAGATGTAGGGACCCCATCTTTGGAATCCAAGTCTAACAATATGTCTTCTACCTGCATGAGACATTTCGTGAAATTCAGATGTTGCTAACGGCCATGGCTGAGATTTATGTACGTCAGCATAACTACCATTGAAATTGCCCAAATAAACAGGTTTTTGTGACCCTAGGCTATGACCTCTTTGGCCTAGGGGCCCGAAACTCACCAGTCATGTTCCCCCTAAGGGTCCCTACAATGCTAGAAAATTTGCCACTGCTGAGCAATTGTTCTTTGAAAAGATGTGAGATTTTGGAACTGTAAATAGGAGGCCCAATGAAAGCCTATGGGGGATTTTACCAAATTTGGAGCCCTGTAACTTTGGTTTGCAGAGATGTAGGGAACCCATCTTTGGAACCCAAGTCTAACAATATGTCTTCTACCTGCATGAGACATTTCGTGAGATTCAGACGTTGCTAACGGCCATTGCTGCAATTTATGTACGTCAGACTCGCCACCATTGAAATTGCCCAAATAAACAGGTTTTTGTGACCCTAGGCTATGACCTCTTCGGCCTAGGACTGCATTGAACGCAACCCACGCATTGTGCGCATTCTGGACAACACCAATTACTGTTTATTGTTTATTGAACCTTTCATCTGTATTACATTTATGACTGCATGGCGACAAAATGCAAATTGCTATCCGCACGCTTCTTGTCCTCATGCAAGGCCTGGGTTGTTGTGTCTCAAAGCGTGGCCTTCTCCTCCTGCGCCACCCTCCTCCTGTTCCATCACTGGTGCTGCTGCTGGGTTAGCATTACCGGTCCCTTTTCCTGGAACCTCTTATCTGTATTACATTTATGACTGCATGCCGACAAAAAGCATGTTACCTGTGCAAAGAAAACAGGCATTTCCAGCATTTAAAAGACAGTTTTCCCTTTGAAACTTTAAATCGATTTTCTCAAAAACTAAAAGCTCTTTTTGCTAAAAATGTTTTCCTCTTGTACCCACTCCCAAGGTGCACATTCCCTGTAAATTTGGGGTATGTAGCATGTAAGGAGGCTTTACAAAGCACGAAAGTTCGGGTCCCCATTGACTTCCATTATGTTCGGAGTTCGGCTTGAACACCCGAACATCGCGACCATGTTCGGCCCGAACCCGAACATCTAGATGTTCGCCCAACACTACACGTGACCTGTTCGGCCAATCACAGCGCTAGCCGAACGTTCGGGGAACGTTCGGCCATGCGCTCTTATTTCGGCCATATGGCCGAACAGTTTGGCCGAACACCATCAGATGTTCGGCCGAACTCGAACATCACCCGAACAGGGTGATGTTCTGCAGAACCCGAACAGTGGCGAACACTGTTCGCCCAACACTAGTAGAGACACTGCACTGTCAACACACATTTATTTTATGATATGTGTAAGAGGCCTGTCAAATAAGGAGTGAAATGGCCGGCAATAAATAGGTAAATGTGCTCATGCTTGAATTGTTTCCCTATTAATTTCAATAGAGCTTCATGCAGCTGCATTAGTAGCCAGATATAGCTCTTGATATATACACAGCAGATCATTGGTTGTACATATTGCTTCTGCTTACCTGCTTCTTATGTGGCTGAGGCAGCACTAGAGCAATATGCACTCTTTTTACATTTGTCCCCTGAAAGGTATTAATGATGAATACAAACTACACATACAAGAGTTTACTGAATGCTAACCAACATTTCTCTGTTGGCAAGTCCTAGTAATTATAAATTGTAAAAAAAAAAAAAAGAAAAAAAGTTAATTGGGCTACTACTTACATATTTACAGGGACGGATCTAGGGGGGGCAGGCAGGTCTCTTGCCCCAGGCACAGTTTGTTGAATTCTTAAAAAGGCGGCAAAATGAATGGCAGTTTAGGCGCCATAACCTGAACTTTAGGTGCCAAAACCTGACCTTGCCCCAGGCGCAACTTGGTCTGGATCCGTCCCTGCATATTTAACAATGTTGTATATGCCTTACTCTTGTGTGTATCATCTTTAGATCAGAAGGTTGTCCTCACCACAGAAAAGACTTTATAGCCCACAGCCCAGACCATGGTATCTCTATTATTTTCTGTACCGCTTATGGTGGGCCTGGCTGTCCAATACTATAACTGGGATCGGGTAAGTGTACAATGCATTACTGGCAGAGGTACAGTGCTTTACTCTATGGCAGCCAGATCTAATGGTAGAGATACAACTGTGCACAAACTGCACAGTTCAATAAAAAGGTGCATTATACCTGCTGCAATGTGATTACATGTAAAACAATTGTTCATGCCACTGATATGCCATTGGGTCAAACAATGGTATAATCCTGACTCAAAACGTCCTATGTAAAGCAATGTCACTTCCTAAGTAATGCTTCTAAAATACCATTAACAAAGTTGTAAGAAACTTCTACAAAAGAACACCAATAATTGGATTAGAATGATTAAAAAAATTGGATTGGAATGATTTTTTAAAACTGGCCTTAAAAAAATGTATTGTCAGGTCCCCAATCAATAAATTAGTAGTCACTCTGCTTTGGGGTATCATCATGTGTTCCACGCTAAACATGGGATAGAGAAAGCAAACAGCTTGTATTATAAGTATAAAGTATGTTTATGCAAAGGCTCGAGGACCACCTCCAAGCAGCTTGTTGTACAGTTCAAGGACAACTTTTAAAGAAATACAAGCTGAATTCCAAGGTCAATATCCATCTGTGGAATATGTCACTTTTTAAGAGACCGTGGACTCAATTGAAGAAGATCTAGGAGGACTCCACTGCTTGAAGAAAAAAAAATGGCTTCACTAGAATTAGTATAGCTGAGACACAAATAGAACTTTTAGCAAGTAACTCTAGCTCTGTGTCCACATAAGGAAACATGTTTTCAAAGAACAAAACACAATTTCTACTATGAAACACATATAAGACTTTTTTTTTCCTTGTGAGATTTTGGCTGGGGGAATTCCAGTAACCTTCTAAAGAACTGGAATTACACCCATATCCCTATGTGGTGTATTATGCTGGATATATTGAGAGATTATAGAACAATAAGGCGAAGGGAAATTAACAAACCCAGGCAAGGCAAAAAAAAAAAACAACAACAAAAAACAAATAGAAAAACACTACAAGTGCGTATAGACTGTCACACTACAGAAAGATGCTATTTATGAGAACATAAAAATAATGAAAAAATAAACTAATAGATCATTACACTAGAAGGCCCTAATTGAAGCTAAATAATTCAAAATGTCTTAGGTCTTGTGGGTTCTTTTTTCATGGAGGTATACCCATAAATTGGTACATGGCTGTACCAGAAACAGCAGAGCTGTTACGGTCCTGGCTGTGGGGAAAAAAAGATGCTTCTGTAGGCGATGTTGAGTTTTTAGCCTTCTAACCTAAAGATGTTATACACAGTGGAGGGCTAGATATGTACAGTAATAAACACTAGCCCTAAAAAATATATTTTTAAATTAAGCTTGCACAGGTTTAATGTAAAATTATGTACAGTATTTGTAAAGCATTTCATCCCCTTACAATCAATTCATCACTTACAATAATTTTACACTACAATTCTAGAACTATAAAGGCAATGGAAGGAGCAACAGCATGAAATTCATCAGGTCTGTCTTTGTACCTTAAAGGGATACTTAAGTAAGGGCTGGTTCACACGGGCGTCTGCTGAGCTTTGCTTGGCATTGCGTTCAAACGCCAGCGTTTAAACGCCAGCGTTTAAAAGCTAGCTTTTGAAGGCTTTTGAAAAGCGTTCAAGGCTAGCAGTTCTGGTCTCTGCTATTGTTTCCTCGCGTTTACCGCCTCTGAAAGCAGCATGTTGCTTTTGAGACTAGACGCAACGCTGGGATCTACTGCCAGGCTTTCATGAAAGCCTGCAAAAGCCAGCTCTAAACGCTCCCATTCACTTGCATGGGATGGCAGTAGATCCCAAAAAACGCTGCGTCTGAAACGCTGCGTTAAACGCCACAAAAACGCCCGTCTGAACCAGCCCTAAAAATAAAAAAATTATTTTTACTCACCTGGGGCTTCCCTTAGCCCCCTGCAGCTGTCCGATGCCCTCACAGCCTCGCTCCGATCCTTCTGTCCCCGGCGGCGGCTACTTCCGGGTTCGGCGACAGCCGCCGACAGGCTGAGAACGCGAGTGATTCTTTGTGTTCCCAGCCACAATATATCGCCCCCTATGCTGCTATTGCGGCAAGAAGGCAATAGCAGCATAGGGGGCGATATATTGTGGCTGGGAACGTGAAGAATCACTCGCGTTCCCAGCCTGTCGGGTCCTGACGGCGAAACCGGAAGTAGCCGCCGGTGGGGACGGGAGGATCTGAGAGACATGGTGAGGGCACCGGACAGCTGCAGGGGGCTGAGGGAAGCCCCAGGTGAGTAAAAATCATTTTTTTTATTTTCACTTAAGTATCCCTTTAAGTATCATCTAAGGACGAGGCTGCATATTATGCAGCTGTGATGACATATATAGCCAAAAGTGGGGTCATTTGCAAAATAAAAACAACAAGCTTTGGTGAAATGCACTCTCTGTGGCAAAAAAACGTCCTATTTTTCTTCCCTAATAGCTTGTTCAGCACCTTCAACTCCGTTCTCCATCCCCCTCCTCCCCCTCCTTCATCTTGCTTATCAGCTGAAGAATTTTCAACATACTTCAATGATAAAATTGACAAAATCAGAAGTGAATTCTCCACACAGCCCTCAAATCCCACCTCCACACCTCTCATTGACTGTTCTCTAACTGCCTTCTCTACACTCTCTAAACACTCTCTCCTCTGTAATTGCCAAAGCTAACCTAACCACCTTTGGATCCTATTCCCTCCCATTTCATTCCGCAGCTATCCTCATTTCTCTTGCCAACACTAACAAAGCTATTTAACCTGTCCCTCTCTACTGGTATCTTTCCGTCCCCACTCAAAAAAGCTGTTGTGACACCACAAAATATACTTAAAAAACCTTCTCTAGATCCTACCACACTTGCCAACTACCGCCCAGTGTCACTTCTCCCATTTGCATCCAAACTACTTGAACGCCATATACATGCAGAATTAAGCCATTATTTATCTGCTAACTTCCTACTTTCGCTCTAACCACTCCACGGAAACAGCCCTTACCAAAGTGGCCAATGACCTTCTTACAGCCAAATCCAAAGGTCAATTTTCCATACTCATCCTTCTTGACCTGTCATCAGCATTTGATACTGTCGACCACACCTTACTCCTACAAATACTTTCAAATATAGGTATAAAGGGCCTTGCTCTCACATGGTTATCTTCCTACCTCTTTGGAAGGTCCTTCACAGTCTCCTACTCAGATCAAATCACTTCTCCTCCTTGGTCCTCTCCTCTTTTCCATCTACATGCACAGTCTTGGTGATTTAATCAACTCATTCGGGTTTCAATACCACCTCTATGCAGACGATACACAACTGTACCTCTCTGCCCCAGACCTTAACTCCCTCCTTAAACGTGTTCCTGACTGCTTGTCTGCTATATCCTCCTTCATGTCCCCTCGCTTTCTAAAACTTAATATGAGTAAAACTGAACTTATAATTTTTCCACCGTCTCTGTCCACCTCCCTGCCTGAAGTAACAATAAATGTTAATAACACTCCAATAACTTCAGTTCCCAAAGCTCGGTGCTTGGGGATGATATTCGACTCATCTCTCTCTTTTATTCCTCATGTTCACTCCATAACCAGCTCCTGCCATCTCCAACTCAAAAACATATCTCGCATCCGTACTTTTCTCACTCAAGACGCAACTAAAATGTTAATACATGCTCTTATAATTTCTCGTCTGGACTACTGCAACATACTACTCTGTGGACTACCTTCTAACAGACAGGCCCCGCTCCAGTCGGTACTGAACTCAGCTGCTCGTCTCATTCATCTTTCTTCTCGATCTTCCTCTGCTGACCCTCTTTGTCAAGCTCTTCACTGGCTGCAAATTAACCAGAGGATTCAGTTCAAACTCCTAACCCTAAACTACAATGCTCTCCACAATCTCTCTCCCCGGTACATATCCTCACTAAATTCCAGATACAAACCCAATCGCAATCTCAGATCGGCACATGATCTTCTGCTCTGTCCTCCTCTAGAATCAAATCCTCACATTCACATTTACAAGACTTTGCACGCGCTTCACCCCTCCTCTGGAATGCCCTCCCGCAACACATCCGTCACTCGCCAACCTTTGTTGCCTTTAAACGCTCTCTAAAAACACACTTGTTCCGACAAGCATATGCGCTACCTTAGGCCACTTCCCTTTGTCCTAAGACCAAATTGCACTCCTACTAGGTCTCCTAAAACTTACAGCCTCTATATATTTGCTGCATACTACCCCTCCTCCTGCCCCCCCCCCCCCCATTCCCATTAGATTGTAAGCTCGCAAGGGCAGGGTTCTCTCCCCCTTTTGTGTCTTGGTAACCATTATACATTTTATTCATCATGTTAATTTTATCACTGTCATTACCAATTCTATAATTTGTTTTTGTATCATTCTTTGTATTTTGTCACTAATTATGTATTTTGTATTTTGGTGTACACCATTGTCTGTATTATTATGTTCCCCATGTTTGTTTCTTACTTTGTACAGCGCCACGGAATATGTTGGCACTTTATAAATCAATAATAATAATAAGAAATGAGTGCAGCATAATAGATTGTGAGAGGGACTCTGCACTCTTCACTGGGGGGGGGGGGGGGGGGGGGGCACAAAATATGTCCTGTTTTGGGCCACAAAAACTAGCAGCTGCACAGGGGCTCCGTGACCCCTGGGACCCACCTCTTCACCATTTCTGGGTTCTCTTCTTCCCCACTTTCCAATAATCAGTGAGGAAAAGGTGGAAGACAGGCAGATATAATATGCTACTAAAAAAAATCTGATAGCAGGGCTTATGCTTAATTTTTGTGTTAACCTTGACCACCAAGTGTTTCCAGCATTTGTAAAAGATAACAACAGGGGTGATAAAAATATGGACTGCAGTAAGAAAATAGACAATTAGCATGAAAAATTATCACAAAGTAATACTAAAGTCAGGTTATTTAATGAATATACCTATGAACATACAGATTGCTAGTTTGAGATAAGTTTCCAAATTTCTTGTTATGACACTTGGGGCTTGATTCACAAAAGCGTGATAACTGCTATCACAGCAGTTATCACACGATTTGCCGCACACGAAGGATTGCGCGAGTAAAGGATTACTCTGCGTGATAAACGAACGTGTGCACACGATGACGCAAGTGAAACACATACACGATCGTGCGCAAATGTTTGTTTATCATGCGGAGTAATCCTTTACGTGCGCAAACCTTCGCGCACGGCAGATCGTGTGATAACTGCCGTGATAGCAGTTATTAGGCTTTTGTGAATCAAGCCCTTGTAGTGAATTGTGCTGTATGTCTTTTTCCATAGGAGCATGTGTGACACAGGGACAGGATCAGATTTACCATAGGCACTGTAGGCATTTGCCTACAGGCGCCTGATGATGAAAGGGCAGCTCACTCCCCTCCCCAAGTACCTCCCTTCTTCCCTATGTAGAGTCCTGATGAGAGAATAAATGAAAGGCTACTCACCCTACTCTCAGCTAGTGTTGGGCGAACAGTGTTCGCCACTGTTCGGGTTCCGCAGAACATCACCCTGTTCGGGTGATGTTCGAGTTCGGCTGAACACCTAATGGTGTTCGGCCAAACTGTTCGGGTTCGCCCGAACTGCTCAATGGCCGGCCGAACAGAGCCCTGTTCGGCCAAATACGGCCCCACTATGGGGTCGCAGGCATAAGGGGGGAGCATGCCCCGATCGCGGGGGGGTCGGAAATTCCCCCCACCCCCTCCACTAGCGCTCTCCCCTCTGCCCGCTTCCCCATAAAAAAAGTTTAATGCAAGTTAAATAGTACCGGTGGCTGGTAATGGAGTGAGGAGGAGGAGTCCGAGTAGGAGAGTGACGCGTTGAGGCCGGGCAGCGGGCGGTTCAGCGGTAGTACCCTTGTGGTACTTCTGCCCTTTCTCTGACCTCACGTCCTCTACGAGATGACGCATACGAGGGTACGCGTGACGCGTACCCTCGTATGCAGAGGGCGTGAGGTCAGAGAAAGGGCGGAAGTACCACAAGGGTACTACCGCTGAACCGCCCGCTGCCCGGCCTCAACGCATCACTCTCCTACTCGGACTCCTCCTCCTCACTCCACTGCCAGCCACCGGTACTATTTAACTTGCATTAAACTTTTTTTATGGGGAAGCGGGCAGAGGGGGGAGTGCTAGCGGAGGGGGGGGGGGGAATTTCCGCCCCCCCCCCCGCGATCGGGGCATGCTCCCCCCTTATGCCTGCGACTCCATAGGGCCCCCAAAATGGGCATGTTCGGGGGTCCCATTGACTTCCATTGAGTTCGGGGTTCGGGCCGAACATGCCGAACATCTGGCCCATGTTCGGCCTGTTCGGCCCGAACCCGAACATCCAGGTGTTCGCCCAACACTACTCTCAGCATTCCAGTGACAAGATCTCCCTTCAGTCAGGAGCACTTCTAGCTACTTAATACTGAAGTTCTTCTACTTACCTAATACTCGGAGGCACCTCTAGCTACTTAATATTGAGGGCACTGCTGGCTACCTAATGCTAAGGGGCACCTGTAGTTACCTATGACAGACAAGGTAAGTCAGGGAGAAGTGACAGATGGGACAGCTAGCACACTTGTAGTGCAGTTTGGTGGGAGTTTGTAGGTTCATAGAGGACAAACTCTAAGGTGCCAGAACATCTGTACCTAAAGGCTCCTGTGAGGTAAATCTGGGCCTACCTGCCTAACCATATCTCTGTGTGTAAATTGTTACTGAGAGATGAATGTATCTTATAATTATTAAAGAAATCTTACTAAGTGTTAAAGTACATCGTTTTTGGTGTTGCAATCACTAGTATAAATTAACTGTGATGGAAACTGTGGAGTGGGACTGAGTGTATTGCTGTTAATGTGAACCTGAAGTAATGTAAAAAAAACAAAAAATAAACCCTTTCCTTAGAAAAGAGAAGGCTCTGGATCCCATAGAGCCTTCTCTTTCCACCCGTTTTTTTACCGCCATGCCCTGTTGAAGCTATTCATCCTGCAGATTGAATATCACTTCCAGACTCCTGGTGCAGGCGTTGGAAGTACTCACATCCTTGTATACTTGCGAAGATGAGCAGATCTATACTGCGAATGCGCAAGTCTGGGCTTGCATGCAGTATGGATGCATCCGTCTTTGGAAGCCCCTTCGAGGACACGCCAGCCGGGCTGTATTACCGCTCAAGCAATACAAGCAGTTGATTGAGGTTCCAGTCAGAGTGTAAGGGGCCCCATCAGCATGTTATTTTGCCCTGATATTATACCCTGCTGCTGCTGCACTGTGGTATGAATTTCTCAAATTGCGAGCAAGCAGCTCCTGTTGCCATGGGTTGCCAGTATGGATTACAGTGGTTCAATGGAGACCTGCCATGCAGGACAGGCGGGCTACCACTACTGTTTATGCCTCGTGGCTGTTATTGGATAGGACTGTCCTGTCCTCCAATCAAAGCCTGCCCTGAAGCTGCCTGTTATGTAGTGCATATTCCGGTGGAGTTACTGACAGTCACTACCACTAGTAATAGGATTTGGCTGTATTTGTGAATGTTGACTCCCTTCAGGAAGTCTATCCTAGGTCTGGTATAACGGAGGAACAGTGGAAATCGGTGAGACTGGTATCCATGCCTGTACTAGCACATGGCTTGTGATCAGAGGCAGCCTTTGGGGGGGGCAAGTGGGGCGACCGCCCCAGGCCCCGCACTTCAAGGAGGCACCGCAATCATGCCTTCCATGCCCATTATGCTGGTGGTGCAAAAAAGGGCTACAAAAGTCTAGCTGCTTGTGGTCTGAACAGTAGTAAGTCATTAACAAATTCACAGATCTTCCTATTTTGTTTTATGCACCTTATATTTTGCACCGACCTCCCTTTTATTGCTGAGGTTTTTGTCTTCAGCATTCTTTTTGCATTTTTGTAATGAATTTCTACACTGACATGAAGCTTTCCAAATGTCAGATTAGGTTACGTGCAAGAGCCTCAGCCTAAGGGGCCCAGGGGCTTTTAGGTCAGTCAGTGGAGCATGGCTTGGAGCTGGAGGGGGCTCAGGTGTAACAGTGTTCCACTCTGCACCCTACTACTTAATCAAGCCCTGGGACACACTGAGGAGACTGCCAAGGACTCCCAAAGGTATGTAAATTCAACTGGGCACAGCAAATGGAATGATGGGATGGAGCAAGGACCTTGTAGGCTCTATGGAATTCAGAGCCTTCCTTCTATATTAGGTGAGTATTTAGCCTAAAGCTAGTTTCCTTGCATCAGGTTCACATTAACCACTTGCCGACCGCTTACTTCATATTGGCGGCAGCAAAGTGGTAGCCCCAGGACCACGTAACGCAGAATGGCGTCAGGTCCTGGGGCACTGTTTTGCCGGGGATCGCGCGATGAGATGCGCGCGTATCTGCCGGCAATAGGCTCCGCCCACCCGTGACATCAACCCACCGGCCAATCGGAAGTGACGGCGGGTTGTTAACCCGACGATCGCCGGATAGGAAGCGTATAATACGCTTTGTAATGTTTACAAAGTGTATTATACAGGCTGCCTCCTGCCCTGGTGGTCCCAGTGTCCGAGGGACCACCAGGGCAGGCTGCAGCCACCCTAGTCTGCACCCAAACACACTGATCTGCCCCCCCCCTGCCCTCTGATCGCCCACAGCACCCCTCAGACCCCCCCCTGCCCACCCCCCAGACCACTGTTTGCACACAACCACCCCCCTAATCACCCATCAATCACTCCCTGACACTATCTATCAACGCTATTTTTTTTTTAGTCCCTAAACTGCCCCCTGGGTACTCCTGATCACCCCCCCACCCCTCAGATTCTCCCCAGACCCCCCCCCCCCTGTGTACTGTATGCATCTATCCCCCCTGATCACCTGTCAATCACCTGTCAATCACCTGTCAATCACCTGTCAATCACCCATCAATCACCCCCCGTCACTGCCACCCATCAATCAGCCCCTAATCTGCCCCTTGCGGGCAATCTGATCACCCACCCACACCAATAGATCGCCCACAGATCCGACATCAGATCACCTCTCAAGTGCAGTGTTTACATCTGTTCTCTACTCTAAACACCCACTAATTACCCATCAATCACCCATCAATCACCCCCTATCACCACCCATCAGATTAGACCCTAATCTGCCCCTTGCAGGCACCCAATCACCCGCCCACATGCTCAGATTGCCCTCAGACCCCCCCCTTATCAATTCGCCAGTGCATTATTTACATCCGTTCTTCCCTGTAATAACCCACTGATCACCTGTCAGTCACCCCCTGTCACTGCCACCCATCAATCACCCCCTGTCACTGCCACCCATCAATCAGCTCCTAACCTGCCCCTTGCGGGCAATCTGTTCACCCACCCACACCAATAGATCGCCCGCAGATCCGACGTCAGATCACCTCCCAAGTGCAGTGTTTACATCTATTATCTCCTGTAAACACCCACTAATTACCCATCAATCACCCCCTATCACCACCTGTCACTGTTACCCATCAGAATAGACCCTAATCTGCCCCTTGTGGGCACCCAATCACCCGCCCCACACGCTCAGATTGCCCTCAGACCCCCCCCCCCCTTATCAATTCGCCAGTGCAATATTTACATCTGTTCTTCCCTGTAATGACCCACTGATCACCTGTCAATCACCTGTCAATCACCTATCAATCACCCATCAATCAACCCCTGTCACTGCCACCCATCAATCACCCCCTGTCACTGCCACCCATCAATCAGCCCCTAACCTGCCCCTTGCGGGCAATCTGATCACCCACCCACACCATCAGATTGCCCCAAACCTACCCTCAGATCACCTCCAAAGTGCATTGTTTACATCTGTTCTGCCATCTAATCACCCACTGATCACCCATCAATCAGCCCCTGTCACTGCTACCCATCAGATTAGACCCCTATCTGCCCCTAGGTCACACATGTCATATCGCCGTACTCAGGAGAAGTAGTATAATGTGTTTTGGGGTGTATTTTTACACATACTTATCCTGGGTGGGAGAAATCTCTCTGTAAATGGACAATTGTGTTTAAAAAAAAATAAAAAATGTGTCATTTACAGAGATATTTCTCCCACCCAGCATGGGTATATGTAAAAATACACCACAAAACACATTATACTACTTCTTCTGAGCACGGCAGTACCACATGTGTGGCACTTTTTTGCAGCCTAACTGCGCGAAAGGGCCCAAAGTCCAATGAGTACCTTTAGGATTTCACAGGTCATTTTGCGACATTTGGGTTCAAGACTACTCCTCACGGTTTAGGGCCCCTAAAATGCCAGGGCAGTTTAGGAACCCCACAAGTAACCCCATTTTAGAAAGAAGACACCCCAAGGTATTCCATTAGGAGTATAGTGAGTTCATAGAAGATTTTATTTTTTGTCACAAGTTAGCGGAACTTGATTTATATTGTTTTTTTTTTTCACAAAGTGTCAATTTCCGCTAACTTGTGACAAAAAAAAATCTTCTATGAACTCACCATACTCCTAACAGAATACCTTGGGGTGTCTTCTTTCTAAAATGGGGTCACTTGTGGGGTTCCTATACTGCCCTGGCATTTTAGGGGCCCTAAACCGTGAGAAGTAGTCTAGAATCCAAATGTCTCAAAATGACCTGTGAATAGGACGTTAGGCCCCTTAGCACACCTAGGTTGCAAAAAAGTGCCACACATGTGGTATTGCCCTACTCAGAAGAAGTAGTATAATGTGTTTTGGGGTGTATTTTTACACATACCCATGCTGGGTGGGAGAAATATCTCTGTAAATGACAATTTTTTGATTCTTTTTACACACAATTGTCCATTTACAGAGATATTTCTCCCACTCAGCATGGGTATGTGTAAAAATACACCCCAAAACACATTATACTACTTCTCCTGAGTACGGCGATACCACATGTGTGGCACTTTTTTGCACCCTAACTGCGCTAAGGGGCCCAAAGTCCAATGATTTGGATTTCACAGGTCATTTTGCGACATTTGGTTTCAAGACTACTCCTCACGGTTTAGGGCCCCTAAAATGCCAAGGCAGTATAGGAACCCCACAAATGACCCTATTTTAGAAAGAAGATACCCCGAGGTATTCCGTTAGGAGTATGGTGAGTTCATAGTAGATTTTATTTTTTGTCACAAGTTAGCGGAAAATGACACTTTGTGAAAAAAAAAACAATTAAAATCAATTTCCGCTTATTTGTGACAAAAAATAAAATCTTCTATGAACTCACCATACTCCTAACAGAATATCTTGGGGTGTCTTCTTTCTAAAATGGGGACATTTGTAGGGTTCCTATACTGCCCTGGCATTTTAGGGGCACTAAACCGTGAGGAGTAGTCTTGAAACCAAATGTCGCAAAATGACCTGTGAAATCCTAAAGGTACTCATTGGACGTTGGGCCCCTTAGCGCAGTTATGGTGCAAAAAAGTGCCACACATGTGGTATCGCCATACTCAGGAGAAGTAGTATAATGTGTTTTGGGGTGTATTTTTACACATACCCATGCTGAGTGGGAGAAATATCTCTGTAAATGGACAATTGTGTGTAAAACAAATAAAAAAATTGTCATTTACAGAGATATTTCTCCCGCCCAGCATGGGTATGTGTAAAAATACACCCCAAAACACATTATACTACTTCTCCTGAGTACGGCAATACCACATGTGTGGCACTTTTTTGCAGCCTAACTGCGCTAAGGGGCCCTAAGTCCAATGAGCACCTTTAGGCTTTACAGGGGTGCTTACAATTTAGCACCCCCCAAAATGCCAGGACAGTAAACACACCCCACAAATGACCCCATTTTGGAAAGTAGACACTTCAAGATATTCAGAGAGGGGCATGGTGAGTCCGTGGCAGATTTCATTTTTTTTGTCGCAAGTTAAAAGAAATGGAAACTTTTTTTTCCCCTTTTTTGTCACAAAGTGTCATTTTCCGCTAACTTGTGACAAAAAATAAAATCTTCTATGAACTCACCATGCCTCTCAGTGAATACTTTGGGATGTCTTCTTTCCAAAATGGGTTCATTTGGGGGGTATTTATACTATCCTGGAATTTTAGCACCTCATGAAACATGACAGGGGGTCAGAAAATTTGGAGATGCTTCAAAATGGGAAAATTCACTTTTTGCACCATAGTTTGTAAACGCTATAACTTTTACCCAAACCAATAAATATACACTTAATGGGTTTTTTTTTAATCAAAGACATGTAGCAGAATAACTTTCGCTCTCAAATGTATAGGAAATTTTACTTTATTTGAAACATGTCAGCACAGAAAGTAAAAAAAGTCATTTTTTTGACAAAATTAATGTCTTTTTTGATGAATATAATAAAAAGTAAAACTCACAGCAGCAATCAAATCGCACCAAAAGAAAGCTGTATTAGTGACAAGAAAAGGAGGTAAAATTCATTTAGGTGGTAGGTTGTATGACCGAGCAATAAACCGTTAAAGCTGCAGTGGTCTGAATGGAAAAAAAAGGCTCTGGTCCTTAAAGAGACTCCGTAACAAAAATTGCATCCTGTTTTTTATCATCCTACAAGTTCAAAAAGCTATTCTAATGTGTTCTGGCATACTGCAGCACGTTCTACTATCACCATCTCTGTAATAAATCAACTTGTCTCTCTCTTGTCAGACTTGTCAGCCTGTGTCTGGAAGGCTGTCAAGTTCTTCAGTGTTGTGGTTCTGCTATGAACTCCCCCTTCCAGGCCCCTGTATGCACACTGCCTGTGTGTTATTTAGGATTAGAGCAGCTTCTCTCTTCTCTCTTATCTTTTACAAGCTGGATAAATCGTCCTCTGAGCTGGCTGGGCTTTCACATACTGAAGAATTACAGACAAGGGCAAAGCTGTTTACAGGAAGAAACAAGCAGCCTGAAACTTCAGTGCATGAGAACAGGGGGGGAAGAAACACACAAATGATCTCTTGAGATTCAAAAGGAAGGCTGTATACAGCCTGCTTGTGTATGAATGTATTTTGTATGTGTGGACATACTGTACATCAACCTACTTCCTGTTTTGGTGGCCATTTTGTTTGTTTATAAACAAACTTTTTAAAACTGTTTTTAACCACTTTTAATGCGGCGAGGAGCGGCGAAATTGTGACAGAGGGGAATAGGAGATGTCCCCTAACGCACTGGTATGTTTACTTTTGTGCAATTTTAACAATACAGATTCTCTTTAAGGGGTTTTATGACTGCAGTCCTTAAGTGGTTAAGCTAAACATAAGAAAGATAGTAATTTACTTTTCCAATACTTGGTTAGAAAACCCCATTCACCAACCATTTCCTGCAACACAGGCTTGCAGAGAGGGTCTTTTCAGACAGCACGGTTTCCAATGTGAAATTGATGCTATCTAGCCATGCATCAGCATTTCTGTCCATCTAGTCTTCTGCTTACTCCTTTAGCTGGATGTTCCTGGTCTAATGATATGATAGATAATGTGTTTTTTTTTATCTTCAGATGTCTTGCTTGACAAAATTAAATATTTTTGCACTCTGGTTACTAAGTTGTTAGAATGTTCAGTATACTTGCAACCATGCTCTGAGCTAGGTTGACAATAGAGCTATACTATACTTGGCAAAGTTGAAAACAAAAAAAAAAAGGGATAAGCTTAAATGACTACCGAGGTGACATGTGACATGATGAGATAAACAAGTGTATGTACAGTGTCAAGCACATAAATAACTATGCTGTGTTCCTTTTTTTTTTCTCTTCCTTAAAGAGTTAAACATCAGGTATAAAAGTCACAGTTTCTGTCCACTCTGGACTTGGTCAGAGTATAGCATAAACTTCACTGATAAGGAATTACAGCCATAAAAAGAGCAGGGAAGAGATAGAAAAATGGTCAATAGTTCATAGATTTTAGCTCTGGCATACTTTAATGAATGTGTAATTTAGCAGAGACAATAAAACAGGAAAAACTTAAAAAGTGCATTTAAATATAAAATAAAACTGAATATCTAAAAAGGTCATTTTTAGGAGGAGGAGGAGGATAGATACAATTATGTACCTCAGAGCCATCAGTTTATATTTTACCTCAGAATTCCTTTAAGGAAATGTAACTGTACATAAGATATATATATATATATATATATATATATATATATATATATATATATATATATATATATATATATATATATATATATATATACTAACAAAGCTTCACATTTCTGTGGTTTAGTATGGTGGGGCATTATTATACTTGGAACAGATGACATCACTTTCCGACAACATTCCTGTGAGGCAGACCTTATGCTGTACTGCCTAAGCAGATGGAAGCTATAGGACTACTCTGAGTTAATCTTTCTTGGCACATGATCACTGTTAAGGTACTCATAAATGGTTATATTTTTAAGCACATTTGTTTGGATCTGAAAATCATATTGGAGGGTAATCATTTGCAACATATTTGTATTATCTAGCCACTGTCTATTGTGATGTGGAAGGAACTTCCACATGAAGACTGGATACGTGCCATTCTTCAACACTCCACTTATGCTATTTTATCATGCTTTAAGAAGAAGTGTATTTGATAGAGACAAATTACCTTCATGTCATAAAAATACTCTTCAGATGGTACTGTATATCCAATAAACTTGTCTAATATTTATCACCATTGTGAACCAGCACTTCTCTGGATCCAGTTTATTTTTTACCCGCTTCCCTTGCCTTAATCTGACCCTCTATTGTTCATTATGACAGCATAACTCATGACTGTGATCAGGGCCATTTCTAGCTACTCTGGTGCTCCAAAGAAGGCACAGTTATACTCTTCCAATATTGTCAGTAGGAAGGCTGCAGCATACATTCATCAGTTTTGCAGGAACTAATAAAAACGCAAAGGTTATAACTAGAAATTATGTTGTTTCAGTCTATAAAGGATACACAAATCATTACGAGGCTACAATCACCTCACCTATCCAAACTCCTAGAATGAATATAGCAAACACATAATTGTTATAAGTAGTGGGTAACAATGCATACCAAGCCTATACCAATTACAGTTTAATTAGCACATTAATAGCACCTGTCACATCACTGTTATGTTATTTAGACCTCCTCAGTTATGCTAATCATTATTGGCCATATACAGTAAGTGTTATAATCCTTCCTTTTCTTAATAGAAGTAGAAGTTTTGTATAAGAATTCCATAAAACACAGTGTGCTAAAAATAACTCTATAGTGCCCCTCTTACAGGTTTCATCTTCCAAAAACGGCACAGTCTGTTATCAATTTTCTACAAATTAGGTCTAATAGGTCCCTTTCCTTCATTTATATGATCCCATAAATGATCATCAGACTAAATATGCAGATCGTGCGAGAATGGTTTAATTGTACACAGAGACAAAAGGAGCCCAAATAGCACAATATGCCACTTGTTGTGTGGAGAAACAGAGAAGATGAATGTTGCTCACAAACAAGAGTTCAGCAGGGGCAACCAACTACAACAGGCAGGTGTACCTGGACTTTCTGGGTGTGGTTGCCCTCTATGAAAATATTTGGTGCTTACTTTGTCTAGGCCACCGAGGACCAAATGTCCCTCCACTGGGGTGGGAAGGATATGCAGTAAAGGTGAAGAGGCGCCCAAGTATATAAAACTTTGTTAAAAACAATAACATTTGAAAAAAAGAGGTGGCTTGCCACCTCTCCTTGCCCATTTCCTCAGGCCAATTGAAGTGTCTGTAACTGAACACAGAAAAGCATGGACTGCCTCTCTAATATGCAGATACCAGATCACATATATATGGATAATCCATTGCAGAAGGCAAGAGAGGTAGAGGAAACTAACAGAGAAGCAGGCAGATGTATATCAGTGTTGTGGTACAGTGTCCATGCCATGCCATACTGCTGCTAATAGGAACATTTTATAAAACATTAGGCACTTGGCGGTTCTTACATCCCTTCCCGAGCACATTTACAATGAACTATATTAGTATGATTCATCAGGAGATCATTTTGGGGTCTATGTGACATATTTGTATTTATAGGTATACTGTAGTTATTACTGAAATGTACCTTTTGTTAGGACATGCTGCAAAAGTAGCATACCGAGTGTTACTATAGCAACGCTCATGTTAACTGGGTAACATGGCTGTTTCATGTGGTGTAAATAAAGACAGCACAAATGACTACTGTGCATGAGCCATGTTATTAGCAGAATGACCAGTAACATAAATAACAGTAATTACTGGAAACAGGAAACAGGAAATAAACCCCACAGTCATATATCATAGAGTTGTACTTGCACAAACATAACATCCATAACATCTTCCCCTTTTTAGTGTTAATAAATTAACATTCTAAATTTGAAGAGACATAACAATAATGCATTCTATATTCTATAGATTTAGTCTAATAGGTGGTTTGGAGCATCTGCCACTATGGGTGACAATTGTCTCTGGTACACAGAGTCCTTTAGCCCTCTTGGAAGTTTCTGGGCTCTTCTCATCTCCTGCTGACATGCTCCGTGTTTGACTGCTGGTAGTTGTACTAGCTTGCTCCGGACTGTTAGTACCATTGGTCTGAGGCACCCCTTCTATACATTCCTCACAGTCAAGGGGCACGTTTATCCCTGTTGTACTAAGAGAGTCTGGCTTATCAATAGGGTATTGTGATGTAGGTTTTTCTGCCACTCGTAAATCCACACGATTGCGACGATAAAGAGTTCCGTCAATGTCCACAAGATACAAATGTGGTGCAACGTCTTGCAAACAAGTACCCATTCTTCAACGGCCTGTTCGATCCCCAGGTAAAGGTTTTATATGGATTTGTTCTCCAATATACAACTCCGGCAAATCCCTGGCTGATGTATCATAACGAGCCTTTGACATTTTTCTCTTAAATCGTAACTTTTCTGCAACACCTTGTACGACACAAGGTTCCAAAAGCGTATTTGCTGCCGGTAAGGAGGTCTTTAATCTCCTTGACATCAAGTCTTTGCGCTGGACTACTATCCATGCCTTCGGTTGGAGTGTTTCTCCAATGCAGAATGGCCTTCCACGAGTCTTTACTATCACTGTATGCTTTCTTGCAAAAGTTCTTAACAATCTTTACAGCTGCTTCAGCTTTCCCATTCGCCAATGGATGACGTGGCATTGAAGTAATATGCTCGAACTTCCATTCATTGGCAAATGTTCTAAATTGCAAGCTTGAAAACTGAGGGCCATTATCAGAGATCACTTTATCTGGTTGGCCATAACAGGCAAACTGAGACTTGCACCGCTTAATTGTAGTTTCAGTGGACAAATCGGGAAGATCTATTTCCCAGAAGTCTGAATAATGGTCAACTAATAACAGGTATTCTTTGCCAGCGTAGTTGAACAAGTCCATACTGATGATCTGCCATGGACGTGTCGGAATCTCATGCGACATCATGGTTTCCTTCTGTTGTAAGTGGGCGTATTCATTGCAGGTAGGACAATTACTGACAAAATCTTTGATTTCACCTTGCATGTTAGGCCAGTAAAGCATATCACGAGCTTGTCTGTAGCACGCTTCACCTCCAATGTGGCTGGAGTGTATGCGTAATAACATCTCTGCTCTCAGTGACTTCGGCACTATGACCCTTGTACAAGATACCATTTTGTACGCTGATCTCATCTCTGAAGGACCAATATTCCCGCACAGATGCAGGAACTGCCTCCTTATCATCTGGCCACCCACTCAAGACAACAGACTTTAGAGCTTGTGACATTGCGTCACCGTCAGTGTGCTGTATGAGTTGCTGTAGACGCTGAGCAGTGACATTAAGATAGTCCGCTTGATTGATATCGGCAAAGAAAATTTGCTCATGGGCGCACCAGGTCCCAGCCTAGGTGAGGGTGACAGGTGAAGGCAGGTGGGGAGAGACAGTGGGAGCCGGCAGCTATGCGTCCCAAAGGAGGCATTCTCTGCTATGTGGGGGGCGGTGGAGATCTTCAATCAACTTAATTGAAGGTCGCAAGATAAGAGGATACTGTATTTGTGGGATCATTTACCGAGGATATTGGCGTGGGAATTTTTTTAAAGGTACAGGTAAGTATTTCTGGTTAATTAAGAACATTTAACCCGTTGTGGAAAAGGGTAAGGGGTACTTTGTACCCCTATACTCATTTCTCCAGGGAGGAGGGTGGGCATCTGGGGTCCCCTTCTTAAAAGGGGACTCCCAGATGCCACCATGAACCCTCCTAGGGAGTCGTTGCCCCACCTCCTCCTGGGGCACCAGAGGTGGGGAAGAGCCCCTTGTCCATGGATTGGACAAGGGCTCAGGGGGAGAGGGGAAGGCTTGGCCGCCATTTTGCCATTGGCTTTGAGGGTACAAAAACGCAGGTTTCTGACAAACAGTACGGCTGAGCGGCCCCAAATTTTCCGACTTTGCACGGAGTTTAAGGGGGCTTGGGGCTGGTGAGTTTCAGGCCCTTACCTTGCCGTTCGGCAGAAACCTGCACTTTTGTACCCTCAAAACCTAGGCCCCAATGAAAGCCAATGGCAAAATTCAGCACTTTTGCACCCCCATAACTCTGGTTTGCAGAGATGTAGGGAACCCAACGTTGGAGTGCAAGTACAACAATATGCCTTCTACCTGCATGCGACATGTAGTGAGCTTCAGACTTTGCTAACGGACATGGCGGCGATTTACGTTCGTCACCAGCATTATTGCCAAAACAAACAAGCTTTTGTGACCCTAGACTATGACCTCTTTGGCCTAGGGGCCCCAAACTCACCAGTCCTGAGCCCCCTAAAAGTCCCTACAATGCTAGAAAATTTGCCACTGCTGAGCCAGCATCCTTTGAAAAGATTTGAGATTTTTGAAAGTGAAATAGGGAGCCCAATGAAAGCCAATAGCAAAATTCAGCACTTTTGAACCCCCATTACTCTGGTTTGCAGAGATGTAGGGAACCCAACGTTGGAGTGCAAGTACAACAATATGCCTTCTACCCGCATGCGACATGTAGTAAGCTTCAGACTTTGCTAACCGACATGGTGGCAATTTACGTTCGTCACCGGCATCATTGCCAAAAAAAAACAACAAGCTTTTGTGACCCTAGGCTATGACCTCTTTGGTCTAGGGGCCCCAAACTCACCAGTCCTGAGCCCCCTAAAAGTCCCTACAATGCTAGAAAATTTGCCACTGCTGAGCCATCATCCTTTGAAAAGATTTGAGATTTTTGAAAGTGAAATAGGGAGCCCAATAAAAGCCAATGGCAAAATTCAGCACTTTTGTACCCCTATACATACACAAAGGCCCCTTACATCCTAGCAACATCAAATTTGCAGGATATGTTGAAAAGATAGTAGATTTTTATTATTTTTATGTGCTGAGTGTGGGAAATCTGAAAAAAAATGATGTGGGGTCTCCCCTACCGAACTCTCTGTAACCCCTTGTCCCCCATGCAGGCTGGGATAGCCAGAATGCGGAGCCCCGGCCACATGGGGCTTCGCACTCTGAGCTATACCAGCCTGCATGGTCCATGGTATGGGGGGGGGGCTCTGGGGGAGAGGGGCTGCCAAGCCTTCCCCTCTCCACCGAGCCCTTGTCCAATCCATGGACAAGGGGCTCTTCCCCACCTCTGGTGCCCCAGGAGGAGGTGGAGGCGATGACTCCCTGGGGGATTTAATGGAGGCATCTGGGAGTCCCCTTTAAGAAGTGGACCCAGATGCCCACCTACCTCCCAGGAGAAATGAGTATAGGGGTACAAAGTAACCCTTACCCATTTCCACAAAGGGTTACATTAAATAAAAACACAACGAAGAAAAAAATCCTTTAATGTTCTTAATTAACCAGAAATACTTACCTGTACCTTAAAAAAAAAATTCCCACGCCAATATCCTCGGTAAATGATCCCACGAATACAGTATCCTCTTATCTTGTGATCTTCAATTAAGTTGATTGAAGCTCTCCACCGCCCCCCACATAGCAGAGAATGCCTCCTTTGGGATGCATAGCTGCTGGCTCCCGCTGTCTCTCCCCACCAGCCTTCACCTGTCACCCTCACCTAGGCTGGCACCTGGTGCACCCAATGTTTTTTTTTAACATTGATTTTCTCTTAAAAAACGACATGGTATTTTTGAAATATTTTTTTTCCTATTGTTCCTACTTGTCTGCTTAACATTCCCTGAAAATATGGTGTTTCTAGCATCTATGGGAGCTTTGCTATCAACCTCTAAAGTCGGTGTCCTACCGCATAGCGGTTTCAATGCGAATTTTCGTGGTAATTTATACCAAATTTAACATCGATTTTCTCAAAAACTACAAAGTATTTTCAAAATATTTTTTCCCTCTTGTTCCCATTTGTGTTCTTAACATTCCCTGAAAATTTGGTGTTTCTAGCTCCTATGGGGGCTTTGCTATTAACCTCTAAAGTCGGCATAATACCGCATATCGGTAATGCAAATTTTCTGCATTTTAATTACAGTCTTCAGCAGCCAACTTTGGTGATTAATAGCAATGCCCCCATACGTTCTACAAACACCAAATTTTCAGAGTATGTTAGGCAGAAAAATGGAAACAAGAGAAAAAGAACATTTCAAAAAGACCTTGTAGTTTTTGCGAAAAATGTTAAAATTGGCAGAAATTACAGCGAAAATCGGAACAGCTATGTGGTATGATACCGACTTTAGAGGTTAATAGCAAATCCCCCATAGGTGCTAGAAACACCAAATTTTCAGTAAATGTTAAGCTGAAAAGTAGGAACAAGAGGAAAAAAATCTTTCAAAAAGACATTGTAGTTTTTGAGAAAATTGATGTTAAAGTCGGCGGAAATTTCCTCCATTTTCACGAAAATTTCAGTGAAAATCCGCCTACCGCACTTACATTACCGATTTCCGAATTTCGATACGGAAATGCAATTTCCGATCGGAAATTCAGAAATTTCATTTCTGCAGAATCCGAACGAGCATCCCTACTTACACTCAAGTGGGCAGAAAGAGCCACTGAATCTCATACTCACCCCCTTTTGCCCACCTGATTATAAGCTTGCCGATGCAGAAACCTGGTATTTGGGCTGGCATGAGAGGAGGAGAGGATGTGCCACCATGCAACACTAGCAGATCTGCTGTCTACAATTAGTTACTTTACTATACTATGCAGAGTTGACCAGGTAATCTAGCAATGATCTACCATTCTATTAAAGTGGTCTCTATTTAGGCAGCACTTAATGATATTACCATGATGTATTGTTGGTTTAACCTTCATCTCTGTAGATCATTTTTTATGGAATTTATTAAAAGCTATGTTTTATGAGATGCTACTATACACATTGTAAACTATCATTTGTGATGTTCTGTGTCTAACATTCATACAATCCCCTTTAGTTACTCTGGTATTTTACTATACAAGCAAGGATCTACTACAAATGTGGCCTCTAATTAGAAGTTGAATACCAATTCAGTTTAAACAATCGAACATTTAAAATAGTCAGAATCACTTAAATTAAAGGTTTGACCTCCAAATGCTGTCAGGAGAAACAGAAAAGTGATCTGCCACACATAAATATCTCTCATTTAATCAACCAGCCAGTTCATGCTGCTGGCTGAGATTAGTGCACAGTGTGTTCAAGCACTGCAAGGCTCCTTCCTAAGCAGATCAAATTCCTTGGAGGAATAGGAAGATAGTGATGAAATAAGACTATTAATGATGAACGCTAAAAGGGAAAGAAATGAAAAATTCCCCTGGATAAGTATGTAATGTTTTTTTTTTTAAAAAGGTGCTTTCATTTTCATAGCTTTTTTAATACCTGCAACTACACTACTACTGCAAAAATGTGTATATGCGCTGTAAAACATCAATACACAAAATTGACAAAGGTACAATAGAAGATATTTATATTAGTTTTTGTTTTCATGGACAGGTCTCTGTAATGTGTTTAATAGTGCTACAGCTTATGAATGGAGTTTTTTTTCTTTCTTATATTTGTAATTTCTTTGTTATGGTGTGTTAATAAAATGATTTTGGTAAAAAATAGTTTTTGCTAGAATCGAACACATGAGCACAGCCTAGTAAAGAGTTGCCCAACTGCGTTGGATTTTATTGTACATGTGTGCTATATCCGTGTACTCGCTGGATGATAGGAAACAAACATTACCTTTATATACAGTGGCTTGCTAAAGTGGAAAAAAATCATACAGTGGGTTGCAAAAGTATTCGCCCCCTTGAAGTTTTCCACATTTTGTCATATTACTGCCACAAACATGAATCAATTTTATTGGAATTCCACATGAAAGACCAATACAAAGTGGTGTACACATGAGAAGTGGAACGAAAATCATACATGATTCCAAACATTTTTTACAAATAAATAACTGCAAAGTGGGGTGTGCGTAATTATTCAGCCCCCTGAGTCAATACTTTGTAGAACCACCTTTTACTGCAATTACAGCTGCCAGTCTTTTAGGCTATGTCTCTACCAGCTTTGCACATCTAGAGACTGAAATCCTTGCCCATTCTTCTTTGCAAAACAGCTCCAGCTCAGTCAGATTAGATGGACAGCGTTTGTGAACAGCAGTTTTCAGATCTTGCCACAGATTCTCTATTGGATTTAGATCTGGACTTTGACTGGGCCATTCTAACACATGGATATGTTTTGTTTTAAACCATTCCATTGTTGCCCTGGCTTTATGTTTAGTGTCGTTGTCCTGCTGGAAGGTGAACCTCCGCCCCAGTCTCAAGTCTTTTGCCGACTTCAAGAGGTTTTCTTCCAAGATTGCCCTGTATTTGGCTCCATCCATCTTCCCATCAACTCTGACCAGCTTCCCTGTCCCTGCTGAAGAGAAGCACCCGCAGAGCATGATGCTGCCACCACCATAGTTGACAGTGGGGATGGTGTGTTCAGAGTGATGTGCAGTGTTAGTTTTCCACCACACCTAGCGTTTTGCATTTTGGCCAAAAAGTTCCATTTTGGTCTCATCTGACCAGAGCACCTTCTTCCACATGTTTGCTGTGTCCCCCACATGGCTTGTGCCAAACTGCAAACGGGACTTCTTATGCTTTTCTGTTAACAATGGCTTTCTTCTTGCCACTCTTTCATAAAGGCCAACTTTGTGCAGTGCACGACTAATAGTTGTCCTATGGACAGATTCCCCCACCTGAGCTTTAGATCTCTGCAGCTCCTCCAGAGTCACCATGGGCCTCTTGACTGCATTTCTGATCAGCGCTCTCCTTGTTTGGCCTGTGAGTTTAGGTGGACGGCCTTGTCTTGGTAGGTTTACAGTTGTGCCATACTCCTTCCATTTCTGAATGATCGCTTGAACAGTGCTCCGTGGGATGTTCAAGGCTTTGAAAATCTTTTTGTAGCCTAAGCCTGCTTTAAAGAGGAACTCCAGTGAAAATAATGTAGTAAAAAAAGTGCTTCATTTTTTACCATAATTATGTATAAATGATTTAGTCAGTGTTTGCTCATTGTAAAATCTTTCCTCTCCCCGATTTACATTCTGACATTTGTTACATGGTGACATTTTTACTGTGGGCAGGTTATGTAGCTGCTCCTAGCTGTTTTGGCTGTTAGAGACAGCTGTAAACAGCCATTTCCTGTCTGTGAACATTGTTACATTGTGGCAGTTTGCCCAGAGTACCGCGGTCCCAGAGCTTCTTGTGGGAGGGGTTTCAGCACAAAATCAGTCATACAGCGCCCCCTGATGGTCTGTTTGTGAAAAGCATTATATTTCTCATGTAAAAGGGGTGTCAGCTACTGATTGGGATAAAGTTCAATTCTAGGTTGGAGTTTCTCTTTAAATTTCTCAATAACTTTATCCCTGACCTGTCAGGTGTGTTCTTTAGACTTCATGGTGTTGTTGCTCCCAATATTCTCTTAGACAACCTCTGAGGCCATCACAGAGCAGCTGTATGTGTACTGACATTAGATTACACACAGGTGCACTCTATTTAGTCATTAGCACTCATCAGGCAATGTCTATGAGCAACTCACTGTACTCAGACCAAAGGGGGCTGAATATTTACGCACACCCCACTTTGCAGTTATTTATTTGTAAAAAATGTTTGGAATCATGTATGATTTTCGTTCCAATTCTCACGTGTGCACCACTTTGTGTTGGTCTTTAATTCCATTAAAATTGATTCATGTTTCTGGCAGTAATGTGACAAAATGTGGAAAACTTCAAGAGGGCCGAATACTTTTGCAAGCCACTGTATATGTTACGGTCAGATCCCAAGGTTGGCCATTTTGGGATCTGGACAGCTATTTTGCAAAGTGGACAATTGATGCAGCCAATACATGAATAATTTTCTCTTCATCAGACTTTGGCCAGCCAAAGTGCAAAATGACTGGACCCGGCTGGCCAAATCCCAAAGATAGCTTTCCCAAACAAAATTCAGTGTCATTGTTCCATGTCCTCTCCAAAACTCCACCTAGCAGCACTTTTTTCCCCTCCTTGCTAATGTATAGTGCCATCCATACCCGCCATCTCCCGCTCTGCACTTCCAGGCCTCCACTCCAGTTTGTCTCCAATATGTGTAATATATAGGCTGAATGGATCTGCATCCCTATCTTGTGGTATTATATAATGTTGTACTGGCCGGGGAGCTTCTCTATAATATGCAGCATTTCTCCTAGCTGTGCTACTACATGGAGAGACAGATAGCAGTGGACGGCTGGATGTGCAAAGCAGGAGAAAGAGGATGCGGATGGCACCATAAGTCAGTGTGGAAAGGGAGAAAGAAGCAATGAGGTGTGTGTGTGTGTGTGTGTGGGGGGGGGGGTGTCACAAAAAGTTGAAAGGGAAGAATGTGCAGATGCCATGGGAATCTCTTGCAGGTTAGCTTTCTTTGGAATTTGGCTGGTCAGGTCCCGTAATTTTGCGTATTGTCCGGCCAAAGTCCAATAAAGTAAGAATGTTGTATTTTGACCGTATCACTTGGCCAGTGGCCGTTTTGGGTATTGGCGAGCCAGATCTTTTGGTTCTGGATGTAACATATACATGCACAAATTCTGAAGAGTAACATAACCCATCACCCAACAAGTATCTATTATGGTAAAAAAAAAAAAAATCATATGAACAATCTGTCATTAAGCCAATGGCAGAAGGTTGTCTCATGTCGCTGCATACTATTAGATGCATTCTTTACAGCTGTTTTTTTCCCCCATTAAAGTAATGTACCTAAATTCCTATCCTTAAGCCCAACATGGCTTTGATACAGTGCTGGGCCGAAATTACGCATTAGCGTAATTACGCATCGTAATTCACTACAAATGCACCGAAAGCGTTACGTGTAAGGTTACGGTATTACGCGTAATTAATTACGCGTAGACCGTGGGGTTACGTTTTACGCGTAACAAATTACGCGTAAGACAGTAAGCTCCCATTGAAATTACACAGTCTGCCGTAATCGCGTAATATTACGCTCCCGTATAATATAAAAAAGCCGCCGACTTTAAGGGTTAATAGCAAAGCCCCCTTAAGTGCTAAGAGCCTCAAATTTGGAGAATATATTAAGGAGATCAGAAGGAATAAGAGGAAAAACATTTTTTTCAAAAAGACCTTATAGTTTTTGAGAAAATCGATGTTAAAGTTTCAAAGGAAAAATATATACATTTAAAAACCCGCCGAGTTTAACGGTTAATAGCAAAGCCTGCTTAAAATTTAGGAACACCAAATTCACAGGGTATATTAAGGGGATCAGTGGGAATAAGAGGAAAATTTTTTTTTTCAAAAAGACATTATAGTTTTTGAGAAAATCGATTTTTAAGTTTCAAGGGCAAAAATGTCTTTTAAATGCGGAAAATGTCAGTTTTTTTTGCACAGGTAACAATAGTGTTTTATTTTCATAGATTCCCCCAAGTGGGAAGAGTTTTACTTACTTCGTTCTGAGTGTGGGAAAAATAAAAAAAAAACGACGTGGGGTTCCCCCTCCCAGACCTCTTTAACCCCTTGTCCCCCATGCAGGCTGGGATAGCCAGAATGCGGAGCACCGGCCGCGTGGGGCTCCGCACCCTGACTATACCAGCCAGCATGGTCCATGGATTGGGGGGTCTCGGAAGGGGAGGGGCAGCCAAGCTTTCCCCTCCCCCTCCGAGCCCTTGTCCAATCCAAGGACAAGGGGCTCTTCTCCACCTCCGATGGGCGGTGGAGGTGGAGGCCGCGATTTCCTGGGGAGGGGTTCATGGTGGCATCTGGGAGTCCCCTTTAAAAAGGGGTCCCCCAGATGCCCACCCCCCTCCCAGGAGAAATGAGTATAGAGGTACTTGTAGTACCCCTTACCCATTTCCTTTAAGAGTTAAAAGTAAATAAACACACAAACACATAGAAAAAGTATTTTAATTGAACAAAAAACATAACCACGAAAAAAGTCCTTTAATATTCTTAATTAACCATTAATACTTACCTGTCCCTTTAAAAGCCAGTTCCCACGCAATATCCTCGGAAATATACTAATCAGTTACAATGAAACAAAGTTATTACAATGTAACAACTTTGTTACATTGTAATTACGCCGCACCCGACGTCACTCACCGCCGCCACCGCGTCTGTGCTGCAGGACCCGACAGAGCTCTGAGCTATAGCTCAGAGCTCTCTAAGCATCTTTGTATTTGGGCTCCAAGGAGCCCCATTGGTCCTTAGCAGACCAATGGGGTTCCTTCTGATTTGAAGGAACCCCATTGGTCTGCTAAGGACCAATGGGGCTCCTTGGAGCCCAAATACAAAGATGCTTTCGAGAGCTCTGAGCTAATATAGCTCAGAGCTCTGTCGGGTGAAGGGACGCTAAGTCCCCGCCGGCTCCGCTGCCCTCCCCGCCTCTCCCACATGTCACCTATATACATGCTGGCACCCATGAGTAACAGGTGTGGGCGAAGTGGACGGCGGGAGCCGGCGGGGACTAGCGTGTAGGTAAGTATTAACGGTTAATTAAGAATATTAAAGGACTTTTTTCATGGTTATGTTTTTTGTTCAATTAAAATACTTTTTCTATGTGTTTGTGTGTTTATTTACTTTTAACTCTTAAAGGAAATGGGTAAGGGGTACTACAAGTACCTCTATACTCATTTCTCCTGGGAGGGGGGTGGGCATCTGGGGGACCCCTTTTTAAAGGGGACTCCCAGATGCCACCATGAACCCCTCCCCAGGAAATCGCGGCCTCCACCTCCACCGCCCATCGGAGGTGGAGAAGAGTCCCTTGTCCTTGGATTGGACAAGGGCTCGGAGGGGGAGGGGAAAGCTTGGCTGCCCCTCCCCTTCCGAGACCCCCCAATCCATGGACCATGCGGGCTGGTATAGTCAGGGTGCGGAGACCCACGCGGCCGGTGCTCCGCATTCTGGCTATCCCAGTCTGCATGGGGGACAAGGGGTTAAAGAGGTCTGGGAGGGGGGACCCCACGTCGTTTTTTTTTTATTTTTCCCACACTCAGAACGAAGTAAGTAAAACTCTTCCCACTTGGGGGAATCTATGAAAATAAAACACTATTGTTATCTGTGCAAAAAAAACTGACATTTTCCGCATTTAAAAGACATTTTCGCCCTTGAAACTTAAAAATCGATTTTCTCAAAAACTATAAGGTCTTTTTGAAAAAAAATGTTTTCCTCTTATTCCCACTGATCCCCTTAATATACCCTGTGAATTTGGTGTTCCTAAATTTTAAGCAGGCTTTGCTATTAACCGTTAAAGTCGGCGGGTTTTTAAATGTATATATTTTTCCTTTGAAACTTTAACATCGATTTTCTCAAAAACTATAAGGTCTTTTTGAAAAAAATTTTTTTCCTCTTATTCCTTCTGATCTCCTTAATATATTCTCCAAATTTGAGGCTCTTAGCACTTAAGGGGGCTTTGCTATTAACCCTTAAAGTCAGCGGCTACCTAACATTGATCCATGCGTCAACTTTTCCGCTTGGCAGCATGACCTTACGCATTAATTGCTAGTAAGATTTTACGCGTAAGCCTATAACGTAATAACATGAATTACGGTATACTTACGCGTAATTGCGTAAGTGCTATGCGTAATTATAGACATGTACCGAAATTGAATGTCTATGTCGTAAGCGTAATTTCGTAATGCGTAATAGCGTAAAATTACGCGTAATGATCCGTAAGCGTAGCTTTCTCCATTACGACCAGCACTGCTTTGATATGAATCCTAGTGGTCATAGAACTGGAAATGCGAGACAGCAATAATAAACAAGAGTTCTTACGGTTCCCAGCTCTACAATATTGTTTTATATGCCAGTTTTATGTGAATAACAATTCTTTAAGGTGTAATCTGAGCCATGGGCATCAGTCTGTAAATGGAGGTTTAAAACATTTGGGCCACTGGTAATTATGGGTTATCATTATTATCATCATCAACATTACCACATTTATCACATAACCATTTCAGATTTCCATAGGACTTTACAGATAACATTTAGCAATTCATATTACAAACTACGGTAAGTCTAATGTCACTTTTAATGTTTTTGGGTTGTGAAAATAAACCAGAGTATCCAGAGTATAACCAGAGAAAATGCAGAAATGCAAATTTTGATATTTTACTTAACTTTACTTTGAAGTAACTATACCTTAGTTCTGTTACGCCTAATACATTTCCAAAGATCAGTTCAGATTTGTGATGTGCCTAGGGATTAAAGGGACCCTGAGCAGTGTAGTAAAAAAGAAAACTGGACTTACTTGGGGCTTTCTCAAGTCCACCATTGCCTGCGAGGTCCCCAGCATCCTCCTGGCCCCCTCCACGGTCGCACTGGTGGCTCTGGTAATGTGCAGAACTACTGCACCTGCGCAGTCCGCTCCGGCCCACGTGGCGGTGATTGACAGTGATGCTCGCGCAGGCGCAGTACAGGCCGACCTAGAGGTCGGCCTGACGTCATCGCCGGGGACCGGGACGGAGCTGCGGCAAACGGCTGACTGCAGAGCTGCGGCAAGGGAAATGCTGGGAGCTTGGGGCTGGAGGAAGCCCCGGGTAAGTAGCACTTATTTTCTTTCTTTTCTCCTGATAACTCCTTTAAGGAAGAAATTTACAGATGTCAAAAAAGGATTAATGGTGAGAAGGTTAGATGACTACAAGAGGTTAACATTAAGAGGGATGCTGAGGTTTGACATTAGGAACAGGTTAAAATTAACCATTTGAGCCCGTGGGTTGTTTTCACCTTATGGACCAAAACGATCTATACCTTGTTTTTTTGGCCACCAATTAGGCTTCCGTTGGGTGGTACATTTTGCTATGAATTATTTTATTCTAAATGCATCTTAATGGGAATAATAAGAACAAAATTGAAAAAATTAATTATTTCTCAGGTTTCGGCTATTATAGTTCTAAAATAATACTGTACATGCTACCATAATTAAAATCCACACAATTTATTTGCCCATTTATCCAGGTTTTTGCAACTTTTAAATTATATCCCTAGTACATTGTATGGTGACAACATTTTATTTGGAAATAAAGGTGCCTTTTTTCAGTTTTAAATCCATCATTAATTACAAGCCCATACAATAAATAAATAATAATATACCCTCTTGACATACATATTAAAAAAAATGTTATTCCTTAAAGTCTGTAGGTGTAATTTTACTATTTGGGCACAAGATTTCCTCGCACATTATTTCCTATTTGCGTACAATAAGTATGCTAAATAGGAAGTAATGCGTGTCTATGCTACTTTGGAAGTGACGCAGGCATCTCACTGATGCCTGCGATCACATGGGCCTGAGTAGAGATGATTAATCTAACAATCGGTGGCAGGAGTGGTGGAAACGAGAAAGCGGGAGGCAATACCACCAGAATGAAATGTGAAGTGTACTCTTGTATTCCCTGGTAGTTTGAAGCATCGTCATCTCTGAAAACCACACCAATGCATTCCATCATGTTTCAAATGGCATTACCAAGATATTTGTAATCTTTTATCTGCATAATAAATCTGATCCCTCCTCTCTCTCAATTAATACCCTTTTGTTTAGTTTTTTTCAAACTGAATATGCAGAACAAGTCACCAACATACTGATACTTAAGAGCCACTCTTACACACAGGATAGGTAGGTGTGTGTACTCTCTCCGGGACCTAGGCACCTGCCTTAGTTGCTTAGTGGATGATCTGTCTCTGTGTGCATCCCTCTTTGCCTCCCTCTGTCCCACTGTGCCTCCTTCTGTCCCAGTTTGTGCCTCCCTCTGTCCCCTTGTCCCAATATCTGTTCCCGATCCCTCGTGCACTCTTCCAGTCCAGTGTGTAAAGGCAGAGTATACTGCAGCAGAAGCTGTGCTGTAACCTCCCCTCTGGAGTCCAGTGCTGTGCCTTTGCGACCATCCTGTCTGTTTTCTGCTCCCTCTAGTTCTGGCTCTCCTCGTGCTTCATGATAGGAGATGGATCATGTAGGAGATGCTGGGCACTAGGGTGAGTGGTGAGCGGACAGGTGGAAGCACAGCACTGGACTCCAGCAGAGAGGTGAGAGCATAGCTTCTGCTGCACTATACTCTGCATTTACACACTAAGCTGGGGAAGTGCAGGAAGGATGTGTGCAACAAAATATGCATCAGGATTGGCAGGTTGTTCGTATCTTAGGGACTGTGGTGTTTTTTTTTTGGGGGGGGGGGGGGGGGAGGGGGATGACACAGACAGGACTTCTTGAAATGGCAGATTTGGAGATTTGGGTGCCATAAGCACAAGGGAAGTTTGCGCCTTGCCATTGGCACCCATGCTGATAGGTGCAACAACTATTAGGGAGATTAGGGATTGGTGGGGGGGGGGGGGAGGTGTTAGAGCTAGGGCTCTGCTAAGCTAAGGGCTCTGCCTCTGGCACAGGAGGCCTGGGTTAAAATCTTGGCTCTTCCTGTCCAGTAAGCTAGCACCTATTCAGTAAAAAACCTTGGGCAAGACTACCTAATACTACAACTGTGTATAGAGCTCATCCTAGTGGCTGCAGCTCTGCTGCTTTGAGTCCACCAGGAGAAAGCGTGATATGAATGTTATTTGTTAGGGTTAGGCATAGGCTGGGTGGGTCAGTTAAGGGTAGGCATTGATCGAAGGAGAGTTCAAGTGAGAATGAGGTCAGGTTAGGTAAAAAGTGCTAATATGTTACTAATAGAGATGTCGCGAACCTCCGATTTTTGGTTTGCGAACACCGTTCACGACCTTCCGCGGAAGGTCCGGTTCACGTAAAAGTTCGCGAACTGCAATAGACTTCAATGGGGAGGCGAAGTTTGCAAAATAGAAAAAATTATGCTGGCCACAAAAGTGATGGAAAAGATGTTTCAAGGGGTCTAACACCTGGAGGGGGGCATGGCGGAGTGGGATGCATGCCCAAAGTCCCGGGGAAAAATCTGGATTTGACGCAAAGCAGCGTTTTAAGGGCGGAAATCACATTGAATGCTAAATTGCAGGCCTAAAGTGCTTTCAAACATCTTGCATGTTTATGCAATAATCAGGGAGTGTAATTAGAGTACTGCTTCACATTGACACACCAAACTCACTATGTAACGCACCACAAACAGCTGTTTGCATAGTGACGGCCATGCTGGACTGGTGCGCAACGTGGCCAGAGTGCAGGCCATGGCAGTTTTCCAGCCCATATGGTCGCCGGGCTGTGGTAGCTCAATGATAGAACAGCAGTGACTGTCAAGCTGATCAAATTTTGTCTGTCCACAATGAAGCAACAACCTTATTATCTTCTTGTATGTAGGTAGGCATAGGTAGGAGTCCCAGTATAGGTAGGTAGGTAGGCATAGGTAGGAGTTCCAGTATAGGTAGGTAGGCATAGGTAGGTGCCTCAGTAGTTAGCTAGGCATAGGTAGGAGACCCAGTATAGGTAGGTAGGCATAGGTAGGTGTCCCAGTAGTTAGCTAGGCATAGGTAGGAGACCCAGTATAGGTAGGTAGGCATAGGTAGGTGTCCCAGTAGTTAGCTAGGCATAGGTAGGAGACCCAGTATAGGTAGGTAGGCATAGGTAGGTGTCCCAGTAGTTAGCTAGGCATAGGTAAGAGACCCAGTATAGGTAGGTAGGTGCCTCAGTAGTTAGCTAGGTATAGGTAGGAGACCCAGTATAGGTAGGTAGGCATAGGTAGGTGTCCCCGTAGTTAGCTAGGCATAGGTAGGAGACCCAGTATAGGTAGGTAGGTGCCTCAGTAGTTAGCTAGGCAGAGGTAGGAGACCCAGTATAGGTAGGTAGGTGCTTCAGTAGTTAGCTAGGCATAGGTAGGAGACCCAGTATAGGTAGGTAGGTGCCTCAGTAGTTAGCTAGGCATAGGTAGGAGACCCAGTATAGGTAGGTAGGCATAGGTAGGTGTCCCAGTAGTTAGCTAGGCATAGGTAGGAGACCCAGTATAGGTAGGTAGGCATAGGTAGGTGTCCCAGTAGTTAGCTAGGCATAGGTAAGAGACCCAGTATAGGTAGGTAGGTGCCTCAGTAGTTAGCTAGGTATAGGTAGGAGACCCAGTATAGGTAGGTAGGCATAGGTAGGTGTCCCAGTAGTTAGCTAGGCATAGGTAGGAGACCCAGTATAGGTAGGTAGGTGCCTCAGTAGTTAGCTAGGCAGAGGTAGGAGACCCAGTATAGGTAGGTAGGTGCTTCAGTAGTTAGCTAGGCATAGGTAGGAGACTCAGTATACGTAGGTAGGTGCCTCAGTAGTTAGCTAGGCATAGGTAGGAGACCCAGTATAGGTAGGTAGGCATAGGTAGGTGTCCCAGTAGTTAGCTAGGCATAGGTAGGAGACCCAGTATAGGTAGGTAGGCATAGGTAGGTGTCCCAGTAGTTAGCTAGGCATAGGTAAGAGACCCAGTATAGGTAGGTAGGTGCCTCAGTAGTTAGCTAGGTATAGGTAGGAGACCCAGTATAGGTAGGTAGGCATAGGTAGGTGTCCCAGTAGTTAGCTAGGCATAGGTAGGAGACCCAGTATAGGTAGGTAGGTGCCTCAGTAGTTAGCTAGGCAGAGGTAGGAGACCCAGTATAGGTAGGTAGGTGCTTCAGTAGTTAGCTAGGCATAGGTAGGAGACCCAGTATAGGTAGGTAGGTGCCTCAGTAGTTAGCTAGGCATAGGTAGGAGACCCAGTATAGGTAGGTAGGTGCCTCAGTAGTTAGCTCGGCATAGGTAGGAGACCCAGTATAGGTAGGTAAGCATAGGTAGGTGTCCCAGTACTTATCTAGGCATAGGTAGGAGTCCCAGTATAGGTAGGTAGGCATAGGTAGGTCCCCTAGTATAGGTAGGTAGGTAGGTGTCCCCGTATAGGTAAGTAGGTGCCCCAGTAGTTAGGTAGACATAGGTAGGTGTCCCAGTATAGATAGTCAGGCAGGGCCTGGCTGGCACAGTAATAACAATTACAAGGTCCAGCTGCAACAGATAGGGCTGTATAATGTCAGTGTCAGTGAGCAACACACACAAAAAAAAACACACCAGGAAAACATTAGAGCTCTCAAAAGAGCTGTTGAGGGGTGCTATTTTAGCAATAACAATCAGCCAGGAGCAAGCCAAGAGCCTAACTAATCTTTCCCTTGGAGAAAAAATCTGCAGCAGCTCTCCCTAGTCTGTCTATTTGCAGCAGGCACACGAGTGAGTGTCATGGCCAGCGAGCCTGCCTTATATAAAGGGGGGGGGGGGGCTCCAGGGCTTGGTGTAGCCTGAATGGCTACAATGTGCCTGCTGACTGTGATGCAGAGGGGCAAAGTTGACCCTCATAGTGCATTATGGGCCGAATTGAACTTCCGCAAAAGTTTGCATGGTCCAGGCGAACGCGAACCACCAAAGTTTGCCTGGAACCGTTCGCGACATCTCTAGTTACTAACATAATTACACAAAACCTAATAGTAAAATTGTGTTCATTTTTACAGGCACATTTTATGCATGTATGTGGCAACTTCTTGCCTGTATCCTACTGAAGTACAGTTAGCATCATATCAATTTAAACTTACAATCAGCATTGAAAATGTATGTTTGCAAATTAAAACTAGGATAATTTAAAACACTCTTGAAGAAATAGCTGTCCACCATCTGGCATAGCTCTTAATGCTTTTGTGCATAATTTCATTAGTACAATACAAAATAAATAACTAAGAAATAGCAAAAGGAACCCAAGGTGCGATTGTATAGTTTATATGTTTTGACAGAACAGTCACAGAATGCACAAATTTGCTGATGTTTTTCGCCCTATTTGTGGTCAAAAATCCATTTTCTGGCCCTTAGGTGCGGTTAGCTTCCTTTTACTCAGATGTTTAATTTCACCAACTGTCACTTATAAGTTTAGCCTTCCCATATATGAAGAAGTAGTACGAGGTCAGTGCATTATATGTAACCACCTCTCACATCCAAAAATCATACAAATACTGTATATTCCTGCGTGTAAGACAACTTTTTAACCCTTGAAAATCTTCTAAAAAGTTGGGGGTCGTCTTATACGCCGGGTGTCATTGATGCCGGGTGATACACCCTGTCCTGTTACCACCTCTCAGATTTCGCTGCTGAGGACTGTAGTGAAGCGGCGCAGGTGCACATGTGCGAGATGTGAGAGGCTGAGAAGGAGGTAAATAGGATACGAGGGTGGGCCAGACAGGTGAAAGAGGTGTGTTTTATGGGCACAGCGCGATCTAGTCTTGCATACTGCTCTGATAAACAGGTAGACAAGGAGAGCTGACCAATCCAACCAGTCAATTGACTGTATACTGTTATATACTGGGTACCACAGACAGTACAACACCAGTATCCGTTCATACATAGCACCAGTATATGATTTATTTTTATTTTTATTTGATGTGTGTTGGAAGAGGGCTAGTCTTATATGGCAAGTATATCCCAAACTCTATATTTTAACTGGAAAAGTTAGAGGGTCGTCTTATACGTCCAGTCGTCTTATACGCCGGAATATACGGTAGATTAAAATGTTCACCCTCTCTCCTCCAAAATGGGCCTTAGACTAGGACAGGGACATAAGTCTATGATTGACTATGGTAGGTATTAGGTTGTGAGCTCCTCTGAGGGACAGTTAGGAACATGACTTTATACTACGGATATAAGATACTTAATAAATAATATAGACATACACTTACAGTGGGATGCGAAAGTTTGGGCAACGTTGTTAATCATCATGATTATCCTGCATAAACCGTTGGTTGTTACGATAAAAAATGTCAGTTAAATATCATATAGGAGACACACACAGTGATATTTGAGAAGTGAAATTAAGTTTATTGCATTTACAGAAAGTGTGCAATAATTGTTTAAATAAAAGTAGGCAGGTGCATACATTTGGGCACTGTTGTCATTTTATTGATTCCAAAACCTTTAGAACTAATTATTGGAACTCAAATTGGCATGGTAAGCTCAGTGACCCCTGACCTACATAAACAGGTGAATCCAATTATAAGAAAGAGTACATAAGGGGGTCAATTGTAAGTTTCACCTCCTCTTAAATTTCTCTGAAGAGTAGCAACATTGGGTACTCAAAACAACTCTCAAATGACCTGAAGACAAAGATTGTTCACCATCTTGGTTTAAGAGAAGGATACAGAAGGTTTTCTCAGAGATTTCAGCTGTCTGTTTCCACAGTTAGGAACATATTGAGGAAATGGAAGACCACAGGCTGAGTTCAAGTTAAGGCTCGAAGTGGCAGACCAAGAAAAATCTCGGATAAACAGAAGCAATGAATAATGATAACAGTCAGAATCAACCCACAGACCAGCAACGAAGACCTACAACATCATCTTGCTGCAGATGGAGTCACTGTGCATCGTTCAACCATTCGGCGCTGGATCTTTCAACAAGACAACGACTCTAAACACTGCTCAAAATCCACTAAGGCATTCATGCAGAGGAACAACTTAACAAGTACAATGTTCTGGAATGGCCATCTCAGTCCTCAGACCTGAATATAACTGAAAATCTGTGGTGTGAGTTAAAGAGAGCTGTCCATGCTCAGAAGCCATAAAACCTGAATGAACTAGAGATGTTTTGTAAAGAGGAATGGTCCAAAATATCTTCAACCAGAATCCAGACTCTCATTGGAACCTACAAGAAGCGTTTAGAGGCTGTCATTTCTGCAAAAGGAGGATCTACTAAATATTGATTTTATTTCTTTTTTGTGGTGCCCAAATTTATGCACCTGCCTAATTTTGTTTAAACAATGATTGCACACTTTCTGTAAATCCAATAAACTTCATTTCACTTCTCAAGTATCACTGTGTGTGTCTCCTATATGATATATTTAACTGACATTTTTTAACGTAACAACCAATGATTTATACAGGAAGATCATGACGATTAACAAGGTTGCCCAAACTTTCGCATCCCACTGTAAGTGTATGTCTATATTATTTATTAAGTATCTTATATCCGTAGTATAAAGTCATGTTCCTAACTAAGTACGCTAAGCACGTGAATGGTGTGACGTTTTACGTGCATCGCGCAGTGCTAAACCTTGTGCGCGCAAGCATTTGCGCGCATATTAGCGCGTGAAGCCAATGTTTTTGCATCCTAAGTGTCTTTTTACTGGCGTGCTAACAGCACCCGTTAGTGAATCAAGGCCCATGTGTCTCATAGTCTTCTGTATTTGAGATTGAATTGATACTGTGTGCATATGGGATCCTTGGACCCTTAACCACTTAAGCCTATCTGGACAAACATTCTCGTCCAGATAGGCTGAGTGCGCTCACGCCGGCCGCCCGCGTTCCCGCCACCGTCCGTTAGACCAGCGATCAATGAATGCGATTATAGCTCCCATTCATTGATCGAAGTCCCCCGCAAAAAAAACGACAGCCTCTTATCAGAGGTTTTTCTGAGTTAAAAAAGTTTCCTGTGCTCATTCATGTTCCTGGAAGCGTGATCGTACACTTCCAGGACTTTTTGACTGTGGCCATCTTGTGGCCAAATAGTAAAACTACACCTCATCCATTTTTTATTAAATAAATACATTATTTTACATTTAAAATTAGCTGTTTACCTCCCACACCAAAAATTACCCAAATACAATTTTTAAGAAAAAATATTACAATAAAAAAAACAAACAAACATAAATAGTTACCTAAGGGTCTGAACTTTTTAAATATGTATGTCAAAGGAGTATATTAACCTATTTTGGTTCCTGGACGTAGTTTCTACATCCAGGAACCATGCGCGCTACCGCGCGCCCCCGCGGCCGATCGTGCGCGTGCACGCGCACTCCCGGCCGTGGATTCGGTAGCCAAGGAATCAATGTATCGGGCTATGGAGCCCGATCATTGATTCCTCTCCCCCGCTGAAAAAGCGACAGCTTCTCTCGGAAGCTGAGCTTTTTCTGGCCGTCTCCTTCCCGATGCGTCACTCTAAGCGCGTGCTACGCTTAGAGTGACGTCATGTAAACAAACTCATGGCCGCCATCTTGTGGCCAAAAAGTAATACTACACCTGAAAAAAACAAACAAAAAGAATTAACACACATTTACATTATAAATCTATTGTTTACCTCCCACCCTCCCAAAAGTACCCAAATAAAATGTTTAGTATAAAAAAAACAAAAAACATTACAATAAAAAAACAAAAACATGTAAATATTTACCTAAGGGTCTAAACTTTTTAAATATCAATGTAAAGATGAAATATTTCTATATTTTTTTTTATTTTAAACTTGTAAATAGTGATAGATGCAAAATGGAAAAAATGCACCTTTATTTCCAAATAAAATATTGTCGCCATACATTGTGATAGGGACATAATTTTAATGGTGTAATAACCGGGACATATGGACAAATACAATACGTGAGTTTTAATTATTGAGGCATGTATTATTTTAAAACTATAATAGCTGAAAACTGAGAAATAATGAATTTTTCCATTTTTTCCCTTATTCTTCCTGTTAAAATGCATTTACAGTAAAGTGGCTCAAAATGTACCCCCCAAAGAAAGCCTAATTGGTGGCGGAAAAAACAAGATATAGATCAGCGCATTGTGATAAGTAGTGATAAAGTTATAGGCTAATGAATGGGAGGTGAACATTTCTCACGTGAAAACGACAGAACCTGAATGGGTTAATATAATTTTTTAAATGATGGGCTTGTAAATAGTGGTGGATGCAAATTGAAAAAATACATAAAATATCGGCACCATACATTGTGATAGGGGCATAATTTAAATGGTGTAATAAAGGGGACAAATGGGCAAATAAAATACATGGGTTTTAATTATGGTAGCATGTATTCATTTCAAACTATAATGGCCAAAAACTGAGAATTAATGATTTTTTTCCATTTCTTTCTTAATATTCCTGTTTAAATGGATTCAGAATAAAATAATTCTTAGCAAAATGTATGACCCAAAGAAAACCTAATTGGTGGCGGAAAAAACAAGATATAGATCAATTCATTGTGATGAGTAGTTGGCAAATGAATGGGAGGTGAAAGTTGCTCAGATGCAAAAAATGAACAACCCTGTGGGCTGAAGTAGTTAAAACCTATATTGTCACTTCAGGAAGATAACAGAGGTGCCAGGAAGAGTAAAATACTTTACAACTTCCAAAATGGGGGGTAAAGGATGACTTACCTCCCCAATAAGGACACAATGGTATCAGTTATGAACAATTTATTCTTACTCCAACCATTGTGTCCTTATTGGGGAGGTAAGTCATCCTTTACCCCCCATTTTGGAAGTTTTAAAGTATTTTACTCTTCCTGGCGCCTCTGTAACTGTTATCTTCCTGAATTATTATCCACTTGTTGAATGGGCGTGATCACCTTTTTCTATCTACGGAGAGCGACATCTTAGCCTGAGTGGGGACAGGCCTAACATCCCCTCAAGCGCTATTAGTGGACCATGGTTGCCTATGTCCGGCAACCCATATTTGTGAGTATAATCTTATACAATTTAATTCCCGATTATCAATCAACAATAATACATTATTGGGGCTCTTGATTTTTTTCTTTCTTTTTTCCTATATTGTCACTTGATGAGCATTTGTGATAATTGGATGAGAAAGGCACGGTTCTGCTAATTCACCTTTGGGAAGTACATTTCTGCATTAAAGTATACACGAGGAGACCTAAGAAAGAAAAGTTTTACTCACCTGGGCTTTTTGCAGCCCCTAGAAATCTATCATGTCTACCCTGAAGTTCTGCTGTTCTCCAGGCCACTGCTGCCCCCTCCGTAAGATCGCATACTGTGGCTGGGTCATGGCCTTCTGTGTATGTGCAGCTGCACCACACACTTCTTATGATCGTGCTCCTGTGGCCATGAGTGCACTGCACGTATGCAGTTCAAGACTCTGTGAACTACAAAATCACAGAGCTCTTCCAGTCACGGTGGCACGATCACAAGAGGTGTGTGGTGCTCATGCGCATGTACAGAATACCATGACCCAACCATGGGTTGAGATCTTATGAAGGAGACAGCAGTAGCCTGGAGAACAGCAGAACTTCAGTGTGGGACCTGATAAACTTCTATGGGCTAGAAGAAGCCCCAGGTGAGTAAAACTTTTCTTTCTTAGGTCACCTTATGTATCCTTTAACCCTTTCCCTGCCAAGCACGTATTAGGTACGTTTTGGCAGAGAAGGGCTTTAACTGCCAACAACTACTAGGTACGTTATTTGGCAGTTTGTGCTGCGGGAAGCATTGGGGAGGGGGCTGACATCATTCCTCCCTCCTCATGGGCCCCCCTCATCTCCCTCTTTATAGAATTGGAGAAGTGGTCGGAGTGTAATTACTCACCCAAACGCTCGCTCCATGACACGTGTCCCCCGCCGGCAGCCGTATGGGTCATACAGAGATTGAGCAACCAGAGAGGTCGCTGCTGCAGGAGGGGACACAGCAAAAGCAACAGAAGTGGAAGAGTACCCATGCAAGAGGATATGGGGTGTGTCGTAGCTTTAAGATCACTGTACCGATGATCGAAAGATGCATATTCAGTAATTTAGTTCCTCTTTATTGAAAAAGTCATAGAAAATGACAAGTCATCGCTACAGCCATTTTTATCGATTACTTGTCATTTCTTATGACTTTTCCAATAAAGAGCTATTAAATTACTGAAGGTGGTACCTGCTTAGTTTGGATATGCAGGAGGAGATACCACATGGATGAGGTGAATAATTACATACCACACCGCTGTGCTCCAGCTTTGCAGGGGACCACAGGAGGGGACACCTATATCTGGCTACCTATACTGACTGCACCTATACCTACTACCTATACTGGGGCAACTATACCTGCTACCTATACTGGGGGCACCTTTACCTACTACCTATACTGGGGGCACCTTTACCTACTAACTATATTGGGGTACCTATACCTGCTACCTATACCGGGGCACCTATACCTGCTATCTATACTGGGGCACCTATTCCTGGCTACCTATACTGGCTGCACCTATATCTATCTACTTATACTGGCTGCATGTATACCTGGCTACCTATATTGGGGCACCTATACCTGTCTACCTGTACTGGGGGCATCTAGTCCTGGCTACCCATACTGGCTGCACCTATATCTGGCTACCTGTGCTGGCGGCAGCTACTGTATACTGGCTGCATCTATATCTGGCTACCTGTACTGGCGCACTTTTTCCAGGACAGGAAAAGTGGGATACCATTACATATCTGGTATTGTTGGATTCAGCAGAATCAGGGCTTTTACTAACAGTAACATTTGTTTGTCAGTAAATGTACTTCTTTTTTTGAAAAAAAAAAACACACAAATTATTATTTTTTCACATTTTTCACTCAAAACGTTTGTTATATCTCCAGAAAAAGTACAAAATTTTGTTTTAGTGTTCAAGCCCAATTCAGTATGGAAAATATATATATATATAATATGTCCTATTTCATGTAGGTTTTCTTGTCAAAATGTCTAAAAAATACTTGCCACTGTTGGCAGTAGTTGGTCGTGTTTAGGACAAATCGGCTGGCAGGGAAAGGGTTAAGGAGATATTTTTATGGAAATGCCCTTTAATTTCGCCAAGCAGACACATTGAGAATATACAAACTCCATGTGGATAGTGCCCTGTTAAAGCTTATTTTTTAAATGTTTCTCAGTTTACCTTAGGCCTGGTTCACACCAGTGTTAAATGTGCATTTGTGGTGTTCATTCAAATAAATGGACAATAATTTTTTTAACATTTCCACTGGAACATGGGCGTGGTCATGATGGGTCATGGGCAGACCCAAATGTACATGAAATAAGTAGCGGTGTTAGTCACAGAAAGTGAATCTGCCCAGAAAAACTTTAGATAAACTTTAGATAAAATAATCAAGTAATTACATGCATCATGTTCAGGGCTGTGGAGTTGGTACAAAAATCATCCGACTCTGACTCCACAGTTTATGTCCACTGTCTCCAATTCCAGGTACCCAAAATTTCTCTGACTCCTCAGTCTAATTTTCAGAGTTGTGGAATGGGAACAAAAATCATTCGACTCCTCAGTTTATTGAAACCACTGACTCCGACTCCAGGTACCCAAAATTGTAGTCACATGCTGCTAAATAAAAATATTAAGTAGTCACACACCTCCTAATAACATAATTAAGTAGCTGAGTGCCTTACAATGAACAAATTAAATAGCCAGACAAGATTTAAAATAATTAAGTAACCATGTTCCCCAAAAAACAGAACAGAAGTAGTCATGTGCCCATATACAGTGGTGTGAAAAACTATTTGCCCCCTTCCTGATTTCTTATTCTTTTGCATGTTTGTCACACTTAAATGTTTCTGCTCATCAAAAACTGTTAACTATTAGTCAAAGATAACATAATTGAACACAAAATGCAGTTTTAAATGATGGTTTTTATTATTTAGTGAGAAAAAAAACTCAAAACCTACATGGCCCTGTGTGAAAAAGAAATTGCCCCCTGAACCTAATAACTGGTTGGGCCACCCTTAGCTGCAATAACTGCAATCAAGTGTTTGAGGTAACTTGCAACAAGTCTTTTACAGCGCTCTGGAGGAATATTGGCCCACTCATCTTTGCAGAATTGTTGTAATTCAGCTTTATTTGAGGGTTTTCTAGCATGAACCGCCTTTTTAAGGTCATGCCACAACATCTCAATAGGATTCAGGTCAGGACTTTGACTAGGCCACTCCAAAGTCTTCATTTTGTTTTTCTTCAGCCATTCAGAGGTGGATTTGCTGGTGTGTTTTGGGTCATTGTCTTACTGCAGCACCCAAGATCGCTTCAGCTTGAGTTGACGAACAGATGGCCGGACATTTTCCTTCAGAATTTTTTGGTAGACAGTAGAATTCATGGTTCCTTCTATCACAGCAAGCCTTCCAGGTCCTGAAGCAGCAAAACAACCCCAGACCATCACACTACCACCACCATATTTTACTGTTGGTATGATGTTCTTTTGCTGAAATGCTGTGTTACTTCTAAGCCAGATGTAACGGGACACGCACCTTCCAAAAAGTTCAACTTTTGTCTCGTCGGTCCACAAGGTATTTTACCAAAAGTCTTGGCAATCATTGAGATGTTTTTTAGCAACATTGAGATGAGCCTTAATGTTCTTTTTGCTTAAAAGTGGTTTGCGCCTTGGATATCTGCCATGCAGGCCATTTTTGCCCAGTCTCTTTCTTATGGTGGAGTCGTGAACACTGACCTTAATTGAGGCAAGTGAGGCCTGCAGTTCTTTAGATGTTGTCCTGGGGTCTTTTGTGGCCTCTCGGATGAGTTTTCTCTGCGCTGTGGGGTAATTTTGGTCGGTCGGCCACTCCCGGGAAGGTTCATCACTGTTCCATGTTTTTGCCATTTGTGGATAATTGCTCTCACTATGGTTCGCTGAAGTCCCAAAGCTTTAGAAATGGCTTTATAACCTTTACCAGACTAATAGATCTCAATTACTTTTGTTCTCATCTGTTCCTGAATCTCTTTGGATCTTGGCATGATGACTAGCTTTTGAGGTGCTTTTGGTCTACTTCTCTGTGTCAGATAGCTCCTATTTAAGTGATTTCTTGATTGAAACAGGTGTGGCAGTAATCAGGCCTGGGGGTGACTACAGAAATTGAACTCAGGTGTAATAAACCACAGTAAAGTTATTTTTTAACAAGGGGGGCAATTACTTTTTCACACAGGGCCATGTATATTTGGAGTTTTTTTTCTCACTAAATAATAAAAACCATCATTTAAAACTGCATTTTGTGTTCAATTATGTTATCTTTGACTAATAGTTAACGGTTTTTGATGAGCAGAAACATTTAGGTGTGACAAACATGCAAAAGAATAAGAAATCAGGAAGGGGGCAAATAGTTTTTCACAGCACTGTACAGTATATCAATATTGGGTAGTTAGTGCTGGCTACTTTGCTGGGTGGGTGTTTTGCTGGGTGTTGGACTGGGCGCTGCCTGCTTTGCTGGTTCTTTGCTAGGTGCTGGGCTGGGGTCTTTGCTAGGTACTGGGCTGGAGGCTTTGCTAGCTAGGTGCTGGGCTGGGGGTTTTCCTGGGTGCTGGGCTGGGGGCTTTTCTAGGTCCTGGGCTGCGGCTTTGCAGGGCTGGTGCTGGACCTGGGGCTTTGATGGGTGCTTTGCTAGGCTGGGGCTCTTTGCTGGGTGATTTGCTGGGGACTTTGCTAAGCTGGGGGATTTGCTGGGTGCTTTACTGGGTGCTTTGCTAGGCTGGGGGCTTTGCTAGGCTGGGTGCTTTGCTAGGCTGGGTACTTTGCTGGGCTGGGGGCTGTGCTGGTTTCTTTGCTTGGCAATTTTCTGGCCAATTTGCTAGGCTGAGACTTTACTGGGTGCTTTGCTGAGCTGGGGGCTTTGCTGGACAATTTTCTGGGGGATTCGCTGTGCGCTTTGCTGAGCTGGATGCTTTGCTGGGGGCGTTGCTGTGCTGGGTGCTATGCATAGCTGGGGGCTTTGCTGTGCTGGGGGCTTTGCATAGCTGGGGGCTTTGCTGTGCTGGGTGCTATGCATGACTGGGGGCTTTGCTGTGCTGGGTTCTATGCAGGGCTGGGGGCTTTGTGAGGTGGAGGACTGATTGCTGAACTATCTTACCTCAGATCAGAGGGGGACAATACAGGCAGAGTGGCAGAGCAGGGCGCACACTAACTGCCGGGACCAGTACACTTCACATGCAGGAAGTGACTAATGACGTCACTTCCGCATTTTCAGTGTACGGGTCTGTGGGTAGTGTGCGATCTGCTCTGCCACTCTGCCTCTACTGTATCCCGCTGATCTGAGGTCTGAATGTTAGGCAGCATGGACTGGGAGGCCCCATAAGAGAGCAGCACAGGTGCTATGGCAATTGGCACCGGTGCCATTTTTAAAGCACAAGAAGGCCCTCGGGGATTCTCTCGGCACCCCGGTGGCTCAGTATGAGCCTGCGCACCTCTTACACATGCGTACACCTCTAACATACACATGCACCCCTGACTTAAGCATGCACTTCTGGCAGACACACGCATACACCCATGCACATGCACCCAGCTATGGGTGCTTCTAGGATCTAGTCAGGAAAGTAATGGACTGGGGGCCCTGGAGTAGTGTTGACAGGCTCAAAATTGTTTGAATTGGGAATGTTGTTCTTAATGATTTGGATCAGAACTTGAATCATACACATGTGGACCATGGCAGGGAGTGTTAACTCACCCTTGTTGCCAACTCTGGCCATAGTACTCCATGTCGCATTCCAGCTCTCCAATAGCTGGAATGTAATATGGAGTGCAAAGCCAGAGTCAGTAACAAAGATGAGTTAACATCCTCTGCCGTGGTCCACAAGTGTATGATTCAAGTTCTGATCCAAATCATTCGAAACACCATTCTGAATTTGAATGTGTCAACACTACTCTGGAGCCTGCACACTTTTAAGATATCTGCATATTACAGCACACAGACAGGGCACTCATTTTCACACAGTTTTTATTTATTATTAAAAGCAGTGCTGATTCATTGTGTCTCCCACCTAACCTTCACTTTAACTGTATTCACTGTATCACAAGTATGCTAAAACACTCCTCAACCCCCCCAACTCAGTCTCTACACCAGATGACCCCAAGGGGAAATATGCAGGTAGCAGTTGGCTGGCCAACACAGTACACAGTGAGTCAAATACTCACTGAGACTATCCCTTACTGTCACGGTTGCTGCTTCTCTATCCCTACCACTAGGGTTGACACCCGGCCGGAATCTGCCCGGCCCGGCCAGAAAAACAGCTAAAAATCCGGTGTAATGTCAGATATTGCAGCCCGGAAGCAGCCTTCCTCACTGAGTATTGCGCATGCTCAGTGGGAAGTTAGACATTATTTAACTGAAATATCTCCGCTTCCGCACCATGTACACTCCCGAAATTTTCAGGGGAGGGAGGGGACCCCCAGATGTAGCTCTGTGTCGAATTGCTGCCCCCGAGCCCAGCTAGTTCCCGAGATAGGTTTGTTGCAATCAGTCTCGGGAACCAGCGGGGCTCGGGGGCTGCAATTCGGCACAAAGCTAGATCTGGGGGTCCCCTCCCTCCCCTGAAAATTTCAGGGGTGTACGTGGTGCGGAAGCGGAGATATTTATGACGTTTTACGTGGCTGCACAATTTAATGGGGTGCAGGCTCCAACTGCGCATGCGGGGCTGCAAAACGTGCAGGGCTGCAATTGCTGACATTACACCGGCACCGGTATTTAATTATTTCCAGCATGTCATTTGCCAGAAACAATAGCCCCAGGGTCCAGGCTGATCACCCTGGAAACACAGCTCCCTCCTCTCTTCTCCGATTGGCTGGCCAGGCACTGCCAGTCAATCACCAGAGTAGCTCAGGCTCTATTTGCTGAGCACTGTGGGGGAAGAAGGAGGAGCTGATTGGACACCGGAGAAGAAGAACTGGCTGAGCAGAGCACAGCACATGTCCTTTGTTGCTCAGCTCACACAGAGACAGGCAGCCTGTGACTGTGAGACCAGTCTGTGTGCAGCGCCAGCCACAGGGAGAGAAAGAGAGAGATAGAGGAGAGTCTGTCACTGGAATCTGCTAAACGGGAGAGCCCCCCTCCTCCCAGACCAGGCAGTTCCTGGAGAGAAGCTGCCCAGCCAATCTTTACACAGTGCTGTGTCCTGGTGGGAGCAAGCAGAGGCTCAGCAGCTGAAGTGCTGTGGAAGCAAGCAGGTACACACACAGTCACACTGTCACTCACTTTCATTTACTCACTCACTCACTCTCACTCACTCAAACACTCTCACTCACTCACACTCTCACTCACACTCTCACTCACTCACACCCTCTCTCTCACTCACACCCTCTCTCACTTGCACTCTCTCTCTCGCTCACACACTCTCTCTCGCTCGCACACTCTCTCTCGCTCACTCACACTCTCTCGCTCACTCACACTCTCTCTCGCTCACTCACACTCTCACTCACACTCTCTCTCGCTCCCACACTCTCTCTCGCTCGCACACTCTTTCTCGCTCGCACACTCTCTCTCACTCACACACTCACTCACACACTCTCTCTCACTCTCTCACACTCTCTCTCACTCGCACTCTCTCTCTCACTCACACGCTCTCTCTCACTCACACGCTCTCTCTCACTCACACGCTCTCTCTCTCACTCACACTCTCTCACTCACACTCTCTCACTCACTCGCTCTCTCACTCACTTGCTCTCTCTCTCTCACACGCTCTCTCACTCACATGCTCTCTCTCACCCACACGCTCTCTCTCACTCACACACACTCTCTCACTCATGCAATGTCACTCACCTCACTGACTCACTCTCTCACTCACACATTCACTGTCTCTATCTCCTGTTTTCGCTTTCTCTCTCCAACCCTCCATCAGCTGCTATCCTCTCTTCCAGACTCTTAAGGTGCCCATTAATGATACAATTCTACAGCCGATCAAACGTTTCTGCGGTAATCACAAACGATCGGTCATGCCCATTAATGGCCGGATTCCCGCTAGCCAGTTCAAAGAAATCAATCCGAAAAACAAGTTGATTCCAATAAACTGATAGACTTGACTGCCAGTAATCGGTCGTTAATTGGCACTCTGTTTCCAATCGATACAATGTAATTGGATATGATTAATCAGCCGTGGAATTAAATCATTAGTGGGCACCTTCAAAGTGTACCTGTAGCGAGAAAAGTGCACCTGTGGGTACTTAGGGAGGTGGAAGCTTCTGGATCCTTATGAGAACATCCTCCTCAGCAGAGGGAATCCAGCACTGGCAGCCCCAAAGGTCCACTTGTCTGTGGTGCGTGCAGGTGCAGTGGCGGCTTTCCCTCAGGCTCTGGCAGAAATAGCTGAGCCTGAAGAGGTCCGCTCTGCTGCGTATAGTGGTCATGATCAGGCTCGGCAATTGCCGCTAGAGCCTGTGTGGTATGCCTCTAGTGCACCGGCGCGCACCGGCCACATGTATTTATTTTTTCCAGGACTGCCAGCACTGAATCCCCGATGCTGAGGAGGATGAGGGAAGCCTCATTAGGATCCAGAGGCTTCCCTCTCACTTACAGATATTCTTTAAAGCGGAATTAAACTCAGAACTTCCCCTCTGCTCTAAAAGATACGCAGCAGCAGGATAACCTTTAACCTCCTGAGCGGTATGGACGAGCTCAGCTCGTCCATCACCGCCGGAGGCTGCCGCTCAGGCCCTGCTGGGCCGATTTCCACCAAATAAAGAGCAGCACACGCAGCCGGCACTTTGCCAGCCGCGTGTGCTGCCTGATCGCCGCCGCTCTGCGGCGATTCGCCGCGAGCAGCGGCGAAAGAGGGCCCCCCTAGCCGCCTGAGCCCTGCGCAGCCGGAACAAAAAGTTCCGGCCAGCGCTAAGGGCTGGATCGGAGGCGGCTGACGTCAGGACGTCGGCTGACGTCCATGACGTCACTCCGCTCGTCGCCATGGCGACAATCTAAGCAAAACAAGGAAGGCCGCTCATTGCGGCCTTCCTTGTTTATTATGGGCGCCGGAGGCGATCGGAAGAACGCCTCCGGAGCGCCCTCTAGTGGGCTTTCATGCAGCCAACTTTCAGTTGGCTGCATGAAATAGTTTTTTTTTAATTAAAAAAAAACCCTCCCGCAGCCTCCCTGGCGATCTCAATAGAACGCCGAGGAGGTTAAAGAAAATACATTTCTTTGTTACAGCTGATACAAACCCTGCAATAAATCAGCAGTGTGTCTACTTCCTGCTTTCATGGAAGCAGGCATATTGGTAACATCCTGTGTTTACCAAATACCTCTCTGCAGTGGCAGTCCGCTGACACAGCTGAGGGATCAAATTACAACTTATGCTTAGTCACAGATGAGGGGGAATCAGACAGACTTAACTCTCTAAATACATATAGGGTGTGTTTCTCTTTGTTTTCTTTCTCTCCTGTACAAGAGTTCAGGTCCACTTTAAACTATTTCTGTAAATATGTATCTTTCTTGTACTATTTATGAAAAAAGTTCGTAACAAACCCCTCCCACTTTTAGGCCACACCCAAGAGGCTGTATTTTTTCACTCAAAAGGTGGCAACCCTACCTACCACACCAAACATGATGAAACACTGACCTTTCAAGGCAGGAGACAAATCAAACAGCTGCACCACCCTATCTGCTGCTGAATACTTGGGGAGTAGAACTTCCATGTACAAGTGAAAACTGATCCTGGGAGGAAGTGCATGAGGTGGCCAAATGATGATAAGAGGAAGGCAGCTAGGGGGCAGGGGGGAACTAAATGCAAAGTAGGAAGCCAGGTTTCTGGTGATCTTAGAAAGCCAGGTAATGCACTGGCATTAAATCATTCCGCACCTGCTGTCCCCTGCTTGACTCTGCTGGGTGACATCTGGGGCACCCCAAAATAGATCTGTGGCACATGCTACAGATCTATGGGGCTAGTGATGTGCGGCTGGCTTTGACTGACTACTTGCGAAGTTAGGAGCTTCCCACTGATTTGTGCTGTTTACAAAAGCTTGATCCTAAATCTGGGGCATCACACTGCAGTGTTGCATATTGCAAAAGAAAGGTGAGTTTAGAGTACTGCCCATTTCCTATGTGCAAAATATAATTAACATATAAAGATGATAGTTTAGTTTTCTACAACATTTTGGAATTTTTGGTTCAACATGTCCTACTCTTCATCATCTCAATGTGATGATGCCTAAAACTATTAGAAACCATACTGAGTAAAGAAGCACCAGAAACTTGTTATGTCAAAAAGCCAGTCATAGCATTACTCTCATACCAAAAGTTATGGGTAAACGTTCCATAAAAACAAATAGCTGCAAGGTTTGATGTTTAAGTAGCATTAAAAATCTAGCTAGCTTGTATGCGTTGAATAATAGACAACACAACACATTGTTTATGGAAATCGGGAACCATTGAAAATCTGCCAGTGAGCGGATTATACTTGGTGAAATTTGCCTTCTTAAAATAGAAGGAAACTTGCAATAATTCAACTATAAGTGAAAATTAAAAAATGTAAACAGGTAGATTTGCGCCCACTCAATATAAAATGAATTCAATTGGCTGCAGTCAGTGATAAATGGGGTTACTCACACCCCCACCATTCAAGCATTCATAAAGTTTTAAAAATCACTCATGCGCCTATATATACCACCACATATACAGTTTTATTCAATTCATAAATTCAAATTCATATATATTACATTAATATGCAAGCAAACACTAGCCAACTTTCTCAGTCCCACCTCCCTATGGTAAACAGTCTGGCACACGCCACAACATATACCTATAGATTGATTCGCTGAGTAAACTTCGTTTTCTAGCATAAAATTGCACCAATCCCTATAGCACCTTTCCAATGTTAAAAAGTGTTTTTGCACCTTAAAAATGGCAATAATAGCCTTTCTTGTTCAAAAATCAATAAAATAAAAATAAAAATAACGTCCTGTGAGCTCACAAAGGTATAATTCATAAATCCAACAGGAAAAAGTTCATGTTAAATAGCTTGGATCTCGTCTTGCAAAGCTTTAGGCATACAATTTCATATACATCCACCAGGAGTAAAGTGGCTAATTCCGCATTCCTTGGTATGCAAATTAGATCTTGCAGGATTTTGTATAAGCAGATTGCATTTGCACAGACCTCTAGAAACAAATAGCGTCCTGCAGAACTTTACAAAAGCAGAACTTTTCAAAAACAGATAATGTCCTGGCTAATTCCGCATTCCTTGGTATGCAAATTAGATCTTGCAGGATTTTATATAGGCAGATTGCATTTGCACAGACCTCTAGAAACAAATAGCGTCCTGCAGAACTTTACAAAAGCAGAACTTTTCAAAACTTTTCAAAAACAGATAACGTCCTGCAGACTTTTCAAACTTCCATTTCTTTGCATAACATTCAAGCAAAATAGCGTGCTGCGGGTCCAAAGGACAGTTCAAATAACTCACGCAGCTTAAGGGGTAGATAACTGATTCCTTTATGCTTACGGTTCCGCTATGTCTTCTGGCAGCATGAGCCCCGGCCGGTGGCTCCCGTGTTAACCTGACGTCTGCCGCGGATGTTAAGCACTTTGCTGAAAAATCGTTCCTCAGATTCAATCTGGAACTGTAGAGGTGACGTCACCACTCCGACAACCCAATGCCGACTAGTTTCGGTAGGATACGCCTACCTTCCTCAGGGCGTGTTCTCGTTTGCTTCTCAGCTCTTTTTATGTCATAGCTCCACCCCTGTCTCTATGCTATTTGCTACAAATGCCTGCAGTGTGTTTTTCTCCATAGATCTGCATGAAAACATATAAGAACATTCCTTATGTAAAAGCGAACAGTTCCACATCTAAATTCAATCCCAGCGGAGCCAAACTGTTCAATATATAAATCCAATTGGTTTCTTTTCTTGACATGTTTTGAATAAAGTCTCCTCCCCTCCAATCTTTCTCGACAGTTTGAATTGCATAGAATCTAAAAGTCTGCAGGCTTCCCCCATGACATTCCCAGAAATGTTTGCTTAGTGGCAATTTTTTATTTCTTTTTTTAATACTGTTCACATGCTCTCCAATTCTAGATGAGAGTTTCCTTTTTGTTCTTCCCACGTATTGCTTATTGCAACCGCATTCTATGATATATATTACACCTTTGCTGTTACAGTTTAAATGACCATAAATATCAAATTCTTCCTGGGTCACTGCTGATCTAAATTGTTTTATTGGTGCATTGTACTTGGTGCTTTTGCATGGAACACAAAAACCACACCTCCTAAAAGACCCTTTCTGTTTCTTTACTCTCTTGGTTTCAACAACAGTTGGTGCAATCATATTTTTCAGATTATTTGCTTTACAAAATGTAAACCTTGGTTTTTCGGTTAAAATCCCATTTAGGGTCCTATCCTGTTGGAGAATACCCCAATATTTATCCACCACCCTCTTGATATCTCTAGACTGTTGGTTATATTGCATTTTAATGCTTAATGGTGGAGTCAAATCTTCTTTCCTTCTGCTTTCTAGTACCCTTTCTCTAGGACAATTTCTTACTTCCTTTAAGGCATGTTCAACTAGTTCTTCCTCATACTTTTTTTCTAAAAACCTATCCTTTAAGATGTCTGCCTGCAAATCGAAGTCCTCTAGGTCGGTACAATTCCGCCTAATACGAGTGAATTGATTCTTTGGAATGTTCGTTAGCCATTTCAACATGTGACAGCTGTCCATAAAAATATAACTATTAGTATCCACCTTCTTAAAAAATGTCTTTGTTTTGATTCCCCCTTCTTGAATAAAAATAGTTAAATCTAAAAAATTAACCTGGTTGGTACTAAATTCACTCGTAAAGACCAAATTGTACTCACTCTTTACGTTTAACCAATCTAAAAATATACGCAACTTGTCCTCACCTCCCCTCCAAATAAAAAACGTATCGTCTATGAACCTCCGCCACAGGACGAGGTCCGCACCAGGGCCCCCCGGGCCCCTCAGGACAAACTCCTCCCAATAGGCCATATACAGATTGGCGAACCCCGGTGCGAACCTCGTCCCCATAGCTGTCCCGACCCTCTGTAGATAATAATCAGACCCATAAATAAAATAATTGTGAGTCAAAATGTATAAAATTGATTCCTTAATAAAATCCACCTGGTCCTCAGGGACATTCCCATATCTTTCCAAAAAATAGGAAACCGCCTCAACCCCTTTCTCATGATCTATTATCGTGTATAGTGAACTAATGTCCGCTACACACAATATGTCTCCTTCTTGCCACTCTATTTCCTTTAGTATTTGCAGGATGTGTCCCGTATCCTTGACATAGGACTGTGTTTGAACCACAACTTTTTGCAAAAATGTATCAATATATTCAGATAAATTTGCAGTCAAGGATCCAATCCCGGAGATAATCGGTCTCCCGGGTGGATCCCTGACATTTTTGTGTATTTTTGGAAGGTGATAATACACCGGTAGTCTGGGATTCTTTTGTAGAATATAAAGAGATTCTTTTTTGTTAACAATCCCTCTCTCTTCTCCTTTTCTTACCAATATCTCTAACTCTTTTTGAAATTGTATACAGGGATCTTTTTTCAGCCTCAAATAGGTTCTTTCATCTTTCAGTTGACGTTCTGCTTCCTTATTATAATCATTGATATTCTGGATAACCACCCCCCCTCCTTTGTCAGCTGGTCGGACAATAATATTGGGATCTTCTCGTAGACTTTTTATGGCTCTGCGTTCTTGTGCGGACAAGTTAGAATGGTTTTTTATTTTTATCTTTCTAATATCATTTAATACCATTGTTTCAAATGTGGTCATTGAGTCGCTCATCTCATGGACTGGATTAAATTTTGATTTGTTTTGTAGTTTAGTATGAAGAAAGGGGTAATCTCTTTCTACTGTTTGGGCTGGGGTTTTTTTAATAAAGTATTTTTTCAAACATAATTGTCTCATATATTTTTTTATACCAATAAAGGCATCAAATTTATTAAATTTATTCGTTGGAGCAAATTTTAAACCTTTTTTAAGAACTGACACTTCTGCACAGGTAAGCTTCTTCTCACTTAAATTAAATATCCCCTCGTTTATTTCTCCTGGATCCATACCAGTTTCTAAACTTTTTTCTTTCTTACGGGAATGACCTTTTCCCCTACTTCCCCTATACTTCTTCTTCCCTCTTTGACTAAAAAATGATTGGTGATTTTATTATTATTACTTATATTCTTTTGATTCCTATCTTTCTTCTGATGTGATCGTAATCTCATCCTATCCCTCTCTCTTTCGTCCTCAATTCTCTCATTTCTCTTTTGGTCCAACACAGTCCTATAATCAATAAATTTCTTAGGACGTCGTGGCGCATCAGACAACCTCGTTAATGGATCAAATCGATTATTTGTTGGGATTTGAATAACAACTTCTGCCTCTATTGGTATTGGCACCTTTTTTTAGTGTCTTTTTTGGTGTCTCAAAATCTGGTGCGGAAGTGATTTCATTCCCTCTTTCCTCCTCCAAAATGAACTCATCTTTCCCCTCTATCTTCTCCCCTTCCTGTTCCTTCCCACCTTTCCCTAACTTCAAATCACATCCCCCTCCCTCCTCCCTCTCCTCTATCACCTCCCACCCCTCTCCTCCATCTTTCTTACCCTCTGATACACATTCTTGTGGTACCACATACTCATCCAGGGTAGCAAGACTAATCACATCTAAGTCACTTTCTTCTACCCCAACCCCTTCCTCCACTACATCATTACTAACCATATCCCCTAAAACTTTTAAATCATCACAATTGACCTCATCTCTATTAAATTTCTTTAATTTTCTATGCATAATATCCTCCTCCATCTTCACCAGACGTGCTTGTATACTTTTTTCCAATTCTTTAAACATTTCATTTTCAGCAAAAGGTTCAAGTTTACTGTATACATTTCTCACTTCCTCACTCTGATTAATAATTTGCATTTTTCTTACTTCTGTTATAAACTCCATAACCTGCATTGAAAAAGATCTAAACATTCTCTCCCAGTTCGCTTGAACCTCCTCTGACTGAAGATCAAATGCCAATATTTTTGAAACCACCAATCCAGGGGGACATTTCCCTTGTTCCTTATACTTTTCTAATGCAAAAATCTCCCACATATTTTTCGTTTCTTGAGTCAATAATTTCTCTAATCTACGGCTGTTAAATTTAATAAAATCATGATCTCTAAAATCAGTTTTCTGTTTTGTCTCATGCTGTTGAAAAAATGTCTCGATTCTATTTAATCGATCTTCTCGATATTTCCACAAATCAGTACTTATTTCAAATCTGTTCATAATATTATCCATTGCTTTATTTTTAGTAGGCAGCAAATCCACTCCTGAGTAAATGTAAATAAAACTAAAAAATGTAAACAGGTAGATTTGCGCCCACTCAATATAAAATGAATTCAATTGGCTGCAGTCAGTGATAAATGGGGTTACTCACACCCCCACCATCTAATTTTTTAGATTTAACTATTTTTATTCAAGAAGGGGGAATCAAAACAAAGACATTTTTTAAGAAGGTGGATACTAATAGTTATATTTTTATGGACAGCTGTCACATGTTGAAATGGCTAACGAACATTCCAAAGAATCAATTCACTCGTATTAGGCGGAATTGTACCGACCTAGAGGACTTCGATTTGCAGGCAGACATCTTAAAGGATAGGTTTTTAGAAAAAAAGTATGAGGAAGAACTAGTTGAACATGCCTTAAAGGAAGTAAGAAATTGTCCTAGAGAAAGGGTACTAGAAAGCAGAAGGAAAGAAGATTTGACTCCACCATTAAGCATTAAAATGCAATATAACCAACAGTCTAGAGATATCAAGAGGGTGGTGGATAAATATTGGGGTATTCTCCAACAGGATAGGACCCTAAATGGGATTTTAACCGAAAAACCAAGGTTTACATTTTGTAAAGCAAATAATCTGAAAAATATGATTGCACCAACTGTTGTTGAAACCAAGAGAGTAAAGAAACAGAAAGGGTCTTTTAGGAGGTGTGGTTTTTGTGTTCCATGCAAAAGCACCAAGTACAATGCACCAATAAAACAATTTAGATCAGCAGTGACCCAGGAAGAATTTGATATTTATGGTAATTTAAACTGTAACAGCAAAGGTGTAATATATATCATAGAATGCGGTTGCAATAAGCAATACGTGGGAAGAACAAAAAGGAAACTCTCATCTAGAATTGGAGAGCATGTGAACAGTATTAAAAAAAGAAATAAAAAATTGCCACTAAGCAAACATTTCTGGGAATGTCATGGGGGAAGCCTGCAGACTTTTAGATTCTATGCAATTCAAACTGTCGAGAAAGATTGGAGGGGAGGAGACTTTATTCAAAACATGTCAAGAAAAGAAACCAATTGGATTTATATATTGAACAGTTTGGCTCCGCTGGGATTGAATTTAGATGTGGAACTGTTCGCTTTTACATAAGGAATGTTCTTATATGTTTTCATGCAGTTCTATGGAGAAAAACACACTGCAGGCATTTGTAGCAAATAGCATAGAGACAGGGGTGGAGCTATGACATAAAAAGAGCTGAGAAGCAAACGAGAACACGCCCTGAGGAAGGTAGGCGTATCCTACCGAAACTAGTCAGCATTGGGTTGTCGGAGTGGTGACGTCACCTCTACAGTTCCAGATTGAATCTGAGGAACGATTTTTCAGCAAAGTGCTTAACATCCGCGGCAGACGTCAGGTTAACACGGGAGCCACCGGCCGGGGCTCATGCTGCCAGAAGACATAGCGGAACCGTAAGCATAAAGGAATCAGTTATCTACCCCTTAAGCTGCGTGAGTTATTTGAACTGTCCTTTGGACCCGCAGCACGCTATTTTGCTTGAATGTTATGCAAAGAAATGGAAGTTTGAAAAGTCTGCAGGACGTTATCTGTTTTTGAAAAGTTTTGAAAAGTTCTGCTTTTGTAAAGTTCTGCAGGACGCTATTTGTTTCTAGAGGTCTGTGCAAATGCAATCTGCCTATATAAAATCCTGCAAGATCTAATTTGCATACCAAGGAATGCGGAATTAGCCAGGACATTATCTGTTTTTGAAAAGTTCTGCTTTTGTAAAGTTCTGCAGGACGCTATTTGTTTCTAGAGGTCTGTGCAAATGCAATCTGCTTATACAAAATCCTGCAAGATCTAATTTGCATACCAAGGAATGCGGAATTAGCCACTTTACTCCTGGTGGATGTATATGAAATTGTATGCCTAAAGCTTTGCAAGACGAGATCCAAGCTATTTAACATGAACTTTTTCCTGTTGGATTTATGAATTATACCTTTGTGAGCTCACAGGACGTTATTTTTATTTTTATTTTATTGATTTTTGAACAAGAAAGGCTATTATTGCCATTTTTAAGGTGCAAAAACACTTTTTAACATTGGAAAGGTGCTATAGGGATTGGTGCAATTTTATGCTAGAAAACGAAGTTTACTCAGCGAATCAATCTATAGGTATATGTTGTGGCGTGTGCCAGACTGTTTACCATAGGGAGGTGGGACTGAGAAAGTTGGCTAGTGTTTGCTTGCATATTAATGTAATATATATGAATTTGAATTTATGAATTGAATAAAACTGTATATGTGGTGGTATATATAGACGCATGAGTGATTTTTAAAACTTTATGAATGCTTGAATGGTGGGGGTGTGAGTAACCCCATTTATCACTGACTGCAGCCAATTGAATTCATTTTATATTGAGTGGGCGCAAATCTACCTGTTTACATTTTTTAGTTTTATTTACATTTACTCAGGAGTGGATTTGCTGCCTACTAAAAATAAAGCAATGGATAATATTATGAACAGATTTGAAATAAGTACTGATTTGTGGAAATATCGAGAAGATCGATTAAATAGAATCGAGACATTTTTTCAACAGCATGAGACAAAACAGAAAACTGATTTTAGAGATCATGATTTTATTAAATTTAACAGCCGTAGATTAGAGAAATTATTGACTCAAGAAACGAAAAATATGTGGGAGATTTTTGCATTAGAAAAGTATAAGGAACAAGGGAAATGTCCCCCTGGATTGGTGGTTTCAAAAATATTGGCATTTGATCTTCAGTCAGAGGAGGTTCAAGCGAACTGGGAGAGAATGTTTAGATCTTTTTCAATGCAGGTTATGGAGTTTATAACAGAAGTAAGAAAAATGCAAATTATTAATCAGAGTGAGGAAGTGAGAAATGTATACAGTAAACTTGAACCTTTTGCTGAAAATGAAATGTTTAAAGAATTGGAAAAAAGTATACAAGCACGTCTGGTGAAGATGGAGGAGGATATTATGCATAGAAAATTAAAGAAATTTAATAGAGATGAGGTCAATTGTGATGATTTAAAAGTTTTAGGGGATATGGTTAGTAATGATGTAGTGGAGGAAGGGGTTGGGGTAGAAGAAAGTGACTTAGATGTGATTAGTCTTGCTACCCTGGATGAGTATGTGGTACCACAAGAATGTGTATCAGAGGGTAAGAAAGATGGAGGAGAGGGGTGGGAGGTGATAGAGGAGAGGGAGGAGGGAGGGGGATGTGATTTGAAGTTAGGGAAAGGTGGGAAGGAACAGGAAGGGGAGAAGATAGAGGGGAAAGATGAGTTCATTTTGGAGGAGGAAAGAGGGAATGAAATCACTTCCGCACCAGATTTTGAGACACCAAAAAAGACACTAAAAAAGGTGCCAATACCAATAGAGGCAGAAGTTGTTATTCAAATCCCAACAAATAATCGATTTGATCCATTAACAAGGTTGTCTGATGCGCCACGACGTCCTAAGAAATTTATTGATTATAGGACTGTGTTGGACCAAAAGAGAAATGAGAGAATTGAGGACGAAAGAGAGAGGGATAGGATGAGATTACGATCACATCAGAAGAAAGATAGGAATCAAAAGAATATAAGTAATAATAATAAAATCACCAATCATTTTTTAGTCAAAGAGGGAAGAAGAAGTATAGGGGAAGTAGGGGAAAAGGTCATTCCCGTAAGAAAGAAAAAAGTTTAGAAACTGGTATGGATCCAGGAGAAATAAACGAGGGGATATTTAATTTAAGTGAGAAGAAGCTTACCTGTGCAGAAGTGTCAGTTCTTAAAAAAGGTTTAAAATTTGCTCCAACGAATAAATTTAATAAATTTGATGCCTTTATTGGTATAAAAAAATATATGAGACAATTATGTTTGAAAAAATACTTTATTAAAAAACCCCCAGCCCAAACAGTAGAAAGAGATGACCCCTTTCTTCATACTAAACTACAAAACAAATCAAAATTTAATCCAGTCCATGAGATGAGCGACTCAATGACCACATTTAAAACAATGGTATTAAATGATATTAGAAAGATAAAAATAAAAAACCATTCTAACTTGTCCGCACAAGAACGCAGAGCCATAAAAAGTCTACGAGAAGATCCCAATATTATTGTCCGACCAGCTGACAAAGGAGGGGGGGTGGTTATCCAGAATATCAATGATTATAATAAGGAAGCAGAACGTCAACTGAAAGATGAAAGAACCTATTTGAGGCTGAAAAAAGATCCCTGTATACAATTTCAAAAAGAGTTAGAGATATTGGTAAGAAAAGGAGAAGAGAGAGGGATTGTTAACAAAAAAGAATCTCTTTATATTCTACAAAAGAATCCCAGACTACCGGTGTATTATCACCTTCCAAAAATACACAAAAATGTCAGGGATCCACCCGGGAGACCGATTATCTCCGGGATTGGATCCTTGACTGCAAATTTATCTGAATATATTGATACATTTTTGCAAAAAGTTGTGGTTCAAACACAGTCCTATGTCAAGGATACGGGACACATCCTGCAAATACTAAAGGAAATAGAGTGGCAAGAAGGAGACATATTGTGTGTAGCGGACATTAGTTCACTATACACGATAATAGATCATGAGAAAGGGGTTGAGGCGGTTTCCTATTTTTTGGAAAGATATGGGAATGTCCCTGAGGACCAGGTGGATTTTATTAAGGAATCAATTTTATACATTTTGACTCACAATTATTTTATTTATGGGTCTGATTATTATCTACAGAGGGTCGGGACAGCTATGGGGACGAGGTTCGCACCGGGGTTCGCCAATCTGTATATGGCCTATTGGGAGGAGTTTGTCCTGAGGGGCCCGGGAGGCCCCGGTGCGGACCTCGTCCTGTGGCGGAGGTTCATAGACGATACGTTTTTTATTTGGAGGGGAGGTGAGGACAAGTTGCGTATATTTTTAGATTGGTTAAACGTAAAGAGTGAGTACAATTTGGTCTTTACGAGTGAATTTAGTACCAACCAGGTTAATTTTTTAGATTTAACTATTTTTATTCAAGAAGGGGGAATCAAAACAAAGACATTTTTTAAGAAGGTGGATACTAATAGTTATATTTTTATGGACAGCTGTCACATGTTGAAATGGCTAACGAACATTCCAAAGAATCAATTCACTCGTATTAGGCGGAATTGTACCGACCTAGAGGACTTCGATTTGCAGGCAGACATCTTAAAGGATAGGTTTTTAGAAAAAAAGTATGAGGAAGAACTAGTTGAACATGCCTTAAAGGAAGTAAGAAATTGTCCTAGAGAAAGGGTACTAGAAAGCAGAAGGAAAGAAGATTTGACTCCACCATTAAGCATTAAAATGCAATATAACCAACAGTCTAGAGATATCAAGAGGGTGGTGGATAAATATTGGGGTATTCTTCAACAGGATAGGACCCTAAATGGGATTTTAACCGAAAAAGCAAGGTTTACATTTTGTAAAGCAAATAATCTGAAAAATATGATTGCACCAACTGTTGTTGAAACCAAGAGAGTAAAGAAACAGAAAGGGTCTTTTAGGAGGTGTGGTTTTTGTGTTCCATGCAAAAGCACCAAGTACAATGCACCAATAAAACAATTTAGATCAGCAGTGACCCAGGAAGAATTTGATATTTATGGTAATTTAAACTGTAACAGCAAAGGTGTAATATATATCATAGAATGCGGTTGCAATAAGCAATACGTGGGAAGAACAAAAAGGAAACTCTCATCTAGAATTGGAGAGCATGTGAACAGTATTAAAAAAAGAAATAAAAAATTGCCACTAAGCAAACATTTCTGGGAATGTCATGGGGGAAGCCTGCAGACTTTTAGATTCTATGCAATTCAAACTGTCGAGAAAGATTGGAGGGGAGGAGACTTTATTCAAAACATGTCAAGAAAAGAAACCAATTGGATTTATATATTGAACAGTTTGGCTCCGCTGGGATTGAATTTAGATGTGGAACTGTTCGCTTTTACATAAGGAATGTTCTTATATGTTTTCATGCAGATCTATGGAGAAAAACACACTGCAGGCATTTGTAGCAAATAGCATAGAGACAGGGGTGGAGCTATGACATAAAAAGAGCTGAGAAGCAAACGAGAACACACCCTGAGGAAGGTAGGCGTATCCTACCGAAACTAGTCGGCATTGGGTTGTCGGAGTGGTGACGTCACCTCTACAGTTCCAGATTGAATCTGAGGAACGATTTTTCAGCAAAGTGCTTAACATCCGCGGCAGACGTCAGGTTAACACGGGAGCCTCCGGCCGGGGCTCATGCTGCCAGAAGACATAGCGGAACCGTAAGCATAAAGGAATCAGTTATCTACCCCTTAAGCTGCGTGAGTTATTTGAACTGTCCTTTGGACCCGCAGCACGCTATTTTGCTTGAATGTTATGCAAAGAAATGGAAGTTTGAAAAGTCTGCAGGACGTTATCTGTTTTTGAAAAGTTTTGAAAAGTTCTGCTTTTGTAAAGTTCTGCAGGACGCTATTTGTTTCTAGAGGTCTGTGCAAATGCAATATGCCTATATAAAATCCTGCAAGATCTAATTTGCATACCAAGGAATGCGGAATTAGCCAGGACATTATCTGTTTTTGAAAAGTTCTGCTTTTGTAAAGTTCTGCAGGACGCTATTTGTTTCTAGAGGTCTGTGCAAATGCAATCTGCTTATACAAAATCCTGCAAGATCTAATTTGCATACCAAGGAATGCGGAATTAGCCACTTTACTCCTGGTGGATGTATATGAAATTGTATGCCTAAAGCTTTGCAAGACGAGATCCAAGCTATTTAACATGAACTTTTTCCTGTTGGATTTATGAATTATACCTTTGTGAGCTCACAGAACGTTATTTTTATTTTTATTTTATTGATTTTTGAACAAGAAAGGCTATTATTGCCATTTTTAAGGTGCAAAAACACTTTTTAACATTGGAAAGGTGCTATAGGGATTGGTGCAATTTTATGCTAGAAAACGAAGTTTACTCAGCGAATCAATCTATAGGTATATGTTGTGGCGTGTGCCAGACTGTTTACCATAGGGAGGTGGGACTGAGAAAGTTGGCTAGTGTTTGCTTGCATATTAATGTAATATATATGAATTTGAATTTATGAATTGAATAAAACTGTATATGTGGTGGTATATATAGGCGCATGAGTGATTTTTAAAACTTTATAAGTGAAAATTTGTGGTTACCCACAATGCACCACTACTGAATATGCAAATTATCTCTTTTTGCCCCTAAAAGCCAGGCATGTATCCGGAACCGCTGGTGTATAGCAAGTCTATAGCTTACAGCCACATCAACCTCACATGTAGACAGCCTGTTTCAGGCTTTTGGCCCTCATTAGTACATAATACATGTACTAATGAGTGCCAAAAGCCCAAAACAGGCTGTCTACATGTGGGGTTGATATGACTGTGTAATATTTAAAGCTATAGGCTTGCTATGCTTGCCTGGCGTAAAGGGGCAAAAAAAGATAATTTGCATATTCAGTAGTAGTGCATTGTGGGTAACCACAAATTTTCACTTATAGCTGAATTATTGCAAGTTTCCTTCTGTTTTAAGAAGGCACATTTCACCAAGCATTGCTTATTAGTAGGAGGGCTTTTCGGTCTCTTTTATCCCCCTATACATTCCTAGTGGTTTGGGTCTCCCCGAGCTGCTTGGTTACTCCGAGTAGATTACATGATAAACTATAGTTTACTATTTTGTCATCAAACTGAACTCTCTTTCTTCCTCTGTAGTTATTTTACATAACCCAAGACAATCCTCATATTTTTTTCATGGCCTTCAGCTCAATTGTTAACTAATTTATTAGGTAAACTTGGCTGCCATAACCATTAAGAAGATTTGTTCATGAAGTCATAAATCTAGGAAAACGCCAGCATCTCTCACAAATGAGCTGAGACTGCTTAGCCATGACTTAGCCTCTAAACATAGCCTACAGTACATGGGAACCTGTGTCACAAATAAATGTAAGTCTTTGTTCTGACACAAGTGTCTTGTTTTTCTCTACTTTTGTAGCACCTCAGTTCAGGATTTGTGAGAACACTGCAGGAACTTCATATTAGAATAGACCAGTGGCTAAATTGTAAAGATAAATGCAAAGAAAACTGGAGCAGTTTTACATTGCGAACTGAACCAGAAATCCAGTGAAATTGCTTTATCAAGACAAGGAAACAGAAGGAAAACTGGAGCAAGTGCCTGGAGGCTGGAACAACCAATGAGAGTTCCTGTATCATTTAACAGAATGCCATTGCTCTGGGCATTTACTCAACCTCACTAGGTCTCTAGCTTGGTCTTGCGCTGGAATAAGTCAGCAGCATGCATAGATTGGAACTTGCAGATAGCAGAATCTGGCTTAAGCAACTACATCAAAAGACAAGAGTAAATCAATCAATAATTAATACAAGTGTAATTTCAATAATATAGTTTGTACAACTGTGTAACCAGCTACTCCCACACATATTCTTTGCTAACTGACTTAAATTGCAATATTGATTTTGTTTCTGAAACTGGAAATTGCACCACATTAAGTAACTTTTTTAAAGTCTGACTAAATCCATTTTGGTTAGTGTTGGAGAAAGATAATTTCCTGTCATTTGTGCTAATCCTTTTGGCCGCAATAGTGTCTGAATCACACATTTGAAACAAGCCGGCACCTAATATGGCCTTTCATTGCAGTAGCTGATATTCATCATTCTCATTCTGGGTCAGTGACTGAAAGTATAAGAGACACGGAATCAGTAGGTCATCGGCATTGTTTAATACAAAATCCTTTCTCATAACAAGGTTACTTTAATGAGGAATTTTACTGAAAGATAGTAGGGGGAAGGTTAAAAAATAGACGATAGATCAAGAAAGGCTATGACATTGTGGGAATAATCGAGACATGGATGGATGAAAGCCATGACTGGATAGCTAATTTAAAAGGATACAATGTGTTTAGGAGGGATAGAACAGGGAAAAAGGTGGAGGGGTTTGTCTCTTTGTTGAGAATTCTTTTCCAGCTGTCCTCAACGATGAGATGGAGGAAGATTGCGAAGATGTGGAGTCCGTTTGGGTAAATATTCATGGTGGAAATAAAAGTTGCCAATTGCTTATTGGGGTATGCTACAGACCACCTCTTATTAATGAAGCTGCAGAACTGCGATTACTACAGCAGATTGAAAAAGCTGCAAGTAAAAATGAGGTCATAGTTATGGGTGACTTCAACTTTCCGGACATTGACTGGGGTATTGAGGCTACCCATTCTGGTAAAAGCAGCAGATTTCTGGCAGCACTACAGGACAATTACTTGACTCAAATGGTAACGGAACTAACGAGGGGGAATGCGTTACTGGATCTGATCATTTCTAATAGACCAGATAATGTATCAAATGTGCAGGTTCAAGAACATTTGGAAATAGTGATCACAACATGATAACGTTTGATCTGGTGACTGATAGGCCGTGGGGCAGAGGGACCACTAAGACTATGAATTTTAGAAAAGCAAAGTTCAATCAAATTAGGCAGGCACTAAGTTTGGTGAACTGGGATAATGTACTACAAGGGAAAGACACTGAAGGGAAATGGCAAGCTTTTAAACTTATTCTCAATTAGTGTTGGGCGAACACCTGGATGTTCGGGTTCACGAACGTTCGCCCGAACATGGCCGCGATGTTCGGGTGTTCGCGCCGAACTCCGAACATAATGGAAGTCAATGGGGACCCGAACTTTCGTGCTTTGTAAAGCTCCCTTACATGCTACATACCCCAAATTTGCAGGGTATGTGCACCTTGGGAGTGGGTACAAGAGGAAAAAAATATTTGAAAAAAGAGCTTATAGTTTTTGAGAAAATTGATTGTAAAGTTTCAAAGGAAAAATGTCTTTTAAATGCGGAAAATGTCATTTTTCTTTGCACAGGTAACATGCTTTTTGTCGCCATGCAGTCATAAATGTAATACAGATAAGAGGTTCCAGGAAAAGGGACCGGTAACGCTAACCCAGCAGCAGCACACGTGATGGAACAGGAGGAGGGCGGCACAGGAGGAGAAGGCCACGCTTTGAGACACAACAACCCAGGCCTTGCATGAGGACAAGAAGCGTGCGGATAGCAATGCATTTTGTCGCCATGCAGTCATAAATGTAATACAGATAAGAGGTTCCGTAAAAAGGGACCGGCAACGCTAACCCAGCAGCAGCACACGTGATGGAACAGGAGGAGGCGCAGGAGGAGAAGGCCATGCTTTCAGGCGGAACCCAGGCCTTGCATGAGGACAAGAAGCGTGCGGATAGCAATGCATTTTGTCGCCATGCAGTCATAAATGTAATACAGATGAGAGGTTCAATAAACAGGGACCGGAAACGCTAACCCATCACAGATGTTCATTGTTCATGTTACTTGGTTGGGGTCCGGGAGTGTTGCGTAGTCGTTTCCAATCCAGGATTGATTCATTTTAATTTGAGTCAGACGGTCTGCATTTTCTGTGGAGAGGCGGATACGCCGATCTGTGACGATGCCTCCGGCAGCACTGAAACAGCATTCCGACATAACGCTGGCTGCCGGGCAAGCCAGCACCTCTATTGCGTACATTGCCAGTTCGTGCCAGGTGTCTAGCTTCGATACCCAATAGTTGAAGGGTGCAGATGGATTGTTCAACACAGCTACGCCATCTGACATGTAGTCCATGACCATCTTCTCCAGGCGATCGGTGTTGGAGGTGGATCTGCACGCTTGCTGTTCTGTGGGCTGCTGCATGGGTGTCAGAAAATTTTCCTACTCCAAGGACACTGCCGATACCATTCCCTTTTGGGCACTAGCTGCGGCTTGTGTTGTTTGCTGCCCTCCTGGTCATCATGGGTTTGCGGAAGTCAGTCTGTCGGCGTACAACTGGCTAGAGGAGGGGGAGGATGTCAATCTCCTCTCTAAAGTCTCCACAAGGACCTGCTGGTATTCTTCCATTTTGACCTGTCTGACTCTTTCTTCAAGCAGTTTTGGAACGTTGTGTTTGTACCGTGGATCCAGAAGGGTATAAACCCAGTAATTGGTGTTGTCCAGAATGCGCACAATGCGTGGGTCGCGTTCAATGCAGTCTAGCATGAATTGAGCCATGTGTGCCAGAGTCCTGCCAGAATCCTCATCATCCTCTTGTGAGCGTTGTGATAGTTGTTGTGATCCATCATAGTCGTCACCTTCTTCCTGGTCTGCTTCTGCTGACCATTCGCGCTGAATTGTGGAAGTCCAACGTGCACCGCTCTGGCCCTCGTCAGTGGTGGCATGAAATTCCTGCTCCAACTCCAGCTGTTCCTCCTCCTCTTCTTCGTCATAGCTGCTGGGGCCAGCGTTTCCTAAAGCAGATGGCCTGATGTTGGTATCATCACGCTGATCGTTTTCTCCTTCAGATTCCCCAAGTTGCATCATGACAGCTGTTTCCTTGATTTTCAACATTGACTTCTTCAGTAAACACAGCAGTGGTATGGTAATGCTGACTGAAGAGTTGTCACTGCTCACAAGCAATGTGGATTGCTCAAAATTTTGGAGGACTTGGCAGAGGTCCAACATGTTGGCCCAATTGGATCCACAGAAGCTTGGCAGCTGTCCGGATGCGCCTCGGTACTGCGCCGTCATGTACTGGACCACTGCACTCTTCTGCTCGCAAAAGCGGGCTAGCATGTGCAGCGTAGAATTCCAGCGCGTAGGGACATCACACAGCAAGCGATGGTGGGGGAGATTGAAGCGCTCCTGCATCTTGGCGAGTGCCCCCGAAGCAGTACTGGAATTTCTACAATGTTTAGCCACTCGTCGCACCTTCAACAGAAGATCAGCCACGCCTGGGTATGTCCTCAGGAACCGCTGAACTACTAGGTTCATCACGTGCGCCAGGCAAGGGATGTGTGTCAGCTTAGCCAACCTTAAAGCGCGAATGAGATTACTCCCATTATCACACACAACCATGCCCGGTTTCAGGTCCAGCGGTGCCAGCCACAAATCTGTCTGTTCCTTTATTCCCCTCCAAATTTCCTCCCCTGTGTGCTGCTTATCCCCAAGGCAGATCAGCTTCAGCAACGCCTGCTGACGCATGCCAACAGCTGTGCTGCACTGCTTCCACGATCCTACTGCTGCTGGGTTAGCATTTCCGGATGAGGTACAGCTTTGAGATGCGTTGGAGGAGAAGGAGTCAGAGAGGTAGGTGCTGCTGTTGTTATCCAGTGGGAGGGACGGCGGTGCAGCTGTTTGCGGCATGGGCAACACCCGTGCCGTAGCAGGTGAGGAATCACTGCCAGGCTCCACTGCCAGGGATTTTATCTGATTGCCATCTGGAGACGGGAAGGAATTTTTCCCTCTTGGGGCTAATTGGACCATGCCTTGTAAGGGTTTTTTCGCCTTGCTCTGGATCAACAGTGATATGTGAGGGAGCAGGCTGGTGTTGTACCTTGTACTGGTTGAACTCGATGGACGTATGTCTTTTTTTCAACCAAAGTAACTATGTAACTATGTAACTGTGTGTGTGTGTGTGTGTGTGTGTGTGTGTGTGTGTGTGTGTGTGTATGTGTGTGTGTGTGTGTGTGTGTGTGTGTGTGTGTGTGTGTGTGTGTGTAACTATGTAACTGTGTGTGTGTGAACCACGCAATGGCTGGGCTACTGCTGCTGCTGAGGAGGGTCTGGTGGTGAGTCTGGTGACCCCAAGGGAGGCAGTGTTGCTGGTACCCTGTCCTGCCACGTTTGCCCACAGAGTGGGATGTTTGGATACCATGTGGCGGGTCATGCTGGTGGTGGAGAGGTTGTTAATATTTTTCCCCCTGCTCAGGCGGGTCTTGCACACCTTGCAAATCACCATGGTACCATCCTCACTGCAGTCTTCAAAGAAAGGCCAGACTTTGGAGCACCTGCCTTGCTGGCAATTTCTGTTTGCGCCTCTTTTGCGTCTCACTTGAACTTCCACGCTTGTGGTGCCTGAAATTTCGCGCCGCCTACCTTGTGGCACAAGGCAAACTCGTGCAGCAGTGGGTTCTTCAACAGACTCATCTGTGCTGCTACGACGGCGATGTTCTCCTTCTCATACAAAATCTGGGTCTGTGTCCACATTGTCCAAACCCTCCTCTTCCATCTCCTCAAACTCGTCATATGTGATTGTGGGCCGCCGCCGTGGAGTAGAGCTCCCCAGAACAACCTCTGCGCAGCTCACTCCAACGTCGTCTTCCAGATCTTCTCGGCCAACCTCCTGCAATTGAAACCCCTCCTGCCCAACTTGCTCTGGGATTTGGGTTTCAAAGTCCTCGGACTCGCCTTGCATTTCAGTGCGCGGTGCATTTCCCACAGTAAATGGTTGTGAATCCGGGCACAACATTTCTGACTGTTCCATTGACCTTTGAAAGGTGGAAGTTTGCTGGGCTGGGAATAGCTCCTGCGAATACCCCATTGTGTCCTGAGGAAATTCTTCGGACTGGTTATTTGGCAGTTGTGTGCGTGGTGTCGCTGCCGGTTGTGTCAGCTTTGTGCCCACTGGCTCCTTGTAACTGGCTGAGGACTCAGGCCTTGTGCGTGATGTGCTGGTGCTGCTTAACCCACTGCTGGACGCTTGAGAGGTCATCCAATTAATTATCTGGTCCTGTTCTTTTGGATTTGTGAGGGTTGATTTCCTGGACAACATGGGCGGTATTGAGTGGGTTTTCTTCGGGGCTCCACTGTGGCCTGTACGTGAACCGTCAGGGGAAACACCTCTTCCCTTGCCCCTCCCTCTTTCACAGGATTTCGTCTTCATTTCACTTATCCTTAAAGTACACGCTGACTGGCAGCAGTACAGTGGCAGTACAGAAATGCTATATAGTGGTGGATGAGCGGTGTACTACTATTCCCAGCAGCGACACAGAGCACAATGCTATACAGTGGTGTGTGAGCGGTGTACTACTATTCCCAGCAGCGACACAGAGCACAATGCTATACAGTGGTGGGTGAGCGGTGTACTACTGTTCCCAGCAGCGACACAGAGCACAATGCTATACAGTGGTGGGTGAGCGGTGTACTACTATTCCCAGCAGCGACACAGAGCACAATGCTATACAGTGGTGAGTGAGCGGTGTACTACTATTCCCAGCAGCGACACAGAGCACAATGCTATACAGTGGTGGGTGAGCGGTGTACTACTATTCCCAGCGGCGACACAGAGCACAATGCTATACAGTGGTGGGTGAGCGGTGTACTACTATTCCCAGCAGCGACACAGAGCACAATGCTATACAGTATTGGGTGAGCGGTGTACTACTGTTCCCAGCAGCGACACAGAGCACAATGCTATACTGTGGTGGGTGAGCGGTGTACTACTATTCCCAGCAGCGACACAGAGCACAATGCTGTACAGTGGCGGGTGAGCGATGTACTACTGTTCCCAGCAGAGACACAGAGTGGCAGTAAACACAATGCTATACAGTGGTGGGTGAGCGGTGTACACAGAGTGGCAGTAAACACAATGCTATATAGTGTGGGTGAGCGGTGTACTACTGTTCCCAGCAGCGACACAATGACTGGGGGGACCCTGGCTAGCCTGGCTGGAGAGAGAACTACCCTGCCTGCCTACCCAAAGCTAAACCCACAGACAAATGGCGGAGAAATGACGTGGATCGGGTATTTATTTACCCGAACCATGTGACCCGTTCGGCCAATCAGAGTGCGTTCGGGTCTGAACCACGTGACCCGTTAGGCCAATCACAGCGCTAGCCGAACGTTCGGGGAACGTTCGGCCATGCGCTCTTAGTTCGGCCATATGGCCGAACGGTTTGGCCGAACACCATCAGGTGTTAGGTCGAACTCGAACATCACCCGAACAGGGTGATGTTCTGCAGAACCCGAACAGTGGCGAACATTGTTCGCCCAACACTATTCTCAATCAATATTGTACTATGTATATCCCATATGGAAACAAAATGTCTAGGAATAAAAACGGCCTCTATGGATGAATAGAAAGGTTAGGGATAAAATGAAGAGGAAAAGGAATGCCTATAAGGTCCTAAAACAGGAGGGGACCGAGGCTGCACTAAGCAATTATAAGGAGTGCAATAAAAATTGTAAAAAAGAAATTAGGCTGGCAAAGATCGAAGCTGAAAATCAAATCGCTAGGGATATCAAATCTAACCCAAAAATTTTTTACAAGTACATCAACTCTAAAAAAAGAAAGGTTGACTGTATAGGACTCCTAAAGGATGAGGGTGGGAGCTCAATGGTGGATGACCAAGGTAAGGCAGAGTTATTAAATGCTTTCTTTGCTTCTGTCTTCACAAAGGAAACAGCGCTGTTGCAAATTACAGAGGCAGAAGAGTCTCAATCTTCTAACTGTAATATTAAATACTTAACGCAGGAAGAAGTGAAGGCAAGACTAAATAAATTAAAAATAGACAAGGCACCTGGCCCGGATTGCATGCATCCTCGGGTCTTAAGGGAATTAAGTTCAGTTATAGCTAAACCCCTTTATCTTATCTTTTGTGACTCTTGCAACTGGCAGAGTCCCAGTGGATTGGCGTACAGCCCACGTTTTCCCATTATTTAAGAAGGGCAAAAAATCAGATCCAGGAAATTATAGACCTGTAAGCTTAACATCAGTTGTATGCAAACTATTTGAGGGGTTACTGAGAGATACTATACATGACTTCATAGTAGAAAATAATCTTATTTCTCAGCATCAACATGGGTTTACTAAAGACAGGTCCTGTTTGACTAACATGCTCAGCTTTTATGAGGTAGTGAATGCTAATATGGATATTGGGAATGCTGTAGATGTGATATACTTGGACTTTGCAAAGGCCTTCGACACTGTTCCCCACAAAAGTCTGGTGCAAAAGTTGAGGATGCAAGAACTGGGGAAGAGTCTGTGTGCATGGATAGGGAACTGGCTAATGGACAGAAAACAAAGAGTTGTGGTCAATGGATCGTACTCAAAATGGGAGACTGTTAGCAGTGGGGTCCCACAGGGGTCTGTACTGGGTCCAGTGCTCTTCAATTTATTTATTAATGACCTAGTAGATGCAGTAGTGGGGGCTTAGATGCTTTCCTTGCGTTGAAAGACATCCATGGCTACAATTACTAGGTTATGCCTAATGATGTTGATCCAGGGATTTTATCTGATTGCCATCTGGAGACGGGAAGGAATTTTTCCCTCTTGGGGCTAATTGGACCATGCCTTGTAAGGGTTTTTTCGCCTTCCTCTGGATCAACAGTGATATGTGAGGGAGCAGGCTGGTGTTGTACCTTGTACTGGTTGAACTCGATGGACGTATGTCTTTTTTTCAACCAAAGTAACTATGTAACTGTGTGTGTGTGTGTGTGTGTGTGTGTGTGTGTGTGTGTGTGTGTGTGTGTGTGTGTGTGTGTGTGTGTGTGTGTTTACAGTGGCAGAGTAGAGTATGGCAGCAGTAACTGAGTCTATAAATAGCTTTTATACACAAGTGGACTTCTATGCCATCTACTATATGTACAAAATATACTCGGTGTTAGGAAAGGAACTTTTACGTCTTTGTATATATATGTAGTTTTGAAATGTATGTCTACATTGAAATGATCACTTACAGATCTGACTAAACTTTATGGAAATGCACATTTTTACATGGACTATGTCTATTTTTAAGTAAAAAGGAGCCCATGGTAGTTCACACTTTTTCTTTTTTAATTACTCTTTGTGTTTTTCATTATCAAGGGCTTGCAATATGGACAACCTTGATTTACAAACAAACAAAGAACATTTATATCGCGCTTTTCTCCTGGCGGACTCAAAGCGCCAGAGCTGCAGCCACTAGGACGCGCTCTATAGGCAGTAGCAGTGTTAGGGAGACTTGCCCAAGGCCTCCTTCTGAATAGATGCTGGTTTACTGAACAGGCAGAGCCCTTAACCACAGGGGCGCTGCCAGCATACAGGCGAGGCATGCTTCCGCTTGGGGCCTCACACTGCGGGGGGCCTTGCTCTGCTGCTGGCGGAGGGGCGTGCGGGCACCTGGCGAAGCATCGGGGAGAGAGAAGTTTCCACTTACCTTGCTCAATCCTGACAGCTTCTATCTACTTCCTGTCCCGGCGTCTGTCGCTATGGTAACAGCACCCCCTGTGATGATGTAACCGCATGTCATCACAGGGGGAGCTTACCGATGCAACTCGCGCCGGGAGATGCTGCAGATAGAAGCTCTGTGCAGGATCCAGGCAGGTAAGTGGAAACTTCTTTCTCCACGCTCCCCCTGCCGCTGCGCCAACCCTCCAAGCTACTGGGGGCATATATCAATCTAACCTATACTGGGGGGGCATATACCTATCTAATCTATAGTGGGGGCAAATACCGATCTAACCTATACTGGGAGCATATACAGATTTAACCTATACTGTGGGCATATACCTATCTAATCTATAGTGGGGGCATTTACCTATCTAACCTGTATTGGGGCATATACCAATCTAACCTATACTGGGGACATATACCTATCTAACCTATACTGGGGGCATATACCTATCTAATCTATAGTAGGGGCATATACCTATCTAATCTATAGTGGGGGCATTTACCTATCTAACCTGTATTGGGGCATATACCAATCTAACCTATACTGGGGACATATACCAATCTAACCTATACTGGGGGCATATACCTATCTAACCTATACTGGGGGCATATACCTATCTAACCTATAGTAGGGGCATATACCTATCTAACCTATACTGGGGGCTTATACCTATCTATCCTATACTGGGGGCATATACCTATCTAACCTATATTGGGGCAATTATACTGGCTACCTATATTGGAGGCACCTACCTATCTAAACTATACGGGGTTCCAACCTATCTAACCTATATGGGGGCACCTACCTATATAACCTATACTGGGGCAACTATATAGGCTACCTATACTGGGGGAGACCTATAGCTGGCTACCTATACTGTGGGCACCTATACCTGTCTCCACGTTGGGGACGCATTTTACGCCCTCGCCCTGGGTGCAATTTAACCTAGAAACTGCTAGCATTTGGCTCCACGTACAATTTGGCCACACCCATTTTTTGCTTTCATGGATTGGGGCCTCAAGTTATGGATTGCTTGGGGCCACCAAAACCTTAGCTGCACCCCTGCTTAACCATTACACTATCCAGCCACAGATTTAGATGAGCACTTACTGATCTTATGACCACCAGATGGAGTTTTTTGGAGGAGCTATATCTCATTTAGAAGATTCAAGGTTCAAGCACTTTATTGTTAATGTGAAACACAACAAAATTACTTTTCACAACAGACTCATGGTGCACGTAAAGAACATACGGTAGTAATAGTAACAAAGGTAGAAATATAGGAATTATGCCGTGTATTTCAAATATTTAAAGTGTACCTGAGATGGGATAATTGGGTGCAATTATACTTACCTGGGGCTTCCTCCAGTCCCAAGAGGTACATGGGCTCCCTTGCCATCCTCTCCAACCGATCTGTTCACTGGATGTCCCTTCCTGTAATCTGGCCAGTTGTGCTCTTCTGCACATGAGCGGCCAAGCTACATGTTTGCCCAGCCATACTCTCGTGCCCGGCAGATTCTTTGCCAGCACAGTGCTACTAGGCAGAATGCTCCCAGGCTGCGAGAACACAACAGGGGATGCTCACGTGGCTGTGCCATGTATGCACAGAAGAGCACGGCTGCATAGATTACCGGGGGGGGGGGATATCCAGTGAACCATGTGGCCGGACAAGACGGCGAGGGAGCCCACGCACCTCATAGGGCTAGGGAGAGCCCCAGGAAAGTATAAATGCACCCAATTATCCTGACTCTGATTCCCTTTCAACAATTTGTACACAATGTTCATTATTTCAGAGAAGATTCAGATTTTAACAAGTTTATAGTGGATGGGGAAAAGCTGTTTTTTAGTCTGGTTGTGTGTATATAGATTGACCTAAAACGTCTACCTGATGTAAGGTGTTTCGAGGGTGAGTAACAGTGAGTCTTATACAAGAATCAAATGATGGTAGTTCGGTGCCGATAATGACCTCTGCTGTTTTTGCAGCTGTTGTACCAGGCCACCATGCAATTGGTCAAGACGTTTTTGATCGTGCATCTGTAGAAAATAAACAGCAACTTCTGTGGATGAATAATTCTCCTTGGCTTTCTCAAAAAGTAGAGGCATTGTTCTGCTTTGCCAATTACAGCTTAAGGGTTGTCAGCCCTGGACAGGTCTTCTGTGATGGTGCTCCTAAATACTTAAAGCTGGAAACTCTCTCCACAGCCACTGCATTGATCATTGATAACTTCTTTGGTATTTTTTGCATTTAATACATTTGTTATTGTCAGTCAATCGTATCATCTGCAAATGTAACAATTATATTTGATTTATGGATAGGTTGACAGTTATGGGTGAAAACTGCGTAGAGTAGTGGTCTTAATACACAGCCCTGTGGCATGCCAGTACTCATAGGAAGGGTGGAAGATGTGTGTTTTCCTAACCTGACAGCCTGTGGGCGATTTGTAAGAAAGTCTAATAACCAGTTACACATAGAGGGAGCAAGACCTAGTGCCTAGATTTTGTTGATCAGCTTGCTAGATACGATAGTGTTAAATCCCAATATGTAGTCAACGAAGAGCGTCCTAACATAGGTGTTTGGCTTTTCTAGGTGTGAGAAGGCAGCATGGAGAGCTACACAGATGGCATCCTCAGTCTAACTGTTTGTTCAGTAGAAAACCTGATGTTGATCCAGATTTTCTGCGGTGTAGGCTTTGAAGTATGTGGCTACCAGTTGTTCCAAGCACTTAGCAATGGCAGTGGTGAGAGCATCTAGTCAGTGGTCATTAAGACAGGATATCCTATGTTTTTTTTTTGGAACTGGAACGATGGTTGTGGATATCAGGCCTGACGGGACTACACCCAAGGGGAGAGAGCATGAATATTTGTGTAAATATTTCTGCTAGATGGCCAGCGCAGGCCTGGAGCACTTGTCCTTGCACATCATCAGGACCTGCAGCTTTCCTGGAATCTATATTTGTGAGTGCCTGTCCCACCTCAAGTATGTGAAGGACTAAAGACTGAGAGGCTGTTGTGAGCCCAAAGTTTACTGGAGGCTAATTGATGTCTTTGCCAAATCTAGCAAATAAGTTGTTAAGTTCCTCTGTTAGGCTGGGGTTGTTAATGGCCATTGTGTATAGTGTGTTATTCTTCTTTTTGTAATCTGTGAATAGTTGAATGCTTTGCCACTTCAGCTTTCAGAAAATAGGACTGTCTTCGACTCAAGCAGAGCAGCTCTTCTGCATAGATAACCACTGTACTGGAAACAACATGAGACTCTGTTCTTTGCTACTAATGTTCTATTTCTTTGCTGTACTACACATACAATTCATTATATACTAAGTTTATTTTCACTTCAGATTCCCTTTAAAGGCTGGTTCTATTCCTGATTAGTTGTCTAAGCTTGCCATTTATCCATGACTTCTCATTTAGGTAAACAGTTCTTTTGTTGACAGTGACGGTATCCACACAGTAATTAAGATATGACAATACATGGGTAGAGATGGTCCGAACTTCCGATTTTAAGTTCGTGAACCGAGTTTGTGAACCTTCACAAACGTTTGCGAACTTGCAAACTTTTGCGAACCGCAATAGACTTTAATGGGGAGGCGAACTTTCAAAACTAGAAACATTTATGCTGGCCACAAAAGTGATGGAAAAGATGTTTCAAGGGGTCTAACATCTGAGTTTTTCATGGATGAGTGGGATAGACGCCAAAAGTCCCAGGTAAAAAATTGGATTTGACGCAAAGCAGCAATTTAAGGGCAGAAATCACATTGCATGCTAAATTGGAGGCCTAAAGGGCTTTAAAACATCTTGCATGTGTATACATCAATCAGGGAGTGTAACTTCTTCACACTGACACACCAAACTCACTGTGTAACGCACCGCAAATAGCTGTTTGTGTTGTGACGGCCGTGCTGGACTGGTGCGCACCATGGCGAGAGTGCAGGCGATAACGGTTTTCAAGCCCATATGGTCGCCAGGCTAAGGTAGCTCAATGACAGAACAACAGTGATTGTCCGGCGGATCGAATTTGGTCTGTCCACAATGAATCAACGACCTTATCATCTTTGGTGTGCCACCCCCTGAGACACTCATAAAGCCGGCGGTCATTGCTTCATTGTGATACGTAAGCCCCTTCACCGCGGCAAGGTAACGATCACGAAGGGGAATTGACACATGTACATGCCTTTTGTTTTGTTGTTGCAGCCGCAGTGCAGCCAGAAAAATTAGGCAGGCATGTACAAGCACCAGAAAAAATATTATAGCGGCCGCTGCTAGCAGGGGCCTTAAAAATTCAGAAATCCGCCCTGGACCCTGTTGGTGGTGGTGGAGAAGGCAGTCAAGCGGCCTGCAGGCAGAGATGCTGTGTGGGGAACGACTTAGTCATGGGGCATGGCGTGCAGACAGAGGTGCTGTGTGCGGGGACTGACTTAGTCTTCGGGTGGGAAGTAGCTCTCCTTGATCCATGCCTCATTCATTTTGATAAAGGTGAGGTAAAAGGTGAGGTACTGAACACTTTGACTTAGGCGACTTCTCTTCTCAGTGACAATGCCTCCAGCTGCGCTGAAGGTCCTTTCTGACAGGACGCTTGAGGCAGGGCAAGACAGAAGTTGGATGGCAAATTGGGACAGCTCTGGCCACAGGTCAAGCCTGCGCACCCAGTAGTCCAAGGGTTCATTGCTACATCCACACTTAAGGCCAGGTAGTCGGCTACCTGCCGGTCGAGGCGTTGGTGGAGGGTGGATCCGGAAGCGCTAGGGTGAGATGTTGGACTAAAGAATGTCCGCATGTCTGACATCATCATGAGATCGCTGGAGCATCCTGTCCTTGCCTGCGTGGACATGGGAGAAGGATTACTGGCAGTGGTACCTTTATTGCGTTGTGCTGTGACATCACTCTTAAACGCATTGTAAAGCATAGTTGCCAGCTTGTTCTGCAAGTGCTGCATCCTTTCTGCCTTCTGGTGGTTTGGAAACATCTCCTCCACTTTGTGCCTATACTGAGGGTCTAGTGGCGTGGCCACCCAGTACAGTTCATTCCGCTTGAGTTTTTTTATACGGGGGTCCCTCAACAGGCTGGACAGCATGAAAGACGCCATCTGCACAAAGTTGGATGCAGACGTACTATCCATCTCCTCTTGCTCTTCCTCAGTGATATCAGCTAAGTTCTCCTCCTCCCCCAGCCACAAACAATACCACGGGAAAGTTGAACAGCACAAGCCCCCTGCTACACCTACTGTGGTTGTTCTTCTACCTCCTCCTCCTCCTCCAAAACAACACCTTCCTCATCATCTGACTCCTCTTCCCCAAACTACTCTTCCTCCTCCTCCCCCTCTGTGCTGCCACAGGTGTTGAGGAATCCTCTGCTTCTGCTGAGAATTGATCCCACAACTCTTCCTCCCATTCCTGTTCACGCTCCTCCACTGCTTGATCCACCACTCTACGCATGGCACGCTCCAGGAAGAAGGCATATGGGATCAAGTAGCTGATGGCGCCTTCACTGCGACTCACCAGGTTTGTCACCTCCTCAAATGGCTGCATGAGCCAGCAGGCATTTCGCATCAGTGTCCAGTACTTCGGCCAGAACATCCCCATCTCCCCAGACTGTGTCCTTTGACTTTAGTTGTAGAGATACTGTTTGACGGCTTTCTCCTGTTGTAGCAGGTGGTCGAACATCAGGAGGGTCGAATTCCAACGAGTTGGGCTATCACAAATCAAGTGTCTCACCGGCAAGTTGTTTCTCCGCTGAATATCGGCAAAGCATGCCATGGCCATGTAAGACCGCCTGAAATGCCCACACACCTTCTTGGACTGCTTTAGGATGTCCTGTAAGCCTGGGTACTTAGAAACAAATCTCTGAATTAAGAGATTGAGCACATGTGCCATGCAGGGTACATGAGTCAACTTTCCCAAATTCAAAGCCGAAATGAGATTGCTGCCATTGTCACACACCACGTTGCTGATCTCCAGTTGGTGCGGGGTCAGCCACTGATCCACCTGTTTGTTCAGAGCAGCTAGGAGAGCTGCTCCAGTGTGACTCTCCGCTTTGAGGCAAGACATGTCTAAAATGGCGTGACACTGTCGTACCTGGCATGCAGCATAGGCCCTGGGGAGCTGGGGCTGTGTAGCTGGAGAGGAGATCACAGCACAAGTAGAGTTGCGCTGCCACTCAGCCAAGGAGGAGGAGGAGGACGACAGCGCAGAGGATGTAGCAAGAAGAGAGGAGGTGGCAAGCCATGGAGGTGTCACAAGTAGGTCCGCTGCACAGCCACATACTCCCTGCTTGTCAGCGGTCACCAGGTTGACCCAATGGGCTGTGTAAGTAATGTACCTGCCCTGACCGTGCTTGGCAGACCAGGCATCCGTGGTCAGATGGACCCTTCACCCAACGCTGTGTGCCAGCAATGACACCACTTGCCTCTCAACTTCATGGTACAGTTTGGGTATCGCCTTTTTAGAGAAATAATTGCGGCCTGGTATCTTCCACTGCGGTGTCCCAATGGCCACAAATTTACGGAAGGCCTCAGAGTCCACCAGCTGGTATGGTAACAGCTGGCGAGCTACCAGTGCCGCCAAGCCAGCTGTCAGATGCCGGGCAAGGGGGTGACTGGCAGAAATTGGCTTCTTCCGCTCAAAGATTTCCGTCACAGACACCTGACTGGTGCTGTGGGCAGAGGAGCAGGAACCGCTCAAGGTGAGAGGCGGAATAGAGGAGGGTGGCTGTGATTGTGAAGGTGCAAGGGAGAAAGCGGCTGAAGATGCTGCACCTGAAGGAGGAAGAGAAGAAGGGTGGCTTTTCTTTTGTGTGCTGCTTTTCCTCTGGTGCTCTTCCCATTGCAGTTTGTGCCTTTTCTGCATGTGCCTTCGTAAGGCAGTTGTCCCTATGTGGGTGTTGGCCTTTCCACGGCTCAATTTTTGGAGGCAGAGAGAACAGATTGCATTGCTCTGATCTAAGGCAGACACACTAAAAAATGTCTAAACCGCTGAGCCCCCCTGGGGTGATGGCACTATGGTGGCAACAGCAGCTGACGTTGAAGGGCATGTTGGCTGGCTGTCCATAGGTGCCGATACATGGTGCCGGACACTGCCACCAGCTGTTTCTGATGACGAGCTCCCCCTGCTTCTTTCAGGAATACGTCTCCTCCTACTCCTCTCTGACTCCCCCTCTGAACTGTCCCCTTGGTCACCTTGTCTCTTAGGATCCCACGTGACATCCGTATCATCGTCATCATCATAATCATCCTGCCCAGCTTCACTTGCCTCAGACACCTCATAAACTGCACCAATCGCAGGTACTTCATCATCCTCCTCCTCACACATTACGCCCATAGTGTCGCCTAACTCAGACAGATGAGGTGGCGTAACTTGCTTAGTGCCTTCATCTTGTTGTAACAGTAGTGGCTGTGAATAAGTTAATTCCCCACCAAATAACTCCTGCGAACTGTCAAATGGAACGAACGTGGTGCTAGAAGTAGTGCTGGTGGCTGCGGTAGAGGTGTTCTGTGTTAAATATTTAACCACGTCCTGACAATCTTGGGAGTGGATGGGACGTGCCTTCTTCTGAGCACTGTACTTTGGTCTAGGGCAAAATCACATCAGCACGACCTCGAAAAGACCTGCCAGGTGGTCTTCCTCTGGGTCTTCCTCTGCCTCTGCCTCTACCTGTTTTGTTCATATCAGGAGGGGGGGGATGAAGTGAAAGTTATGCACTGACTTGACTTATACAATGTGCAGTCACACAGGTGCAGTTAACAGGTATGCATGGAGTGGTATATCACACTGTGTGCGCTCACGTAGGTAGGTGGGTGCACTGAACAACAGGTAGGTATATGCAGTGATGGGTATTACAAATGTGCACCTGTCACACACACACATACCGTGAACAGGTACAGTGACTGGTGGTATTATATAGCACACTGCGTGCACTCATGTAGGTAGGTGGGTGCACTGAACAACAGGTAGGTATATGCAGTCAGTGATGGGTATTACAAATGTGCACCTGTCACACACACGTACCGTGAACAGGTACAGTGACTGGTGGTATTAAATAGGACACTGCATGCACTCACGTAGGTAGGTGGGTGCACTGAACAACTAGTAGGTATATGCAGTGCTGCTGGGTATTACAAATGTGCACCTGTCACACACATGTACCGTGAACAGGTACAGTGACTGGTGGTATTAAATATCACACTGAGTGCGCTCACGTGGGTAGGTAGGTGCACTGAACAACAGGTAGGTAGGTATATGCAGTGCTGCTGGGTATTACAAATATGCACCTCACACACACACACATGTACCGTGAACATGTGCAATGACTGGTGGTATTAACAATGCGTGCACTCACGTAGATAGGTAGGTAGGTAGGCGGACTAAACAGTGAACAGGTGAAGTGATTGGGATTGGGATTACAAATGTGCAGCTGCCTGTCACTCACACACACACAGGTAGTCACTGAATGTGCTGGGCCTGGCAGTGGCACAGTAGGAATTAAGGGTCCAAAGGCCAGCTGCGACTGACTGACAGGGCTGTATATAAGTATACTATGTACTATGGGGGCGAATCGAACTTCCGGAAAATTTTCGAAGCGAAGCGTTCGGGCCATCTCTATACATGGGAAGTAAATGTGTCCAGATCTGTTTGATGAAAAATATATTTTGCATGCTGTATGCTCAAAGCAATCTTGGAGCTGAGAGTCAGCTGTCTCAGTCCAGACTTTAAAGTGAACCTGAACATGGACCTGAATTCTTGCACAGGACAGAAGGAAAACAGAGAAATTAACCCTGTATGTATATGGAGAGTTAATGCCCCCTCATCTGTGATTAATCTTTTCCCCTCATCTGTGATTAAACCTTTGCAGCAAAGGGTTACATGGAATAAAAACACAAGGATGAGAAAAGCCCTTTATTATTCTTAATTAACCATAAATACTTACCTCTAGCTTTAACCATTTAATTTTTAATTTATTTATTAATTTATTTATTAATGACCTAGTAGATGCAGTAGTGAGCAATGTTGCTATTTTTGCAGATGATACAAAATTGTGCTGAATCATCAACTCTCAGGAAGATAGTGTCATATTGCAACAGGATCTGGATAGGATGGCTATATGGGCACATACATGGCAGATGAAGTTCAATGTTGACAAATGTAAAGTCATGCATTTTGGTCGTACCAATGGTCTAGCACCATACAAAATAAATGGGATACAGTTGGGGACATCAAACTTGGAGAAGGACTTAGGAGTACTCATCGACAACAAGTTAAATAATTGTACTCAATGCCAAGCCGCTGCAGCTAAAGCGAACAAAATTTTGGGATGCATTAAAAGGGAAATAAAAACTCGAGATGCTAGCATAATATTGCCCCTGCTTAACTCTCTAGTAAGGCCACATCTGGAATATGGAATTCAGTTCTGGGCACCACATTACAAAAAAGATATTGCAGTTTTAGAGCAGGTGCAGAGACGAGCTACAAAATTGATACGTGGCATGGAAGGTCTCGCTGACCAAGAAAGGTTAGATAAACTGGGTTTATTTAGTCTAGAGAAAAGACGCCTTAGAGGGGATCTAATTAACATGTATAAATACATCTGAGGGCAATATAATAGCTTGGCGGATGAGCTTTTTGTCCCTAGGCCTTCTCAAAGGACTAGAGGACATGATCTGCGCATGAAAAACGTTTTAGCCATTTATTTAGGAAAGGGTTCTTTACAGTAAGAGTGATTAAGATGTGGAATGCATTGCCACAGGAAGTCGTTATGGCAAACACTCTACCTGCATTTAAAGGGGGCTTAGATGCTTTCCTTGCGTTGAAAGACATCCATGCAGAGCAGGGACAAGGTCCTCTAGCACCCAAGGCTGAGACACCAAAGTGCGCCCCTCTATCCCTCCCACCTCAGCTGTCACACACTGATTGCTATTAGACTAAGAGGGCCACAGGGCCCACAACCTCCCCAACACCTTAAGATCTAGTTATCTGGCTTGCAGTCACTGCTATGTATCCCCTTTTCTTATTTCTTTCTGCTTCATACACAATTAGGAATGACAGCTGAATGAATTGTGCGCTCCCTCCTACACTGCGCCCTGAGGCTGGAGCCTCTGCAGCCTATGCCTCGGCCCGGCCCTGCATCCATGGCTACAATTACTAGGTTATGCCTAATGATGTTGATCCAGGGATTTTATCTGATTGCCATCTGGAGTCAGGAAGGAATTTTTCCCTTTTGGGGCTTATTGGACCATGCCTTGTGGGGGGGTTTTCGCCGATCAACGGGGATATGTGGGGGACGGGCTGGAGTTGTACTTTGTACTGGTTGAACTCGATGGAAGTATGTCTTTTTTCAACCAAAATAACTATGTAACTATGTAACCAGTTCCCAACCACCTAACTCTGATCCGTGGCAGGAGCATGGCACACACAGGACTGCCTGACCACCGAAAGGCGTCATCTTGCGAGAGGTGAGATTAGCAGGTGACGAGCGCTTGCACGAGTGTGCATTACCTGCAGGGGATACAGGGGGCTGCCGTGACCAGCCTGACAGCCACTATCAGAGCTGGCAGGCTGAAATAAACAATTAAAAAGCCAATATTTATGTGTACATCTAGTGCAGTGCTGTACAGAGAACAACTTTGTCACTTAACTGTCCCTCCCAAAGGCTCACAATCTAATCCCATACATGGGCTGATGCCTTTGTATGGGTAGTGTAGTGTATCCATTGAACACCTATGAAGAGATCTTAAAATTGCTGTTAGGAAAAGGTGCCCTTCCAATAAGAGAGACCTGGAGCAGTTTGCAAAGGAAGAGTGGTCCACAATTCCAGGTGAGAGGTGTAAGAAGTTAATTGATGGTTATAAGAAGCAACTGATTTCAGTTATTTTTATCAAAGGGTGTGCAACCAAATATTACGTTTTTAAGGGTGCTAATAATTTTGTCCAGCCCATTTTTGGAGTTTTGTGACATTATGTCCAATTTGCTTTTTTCCTTTTCTTTTTTTTTTGTTTTGTTCCAAAAGAACAAAGGGAATAAACATGTGTATAGCAAAACTGGTGTTACTGCAATACTTTTCTGTGAGAAATAATTGATTTTCTGGAAAAAAAATTCTGGGTTGCCAACAGTTTCGGCCATGAGTGTATACTATGCTGACCTTTCTCACATCTCAGACTGGTATTACACTAGTTTTTTTGTGTTGCAGTGTGATGTGATGCTCTTGCTGCATTCAACTGTAAAAAAAAAAAAAATACAATCATATGACCTTGCAGCAGAGTGCGCCAGCAGGGTAATATGCACTGCGCTGCTCACTGACATACTCCCTCTGGGCAGGGATAACCGTTGGTTTGCGCATGCGCACCAGGATACACTGAACTCTGTCATCTACACTACCTGTGTCGCCAATAGATTTCCAAGCGCCGTGCATTAAGCGCAGTGCTTGCGGTTATCCGCTGAAGGCTGTGCAGTAATATGCAGTTGAGTGGATACTTTTGGTGCATCGCAACACAACGCGGTAAGTGTGAATGACTTCATTCACTTGCATTGTTGTCACCCTTTGATAAAACAGGGTAATGCAAAACACACTTGCACAGGGCCGGCCCTAGACTTTTTGCCCCTACCACCCCCCCCCCCCCCCCCAGTGGGGGGCCGCCAAGCCGGACGGGTAGCGGGCAGGACGGGGGTATTGGGCCTCCCTCGCCTGGGTCCCCCGATCTGTGCTCCCCTCCAGCTGTATCATGTCCTCTAGTCCTTTGTGAAAGCCTAGGGACAAAAAGCTCATCCGCCAAGCTTTTATATTGCCCTCTGATGTATTTATACATGTTAATTAGATCCCCTCTAAGGCATCTTTTCTCTAGACTAAATAAATCAAGTTTATCTAACCTTTCTTTGTAAGTGAGACCTTCCATCCCTCATATCAATCTTGTTGCTTGTCTCTGCACCTGCTCTAAAACGGCAATATCTTTCCTGTAATGTGGTGCTCAGAACTGAATTCCATATTCCAGATTTGGCCTTACTGGAGAGTTAAACAGGGGCAATATTATGCTAGCATCTCAAGTTTTTATTTCCCTTTTAATGCATCCCAAAATGTTATTAGCTTTATCTGCAGCGGCTTGGCATTGAATACTATTATTTAACTTGTTGTCGATGAGTACTCCTAAGTCCTTCTCCAAGTTTGATGTCCTCATCTTTATTCCCTTTATTTTGTATGGTGCTAGACCATTGGTATGACCAAAATGCATGACTTTACATTTTTCATCATTGAATTTCATCTGCCCTTTATGTGCCCATATAGCCATCCTATCCAGATCATGCTGCAATATGTCACTATCTTCCTGTGAGTTGATGATTCTGCACAATTTTTGTATCATCTGCAAAAATAACAACATTGCCTTCTACTGCATCTACTAGATCAATAAATAATTGAAGATTACTGGACCCAGTACTGACCCCTGTGGGAACACACTGCTAACAGTCACCCATTTTGAATATGATCCATTGACCACAACTCTTTGTTTTCTGTCCATTAGCCAGTTCCCTATCCATGCACACAGACTCTTCCCCAGTCCTTGCATCCTCAACTTTTGCACCAGATTTTTTTTGTATATCACATCAACAGCATTCCCAATACCCACATTGGCATTCACTACCTCATAAAAGCTGAGCATGTTAATCAAACAGGACCTGTCTTTAGTAAACCCATGCTGATGCTGAAATATAAGATTATGTACTATGAAGTCTTGTATAGTGTCTCTCAAATAGTTTGCACAACTGATGGTAAGCTTACAGGTCTATAATTTCCCGGATCTGATTTTTTTGCCCTTCTTAAAAAAATTGGAAAACGTGGGCTGTATGCCAATTTACTGGAACTCTGCCAGTTGAAAGGGCGTACCAAAATATAAGATAAAGAGTTTTATTTGAATACTGAACTTAATTCCTATAGGACCCGATGATGTATGCCATCGGGCCAGGTGCCTTGTCTATTTTTAATTTCTTTAGTTTTGCCTTCACTTCTTTCTACATTAAGTATTCAATATTACAATTGGAAGACCGATACTTTTCTGCATCTGTAATTTGCAACAGTGACGTTTCCCTTGTGAAGACAGAAGCAAAGAAAGCATTTAATAACACACCTTTACCTTGGTCATCCACCATTGAGTGCCCACCTTCATCCTTTAGGAGTCCAATACATTCAACCATTCTTTTTTTAGAGTTGATGTACTTGCAAATGTTCTGTGGGTTAGATTTGATATCCCTAGCGATTTGATTTTCAGCTTCAATCTTTGTCAGTCTAATTTCCTTTTTACAACTTTTATTGCACTCCTTATAATTGCTTAATGCAGCCTCGGTCCCCTCATGTTTTGGGACTTTTTCTTTTTCCACTTCATTCTATCTCTAATCTTTTTATTCATCCACAGAGGCTTTTTTATTCCTAGATGTTTTGTTTCCATATGGGATATACTGTATTTACTACAATATTGATTGAGAACTTTTAAAAGTTTGCCACTTCCCTTCAGTGTCCTTCCCTTGTAGTACATTATCCCAGTTCACCAAACTTTGCCTGCCTGAGTTGATTGAACTTTGCCTTTCTAAAATTCATAGGTTTAGTTGCCCTGATGCTCTGTGACTTATCAGACAACAGATCAAATGTTTTCATGTTGTGATCACTATTTCCCCTAATGCTCTTGAACCTGCACATTTGATACATTATCTGGTCTATTTGAAATGATCAAATTCAGTAACGCATTTTCCCTAGTTGATTCAGTTACCATTTGAGTCAGGTAACTGTCCTGTAGTGTTGCCAGAAATCTGCCGCTTTTACCAGAATGGGTAGCCTCAATACTCCAGTCAATGGGCCTGATGCTATTCAAGGTGATAATAAGTAGCTTGCAGATGCGAGCTACTTATCACCTTGCCATCGCACGAGAATCACTGGCAAATCCTATTACCAGTTTCCCTCGTGCGATGGCGATCGATAGGGAGCATTACTCAGGTGAAAGCCTGAGCGATGCTCCCTTGTCACGGGCGATGGTGAGTGAGGTTTTACTCTGTGGTGCTGTCCATCAGCACCACGGCCTTGCTCCCCAAACATGTGCGCACCCGCCGAACATCCGCCGCTGCATCTGGGGGTCTCCTTTAACAAGGAGACCCCCAGATCTCCCCACCAGCTGCCTCTAGTCTGTGCAACCCCCCACGTAGCTGCAAAGATACTTGAAAGCAATTTCCCTATTGCTGCTCAACACCCACCGCATCTTGCCACAAGTTCCGCCGGGGAATTACAGTGTATGAGTCACTGTAATTACTCTCTCTATAGCAGAGTTCCGGCAAAGCATCTTTGAATCAGCTGCCGGGGCTCCCCATTGGTTTACAGTCTGAGCCATTTTCATTGGTCCAGACTGTGAACCAATAGGAAGCCCTGGCGGCTGATTCAAAGATACTTTGCCGGAACTCTGCTATAGAGAGAGTAATTACAGTGACTCATACACTGTAATTACATGGCGGACCTTTCCGGCGAGATGCGGCGGGTGTAAATCGGCGGTAGAGAAATTGCTTTCAAGTATCTTTGCAGCTACGTGGGGGGTGCACAGACTAGCAGCGACCGGCGGGAAGCTCTGGGGGTCTCCTTATTAAAGGAGACCCCCAGATGCAGTGGTGATGACATGCGTTAGAATGTTTAGACCTGCTTTTTGCAGGTCTAAGCTAACGCTCATGTCTGCTGGGAAGCATTGCTTCCCGGAGGCATGCAAAGTGTAATAGGATAGGATGTAAGGAACTTGCTGGGCGATAATATTGGTAACAGTAAAAAAGGGCGCAGGAGGCTAGTGGACAAATCGGGCGCCGCCATTCACTCCCATAATAAATATCGTTTAATGGGCGCTCGATAGGAAAAAAGGGCGCCGGAGAAAAATAACGTTTTAAAAGCGGCGCCCGGAGACTTAATGTTTTATTACTGCTTCTCATGATTACACATTATTTAATGATTTATACATTTTTTAATATTATTTTTAAACGAAAAACAGTACAATATTTTTTTCAAACATTATTTTTAAACGAAAAACAGTACAATTTTTTTTTTTTTACATTACTTTTAAACGAAAAAACCGCACAATATGTTTTTGAAACTTTATTAATGCTTATCACAGGGGGGTCTTAGGTTTAGGCACCAACAGGGGGGTCTTAGGTTTAGGCACCAACAGGGGGGTCTTAGGTTTAGGCACCAACAGGGGGGTCTTAGGTTTAGGCACCAACAGGGGGGTCTTAGGTTTAGGCACCAACAGGGGGGTCTTAGGTTTAGGCACCACCAGGGGGGTCTTAGGTTTAGGCACCAACAGGGGGTCTTAGGTTTAGGCACCAACAGGGGGTCTTAGGTTTAGGCACCAACAGGGGGTCTTAGGTTTAGGCACCAACAGGGCGGTCTTAGGTTTAGGCACCAACAGGGGGGTCTTAGGTTTAGGCACCAACAGGGGGGTCTTAGGTTTAGGCACCACCAGGGGGGTCTTAGGTTTAGGCACCAACAGGGGGTCTTAGGTTTAGGCACCAACAGGGGGGTCTTAGGTTTAGGCACCAACAGGGGGTCTTAGGTTTAGGCACCAACAGGGGGGTCTTAGGTTTAGGCACCAACAGGGGGGTCTTAGGTTTAGGCACTAACAGGGGGGTCTAGGGGTTAGGGGTAGGTACAGGGAGGGTTACTTAGGCACCAACAGGGGGGGTCTTAGGTTTAGGCATCAACAGGGGGGTCTAGGGGTTAGGGGTAGGTACAGGGAGGGTTACTTAGTAATTATTTTTTTAAACGTTATTATACGTTTCACTATTTAAACGAAAGATTAACGTTTTTACAATTGCCGATTTAATGCACATTATTTAATGATTTATAACTTTATAAAACATTAATTTTAAACGAAATACAGTACAATACATTTTTAAACGTTATCCATGCTTATCGTTTTAAACCCCTCGCCCTTTTTTCCCAGCGCCCCTTTTTAACGTACGCGATAATATTACCCAAGCAAGTTTTTTTAACACCCTGCCTAGGGCTAAATGCAATTGCTTAACGCTGGCAAGTCTGACAATTGCATCAGGCCCAATGTCTGGAAAGTTGAAGTCACATATAACTATGACCTCCCTTTTATTTGCAGCTTTTTCAATCTGCTGTAGTAATTGCAGTTCTGCAGCTGTAGGAATATGTGGTGGCATGTAGCACACCTCAATAAGCAAATGGCAACAGTTATTTCCACCATGAATATTTACCCAACGGACTCCACATCTTCACAATCTTCATTCATCTCATCATTCATGGCAGCTGTAAAAGAGTTCTTAACAAAGAGACAAACCCCTCCACCTTTTATGCCTGCTCTGCCCTTGCTAAACACATTGTATCCCTCTAAATTTGCTATCCAGTCATAGCTTTCATCTATCCATGTCTCTATAATTCCTACAATGTCATAGCCTTTGTCAAACAGAATGAACTCTAGTTCGTCCATTTTATTTGCAAGGTTCCTAGCACTGGTTACTAGAGATGTCGCGAACCCGTAGATTTTGGTTCGTGGACCACAAACGCGAACTTCCGCAAAAGTTTGCAAACCCGCAAACTTTCACGAAATGCAATAGACTTTAAGGGGCAGGTGAACTTTCAAAACTACAAACACTAATTCTGGCCACAAAAGTGATGGAAAAGATGTTTCAAGGGGTCTAACACCTGGAGGGGGACATGGCAGAGTGGGATACATGCCAAAAGTCCCAGGGAAAATTACGGATTTGACGCACAGCAGGGTTTTAGGGGCAGAAATCACAATGCATTGCTAAATTAGAGGCATAAAGTGCTTTAAAACACCTTGCATATGTATACATCAATCAGGTAGTGTAATTAGTGTACTGCTTCACACTGACAGAACAAACACACTGTGTAACGCACCACAAACAGCTGTTTTTCAACGGCGGTTTTCAAGCCCATATGGTTGGGTTGAGGTAGCTCAATGACAGAACAACAGTGACTGAGTGTCCAGATGATCGAATTTGGTCTGTCCACAATGAAGCAACGACCTTATTATCTTGGTATGCTCCCCAACACACTCATTGCTTCATTATGATACGCAAGCCCCTTCACCGCAGCAAGGTAACAATCACGAAGGGGAATTGACACATGCACATGCCTTTTGTTTTGTTGTTGCAGCCGCAGTGCAGCCAGAAAATTTAGGCAGGCATGTACACGCACCAGAAAAATTATTATATTATTATTATATTATAGCAGCCGCAAAATTCAGGAATCCACCTGGAGTCCTGGACCCTGTTGGTGGTGGCGGAGAAGGCAGTCAAGCGGCCTGTATGCAGAGATGCTGTGGGGAGCGACTTAGTCTTGGGGCAGGCTGTCACACGGTATGCAGGCAGAGATGCTGTGTGTGGGGACTGACTTAGACTTCGGGCAGGCCTGACCTGACTTAGACTTCGGGCAGGCCTGACCATGGTTTGCCGACCAGGCATCTGTGGTCAGATGGACCCTTGACTCAACGCTTTGTGCCAGAGAGGACACCACTTGCCTTTCAACATCACGGTACAGTTTGGGTATTGACTTTTTTAAGGAATAATTGCGGCCTGCTATCTTCCACTGTGGTTTGTGGGTTTGCTTTTGTGTGCTGCTTTTCCTCAGGTGGTTATCCAATTGCAGTTTGTGCTTTTTCATCATGTGCCTTTGTAACCTTTGTAAGGAAGTTGTCCCTATGCGGGTCTTGGTCTTTCCATGGCTTAATTTTTGGTGGCAGAGAGTACAGATGGCATCGCTCTTATCTGAGGCAGACACACACAACAATTTCCAAACTGCTGAGCCCTGGGATGATGGCACTTTGGTGATGGCTGCCGATTGAGTGTTAAGTGGGGTGCCAGAATCAGAGCAGGAGAAGTAAGATATGTCACGCTTCCGTGCGGAAGCTGAGGAAGATGAGGTGTTCTGTGTTGAATAATCAACTACATCCTGACAATATTGGGGGTTGATGGCACGTGCCTTCTTCTGAACACTGTACTTTGGTCGAGGGCCGCAAAAAATCACGACAGCACGACTTCGAACAGAACTGCCGGGTGGCCTGCCTCTAGCTCTGCCTCTGCCTGTTGTTTTGTCCATATTGGGGGGATGAAGTGAAAGGTATGCACTGACTTGACTAATACAATGTGCAGTCACACAGATGCAGTGAAAGGTATACACTGACTGCAGTTATAACAATGTGCAGTCACACAGATGCAGTGAAAGGTATGCAGTGATTGCTGTTAGAACAATGTACAGTCACACAGGGGCAGTGAAAGGCATGCAGTGATTGCTGGTAAAACAATGTGCAGTCACACAAATGCAGTGAAAATGGATGCACTGACTGCTGGTATATAAAACAGCGTGCGGTCACACAGATGCAGTGAAATGTATGCAGTGACTGCTATATAAAACATCGTGCAGTGACACAGGTGCAGTGAAAATGGATGCACTGACTGCTGGTATATAAAACAGCATGCAGTCACACAGATGCAGTGAAAGGTATGCAGTGACTGGTATATAAAACAGCGTGCGGTCACACAGATGCAGTGACTGCTATATAAAACAGCATGCGGTCACACAGGTCCAGTGAAAGGTATGCAGTGACTGGTATTATAATACAATGTGCAGCCATCACACTAGGCACTGAATGTGCTGGGCCTGGCACAGTATAGCAATTAGCAAGAACCAGCTGCAACAGACAGGGCTGTATATGCAGTGTCAGTGGGCCACAAAAAAAAAAAAAAAAAAAACACATCACAAGAATATTAGCTCTCGAAAGAGCTGTTTTGGTGGTGCTTTTTTTTTTAGCAACAGATATCAGCAAGGAGCAAGCTTACAAGAGCCTAACTAAGCTTTCACTATCTCTGCAGCAACTTCTCTCACTAAAACAGCAGCAGGCAGGTGAGAAAATGGTCGACGCTGCTGCCTTATATGGGGGGGAGGGGGGCTCCAGGAGGGAGTGCAGCTTTTTTGGCTGCCATGTGTCTGCTGACTGTGATGTAGAGGGTCAAAGTTTAGCCCAATGATGTAGTATATAGGGGGCGGGTCAAACTCGCGTTGTTCGCACAAATAAGTTTGAGTGTGAACTGTTCGGGACATCTCTATTGGTTACCATGCACTTAATATTTTTGGTTACATGAAATGGGCTACTTAAAGTTTTACCAACCTCCTTACTCTTTACACTTCATACTTTACCTTATTCTGGTGGCATGCAGGACCTTATCACCTCCTCTACAGTGTAGATGCGCTTTGTCACCTTGTGGCTCCAGGAGTTGCACGGGTGATAGGCTACACGGTACAGCTACACTGAAGTAAAGAGGTCCTGTCCTGCCGCTAGAACGAGGTATGAAGCAGTGCTGCTGCGCTACTCTGAAAGCTTGTGTGTGTGTGTGTGTGTGTGGGGGGGGGGGGGGTTTAAGAGACATGGAACAGCATCTCAGCAATCCTCTTTGGGTGTGCGGGAACCAACCCCTTGTACCCACAGGGTAAAGATCCGTCTTGTTTGAAGATAATGGTCAGCACCACATCCAAGTATAAATCCGCTTTATTGAAGATGCTTCGGGTTACATTCCCCTTTACAAGCTGCACAGCTGTGTGTGTGTGTGTGTGTGTGTGTGTGTGTGTGTGTGTGTGTGTGTGTGTGTGTGTGTGTGTGTGTGTGTGTGTGTGTGTGTGTGTGTGTGTGTGTGTGTGTGTGGTGGGGAGGGGGGTGCGGTCATTCAGGGGATTCTGACGGGGGGAGGGGTGGGTGCAATTCTTGTGTTTGCCATGTGAGCTATTTTACCTCTGGTTTATATATCTTTAAATTCATGATACGTGCGGTGTGTAAATCTAAGTTTGACATCCCTTCGCCTTTTCTCCTTTAACCACTTCACCACTAAGGGGATTTACCCCTTGAACACCAGAGCAATTTTCACCTTTCAGCGCTCCGTCCATTCATTCGTCTATAACTTTATTATTACTTATCGCAATTAAATGAACTATATCTTGTTTTTTTGCCACCAATTAGGCTTTCTTTAGGTGGGACATTATGCCAAGAATTATTTTATTCTAAATGTGTTTTAATGGGAAAATAGGAAAAAATGTGGGAAAAAATATTATTTTTCAGTTTTCGGCCATTATAGTTTTTAAATAATGCATGCTACTGTAATTAAAACCCATGAAATGTATTTGCCCATTTGTCCCGGTTATAAAACCATTTAAATTATGTCCCTATCACAATGTTTGGCGCCAATATTTTATTTGGAAATAAAGGTGCATTTTTTTCAGTTTTGCGTCCATCCCTAATTACAAGCCCGTAGTTTATAAAGTAACAGTGTTATACCCTCTTGACATAAATATTTAAAAAGTTCAGTCCCTAAGGTAACCATTTATGTTTTTTTTTTTTTTTTTTTTTAATAAATTACAAAAAAAATAATAATTGGGGAGTGTGGGAGGTAATGAGTTAATTTATTGTGTAAAACAATGTATTTGTATGCGTAAAATGCTTTAGGGTGTAGTTTACAATTTGGACACAAGATGGCCACTTTTACTTTATTCACATTTTTGGGGGGCAGGATAATGAGTTGGTCATTTTTGATTAATCCCTCTTTGAACTCCAAGGTTTTTTTATTTTTATGTTGCCTTCTTGTGTATGGCTTTTGTTTATCAAGTTATCAAGTTAATATCGTCTTGAGAAAAGAACCCTACTCTAACAAAAGTGGTGGTACCATATTTTTTAAGTGTATATTGGTATATATATTTTACATTCATGCAGATGCTTACTCTTCTTTGGTGATCTAATGTTTGTACAAATGTATTTGTATGGGAATTTTTGTAGAATGTATATTGACACTTGTCAATACTGCACCTGTGTTATCATTACTATTGTGGCCAATTAGGATACTTGTGCTTTTAATGTGATGGAAAACATGTTTTTTTTTCTAGTTTTCCCCATTTGTGAACTGTTTGTACATGTTTTATACTTCGTATAACCTTTGGATAGAATTTTGTTTTCCTCCCCATAAATGATCCCTTTTCTTATAGTTCTTTTAAACACACTTTAAGTATAAGTACAATAAAACTTAAAGTTTCTGAAAACACATTTTTAACAGGCAAAGTTCACGTTTTTTCTCCCTTTTTACAAAAAAAAGTTACTAATATTTTGACTTCTTTTTATCTCACCCCAGTCCACATGACAATTAAAATGGTCTTGTTTATATTGGCATTAAGAGCTTTTAAATGCAGGATTTGAACTTCAGTATACAATTAAACACAATGCTATACATATTTCTGACTATAATCCTGTGACTGAACTATATGCATTATTGTAGAAATGTAAAAATATGAAATGTATCACTAGAATTATTAGAGCAGGTATGCATATAGACTGGTGTTTACACAGCATCTGAATCTTGCTTGCTCTTAGCTGTGCTCTATGTATCTTATCTTGAGCTATGGATGTATAGTTGTTACATATCTACTCCACAGAGATCACAAAGCCACCAGTATAAGAGCAGACTTTGGGGTTTAGTCACATTTTTAGATTGTTCTGGGTGGGTGTTTGGGTATGAAGGGGTGTCCCTGCACATGTAAAAACAGTGCCACGGTAATTTGGTCAAATAAATAACCACTAGTAGAATATTGGTAAAATTACCAATATTCTACTATGTAATTACCATAGTAAAATATTGGTAATTTTTACCTAACCTGAAAGTATTCTCATTTGGACCCTCCCTTGATGCCTATCTCTAACTAACACCCCCCCCCCCCCCCCCCCAAACTGATGCCTAGCCCTAACCTACCCCTCCAACAGAAGCTTAACCCTAATCAACCCCTATTTGTAGCCGCAATCCGCATAGCAGCCATCCCTAATCTGTTAACACATGTGCTCAAAGTACTGCAGTGCCTCTGGCGCTCAAACTACCTGCCTCAGGGATGTCCAAGGTATATGGCAAATACTTGATTTTTTTAATTTATTTTCATATCTAGGGAGGTCGGACATTCTGATTTCCGATTTTTAAGTTTTCCCATTTTCTTTTTTCCGTTTTTCCGATTTTCCATTTTTCCAATTTTCGACTAGTATTTTATTTGTCATTTTTTGCATCAGAAAATGCAAAATAAAAAAGGACAGAAAAATGGAAATCGGAAAAATTTTGTAATTGTGATTAATTGTGTGAAAAATCTTGTCTTGTGATTGGGCTAACATTAACATTTTGCTGAAAAATTCTGCATTTTTTGATTGGTCCAATGCTTCAGAGTTCTGTGACTGGGCTAAAATTACCAAATTGTGGTAAATTGGATTTCCGTGGAACTCTGATTGCCGATTTCCATTTTCTAATTTCCATTTTCCAATTTCTGAATTCCAATTGGATGTAATACATTCCAATGTATGGTTCTGTCACTTCATACATAATGTCTCTACTAAGTTTTATACAATAGCCTCAGAGAGGATTTGAAAGAGAAATTGTTTTATAGCAGCCTAGCCAGGCAGGCACATCTTGCTATAACAGAAGAAAAGCTACTTTAATGTACTCTGTTATATTATCACATAATGTTTACATTTCCGAGCATATACTGCCTTGTTTAAACCATGCTCATTTTTAACACTATCTCCCAATGTTTTCTGAGGCATGAATATTGTAAAACCAAATTATGCTGTCAGCTCTAGCAATATAACTGCTGTTTGTGTAAGGTGGCACTGATAGGTTATTACTGCTCACACAGTGATTTAACATGATACTAGAAAGTAGAGGGAGGGTGACACAGGGAAATGGAGGGGGTGCTAGTTACAGACAATGGCAGCAAGCCTCCCAGTGTTCAACTCTTCAATTTGCTTTTGTTGTAGCCTGCTGCTTTTAAACAAATGGATTTGAAAATAAACTTGGGCAATGCTTTGCAATGCAAAGTTCATTACATGCTGAGATTACTAATAACATCTTCAACTATAGCCTCTGGTCATTTACAACTACAGTTGTAACTACCCATAATTATTCATATCCCTGGCAAATGTTGGATTAAAGTTACTTTTATTCAACCACCAGTAATTTTTGATGGGAAATTACATAGGTGTCTCCCAAAAGATAATAAGACGATGTTCAGAAGGCATTATTGTGGAAAAAAACATTTCTAAGCTTTTATTTACATTTGAGCAAAAAGTGTCCAGTCCAAAATTATTCATACCCTTCACAAGCTGTCACAGTCTGTGGGAAACTCATTCTAAAGCATCCTAATTACCCTGATTGGAGCAGCTGTTTTAATCAACTCAATAGGTGAAAAACAGCAGCTCCCTGCAGATGGTTTGTGTACAGTCATGGCTAAGACAAAGGAGAACAGTGAGGACCTGCGGTTGCACATTGTGGCTGCTCACAAGTCAAGAAAGGGCTACAAGGCTATTTCTAAATGTTTTTTAAAGTATTATTCAAAAATGCAAGCCGCTCCACACTGTGAAAAATCTCAGAGGACATGGTCGGAAGCCAAAAGTGACACCTGTGCTGGCCAGGAGGATAGTGAGAGAGGTGAAAAAAATCCAAGGATCACCACCAAGGCCATCCTGGTGAATCTGGGCTGTGCTGGTGGCAATGTCTCAAGGCAGACAATCCAACGAACATTGCACACTGCTGGGTTCCATGGATGCAGACCAAGGAGGTCGCCACTTCTCCAGATAAAGCACACAAAAGCTAGCTAAGCCTTTGCAAATGCTCATCTGGACAAAGAAAAAGACAGATTTTCTGTGTTATGGCCAGATGGAACAAAAATTGAATTGTAAGGTCACAATGATGTTTCCTTCATTTGGCGTAAAAAAGGAGAAGCCTTCAACCCAAAGAACACTATCCCCACTGTCAAACATAGTGGTGGGAACTTAATGCATTGGGGGTGTTTTTCAGCCAATGGACCAAGGAACCTAATCACAGTAAATGGCACAATGAAAAAAGAGCAATACATGAGGATTCTCAACGACAACATCAGGAAGTCTGCCGAGAAACTTGGCCTTGGGCACCAGTGGACATTCCAGCATGACAATGACCCAAAACAAACAACAAAAGTGGTGAAGAAATGGTTAGCAGACAACAACATTAACATTTTGGAGTGGCTCAGCCAGAGTCCTGACTTGAATTCAATTGAGAATCTGTGGAGACAGCTAAAGATCAGGGTGGTGACAATAAGACCCTCCAACCTGAAAGATTTGGAGCTCATTGCTAAAAATGAATGGGCAAAAATACCTGTGGAGACATGCAAAAAAGCTGGTCTGCAATTATAGGAAGCATTTGATTGCTGTAATAGCCAATAAAGGCTTTTCTATTCGTTATTGAAAAGGGTATGAATAATTTTGAACTAGACACTTTTTGCTCAAATGTAAATAAAACCTGAGAAATGATTTTCTTTCCCACAATAATGCCTCTTGTACATCGTCTTATTATCTTTTGGGAGACACCTGTGCCATTTCCCATCAAAAAAATTACTTGCTGGCTGAATAAAAGTAACGTTAAGTCATTTGCCAGGGGTATGAATAATTATGGGCAGCACTGTATATCTGGCAATGGTATTATGTTTGCTATTTTTGCACAGTGATTGACCACTTTGGATTATTTGCTTGATAACTTTTATTGGCCAAATTCAGTCAATTGATACAACCCGTTCCTTTACCCATTCCTCTCTACATAGAAAAGTACATTCACACAAAGCCAAGCTGAATGGGCAGGATTTTCAGGGATCACTGGATACAGTAAAAAAGTAGGTGGATTGTGTGCAGGATAAGGGGGAAAGAGTCACTCAGAGAAGATAAAATGCGTTAAAAACAAATAAAATGAATACAAGTGAGGTGGCTTGCCTCACATGTAGACAGATTCACGTATTAAAAGAATTTTATTGCACTGGCAACGCGTTTTGCGGATGCATACCCATTTCCTTAGGCCAAATGGCAGTGCCTAGTTGTGCTTGTAGCCACAAATAATCTGCCATATTTGTGGCTACAAGCACTATTGGGCACTGCTAATTGGCCCGAGAAAGTGGGTATGCATCCACGAAATGCCTTGCCAGTGCAATAAAATTCTATTAATACGTGAATTTGTCTTCATTGAGGTAAGCCACCTCACTTTTTTTTTTCATTTGATTTGTTTTTTAACGCATTTTAAATTCTCTGGGGGCCTCTTCCCCCCTTATCCTGTGCCGTCACCCTCCTTCCGGAGGGGTATCATCCTCTTTGACCAATTTAGGTCATTTGAGGTTTGCTTTTTACCAAGAGTGAGACCATCACCAGCTCCATCTGGTCATCCGACTGGAGTCGGAGTTATACATCTCCACCTGCCTCTAGTGGTCGGTTGCCCTTCTGCAACCCACCTTTGTGAGTAATACCCATCCATATATTTTATATACTTCTAGTACTGTGACATACTGCACCATTTGGGCTGCTGTTGTCTCTGTGTCTTCTTTTTGCAGGGTTCATTTTTTATTATCCCTACTTTTTGTCTGTATGCAGGATGATCAACTTGTCAGATTCCTGTTATAACCAAATTGAAACCCTGCCTTCTATATTCTTTTTAGTCAACTATGATGAGTCAAATACACTCGGCAAAATATATGTACAGTATACATTTTTAAGAATTAGTGTCAGTTGTATGCTAGCTAGAGTTATTCTTTAAACAAGTACAAATAGCAAAATCTTCAGAATATATTTGAAAATAAGCTAATGGGAATTGTTTATAATTTTATGGAGACTTAGATAACAGTTCCAGACAGAGCAAGGTTGCCATGTCTTTCTTTATTTTGGGAACCATATCTTATATTAAAATTAGTGATGACAGCAAACATCATGTTATGGTTATGGTAGTTCATTGTGACTTTTATAAAATGTCAGACAGATAAAGCTTTTTTAATCAAAAGCTTAATATATAATATTCAGGGCTGAGCTCTCGGATTCCGAATTTCGAGTTTGCCATCGGAATTTGGCAGTTCTGAGTAAGCACTCGAAACTCAAAAATTTGGCAATGCCGAGTACCGAATTCGCTTTAACATTGAAGTCAATAGTGCTAAATTCCGTGGTTAATTATGAAGCCACTGTACGTGCTATCAACATCAAATTTGGCATATATGTTAAGCAGATAAGTAGGAACATGGTAAAAAAAATTGTGAAAAGAACTAATAGTTTTTGACAAAATTGATTTTAAAGTGTCATAGGAAAAATTATTTTTAAACTGTGTAAAATGACACTTGCTGCAGAACAGGGCACTGCATTCAGAGTTATTGTATACATTTCATGAAAACAGACAGGGTGGGGTGCCCTGTCTTGAGCCTCCTTAACCCCTTGTCCCCATGCAGGCTGGGATAGCCAGAATGCGGAGCCCCGGCCGCGTGTGCTTTGCAACCTGAGCTATACCAGCCCGCATGGTTCATGGTATGGGGGGGGGCTCTGGAGGGGAGGGGCGACCAAGCCTTCCCCTCTACCCCGGAGCCCTTGTCCAATCCAACGTCCTGGGGGGGGGTTTCATGGTGCCATCCGGGGTCCCCTTTAACAAGCGGATCCCCGGAGGCCTACCCCCTCCCCAGGAGAAATTACTATAGGGGTACACAGTACCCTTTACTCATTTCAGCAGAGAGTTTAAAAAAAAGAAATAAAAACACGACAACAAAAAAAATCCTTTATTGTTCTAAATTAACCAGGGATACTTACCTTGCGATAATCCCACGCCAGTAACCTCAGGAGTGGTCCCACGCCAGTATTCTCTTAGTAGGTTTAAAAACCATTTTTCCTATGAAACTTTAAAATCGATTTTTTCAAAAACTATAAGGTCTTTTCCCAATTTTTTTCTTACTATGTTCCTACTCATCTGCTTAACATACATGCCAAATGGTGATGATAGCATGTAAGGCGGCTTCACAATTGAACGTGGAAGTTGGCATCATTCAATTCAATAGAAATGCATTCGGAACATGAAAATTCCGAACACAAAATTCGTTTTTCGCCTACGGTATACCGAATTTTGGCGAAATCGGAATTCAGCTGTTCCGATCAGCCCTAATAATATTACACTGCCATCTGCCATTTTTTTTTAATCTTGTATAATGTTTATAAAATTAATTATTTCTTCATAAAATAATTATAGAATGAAATTATTTAGATAGCTGATCAGTATACACATTATTTGATTACTTTAGGATAGTATAGTGTTTAAATAAGTATTAATTTACTGTAAGTCTGAATACTGTTGGTTACAGGCCTATGTATTTTGGTGGGCCAAGATGGCCGACGGCATGTCAGAAAGAGATAGGCATACCTCAGGCCAATTAAGACACATACGTCATCATAAGCAAACACATCATGGAACATAGATATGGTAGATGTTTTTAATTCTGGAGACCCAGTGTCACATGACATTTATCTAATATGGAGGTCATGACTTGGTCAAGATGTCTACCTGCGTATGTACCCAATTAATTACGATATCACCCTCATTAATTAAATGTCAGACTTTGTAAATAAGATAAGTCGAATGTTGCACAAAACATTCCAAGATATGGAAAATACGTCAGTGGGAAATTCCGATTTTTAAGCCATTTTGAAAATTGGGTATAAAAATGGAGGAGGATTGGGCAGGTATGTATATAAAAATCCAAACTAAGTGCTTTGAAATTATTCCAAGAGAAACCATCATCTATAACGTTTATTGATGTAGAGGGAAGGAACTCTACTTTACCCAATATTTTTGATCGCAGCGCTGTAGAAGTTACACTTTTTACTGAGTTAGTGATCTTATAGAGGTAGATACCACAAGGTATTTCAACAAACTGTTACTTGGTGTTTTGCTAGAATCCCTGGAAATCCAAGGCTCATTTGAGCACCACATAGTGGAAAATATGTGGTAATCTTGGTTAGAGATGGCCCAAACTGTTCGCCGGTGGATAGTTCCCAGCGAACCAATGTGTGTTCATGTTGGCAGGTGAACACATGGCGTGTCCAACCCGCCCACTATACATCATCATGGAGCCAAACTTTGACCCCTTACCTCAGAGTCAGCAGGAACACGGCAGCTTATAAACGATCCCTCCCTCCCAGGCCCCCCCCCCCTAAAAATGCCAGCATGGCAGGCATTTTACACTCTGCCTGTGTACTGTGAGAAGCAGATTAGGGAGAGAACTGTACTGCTAATAGGGAGAGTGTCCAACAAAAATCGATTACCAGTACTGCTGCATGTGCATCAAAAAGTTTTCAAATTTTATTATGTGACAAGTTCCACAATACAAGTCGGTCAATAGCAACACATTAGAATCAAATGACTAAAAGCATGGACCAGCACAATGAGTGCTCAGATTTTATTCTTTGGGTGGGATTTTAAGTCCCCACATCATCAATTAGTGTTCCCCTTTAAAAAATAATAATGTTGCATGCCTCATTTACCCTAAAAAATGTTTTTAAAGTAATTTAAATGCCACTTCCGGTTTTTCTATCCAGATATCTGAATCCGGCCGGACACTCCGGATACTGAGGTCGGATATCCTACCCGGATCGGATATCTGGGTATCGGGATCCGAATCGGATCTGGATTTTGAAAAGGGGTATCCGAGCACCCCTGAGCACTACTACAACTGTACTGACCCCTCACCTATCATATTCCCTTCTGGCCTGCCTGTATAAAGCCGCACTGTCAGGGGCCCCCTATATATCTCAATGAAGTAATGACCTATATTATTGTATTGGCACACCCAAAACTATAAGGTTATTGCTTTGAGATCAGACTAAATTTGGGAGTCCCAATATAGGTAGGTAGGCATAGGTAGGAGTCCCGGTATAGGTAGGTAGGCATAGGTAGGTGTTCCAGTATAGGTAGATAGGCATAGGTAGGTGCCGTAGTTAGCTAGGCAATGGCATAGGTAGGAGTCCCAGTATAGGTAGATAGGCATAGGTAGGTGTCCCAGTATAGGTAGATAGGCATAGGTAGGAGTCCCAGTATAGGTAGGTAGGCATAGGTAGGAGTCCCAGTATAGGTAGGTAGGCATAGGTAGGTGTCCCAGTATAGGTAGATAGGCATAGGTAGGTGCCCGAGTAGTTAGCTAGGCATAGGTAGGAGTCTCAGTATAGGTAGGTAGGCATAGGTAGGAGTCCCAGTATAGGTAGGTAGGCATAGGTAGGTGTCCCAGTATAGGTAGATAGGCATAGGTAGGTGCCCCAGTAGTTAGCTAGGCATAGGTAGGAGTCCCAGTATAAGTAGGTAGGCATAGGTAGGAGTCCCAGTATAGGTAGGTAGGCATAGGTAGGTATTCCAGTATAGGTAGGTAGGCATAGGTAGGCATAGGTAGGAGTCCCAGTATAAGTAGGTAGGCATAGGTAGGAGTCCCAGTATAGGTAGGTAGGCATAGGTAGGTGTTCCAGTATAGGTAGGTAGGCATAGGTAGAAGTCTCAGTATAGGTAGGTAGGCATAGGTAGGAGTTCCAGTATAGGTAGGTAGGCATAGGTAGATGTCCCAGTATAGGTAGACAGGCATAGGTAGGTGCCCCAGTAGTTAGCTAGGCATAGGTAGGAGTCCCAGTATAAGTAGGTAGGCATAGGTAGGAGTCCCAGTATAGGTAGGTAGGCATAGGTAGGTGTTCCAGTATAGGTAGGTAGGCATAGGTAGGCATAGGTAGGTGCCCTAGTTTAGGTAGATAGGTAGGCATCAGTAGGTGTCCCCATATAGGTAAGTAGGTGCCCCAGTAGTTAGGTAGGCATAGGTAGGAGACTCAGTATAGGTAGGTAGGCATAGGTAGATGCCCTAGTATAGATAGGTAGGCATAGGTAGGTGCCCTAGTATAGGTAGGTAGGCAGGCATAGGTAGGTGTCCCCGTATAGGTAAGTAGGTGCCCCAGTAGTTAGCTAGGCATAGGTAGGAGTCCCAGTATAGGTAGGTAGGTGCCCCAGTAGTTATCTAGGCATAGGTAGGAGTCCCAGTATAGGTAGGTAGGCATAGGTAGGTGCCCCAGTATAGGTAGGTAGGTAGGTGTCCCCGTATAGGTAAGTAGGTGCCCCAGTAGTTAGGAAGGCATAGGTAGGTGTCCCAGTATAAATAGTTAGGCAGGGCCTGGCTGGCACAGTAATAGCAATTACCAAGGTACAGCTGCAACAGATAGGGCTGTATAATGCAGTGTCAGCGGGCAACACACACACACACACAAAAACACATCAGGAGAACATTAGCTCTCAAAAGAGCTGTCGAGGGGAGATATTTTAGCAATAACAATCAGCCAGGAGCAAGCTAACAAGCCTACAACAAGCCAAGCAAATCTTAAGAAGGTATTTCCCAGATTTTATCAGCATGTGGACTGTAAAACCAGAGGAGAAAACACCTTGGATCATGTCTATACAAACATAAAAAGTGCCTATAAGATCACCCAATGCTGCCACTGGGACAGTCTGACCATCTATCTTTGTTTCTTATTCCCGCATACAAAGCCATTATCAACACTGCTAAACCAATTAGCAAGTCTGTTAAAGTCTGGCCTGAGACTGCCGTCTCTCAGCTCCAAGATTGCTTTCAAAATATGGATTGGGATATTTTCTTTCATGAAAGAGACCTGGAGATGAGTACTTCCTCTGTATTGTCATATGTTAATTTCTGTGTGGACACCATCACTGTCAACAAAAGAATTACGGTTTACCCAAATCATAAACCATGGATAACAAAAGAACTCAAGGGACTTCTAAAGAATAGAAACAAAGCTTTTAAAATACAGGATAAAGACGCATATTCTTCAGCCAGAGCAAGTCTGAAAAAGGCATACGAAATGCAAAACTTAAATACAAATAAAGGATTGAGGAAAACTTTGAAAATGACTCAAACCCAAGGAGGATGTGGCAAAGCATTCAACTATTCACAGATTACAAAAAGAAGAATAGCACTCAATATACACTGGACAATAATATCCCCAGCCTAGCAGAGGAACTTAACAACTTCTTTGCTAGATTTGAAAAAGACAACAATCGGCCTCCAGTCAACTTTGGGCCCACTACAGACTCACATCCATTAATCCTTCACATACATGAAGTGCAGCAAGCACTCACAAATATCAACACCAGGAAAGTGTAGGTCCTGATGGTGTGCAAGGACGTGTGCTCCAGGCCTGTGCTGGTCAACTAGCGAAAGTTTTTACACAAATATTCAACCTCTCTCTGTCCTTGGGTGTAGTTCCATCATGCCTTAAATTTACAACCATTGTGCCAGTCCCAAAAAATCCTAGGATAACCTGTCTTAATGATTATCGACCAGTTGCTCTAACCCCTGTCATCGCCAAGTGCTTTGAACGACTGGTAGCCACACACATCAAGGCCTCCATCCCAGCAAATCTAGATCAACACCAGTTTGCTTACCGAACAAATAGATCGACTGAGGATGCCATCTGTGTAGCTCTCCATGCTGCCCTCTCACACCTGGAAAAGCCCAACTCCTATGTTAGGATGCTCTTTGTTGACTACAGCTCAGCATTTAACACCATTGTACCTAGCCAGCTGACCAACAAACTCCATGCACTAGGTCTTGCTCCCTCCATATGTACTTGGTTATTGGACTTCCTTACTAATCGACCTCAAACTGTCAGACTAGGAAAACAGACATCCTCCACCCTTACCCTGAGCACTGGCGTGCCACAGGGCTGTGTATTAAGCCCTCTCCTCTATGCACTTTTCACCCATGACTGCCAGCCTATCCATACCTCAAACGTACTTGTTAAAGGACTTACGAGGCGAAAATCAGAAAAAATGTTAGTTACCTTATTGTAATATCACACCTCAGGGCAGACGATCAGTGCCTCCCCTGTCAGTTTCAGGCGTTCTGTTACCTAAATCCAGGATACATTACAGGCCCCGACCCTCTGCAGGGTCGCCTGAACTGATGAGCTAAGAATTGCCGCTTTAAACAGCAATGTGAGAGTTACTCGTGGCCGCCACATAGCGGCTCCCTCCCCCGCTGTGAGCCGCTGCTAGGAGGGAGCCGCTGCTATAGTAGGCAACCCTGTCCCTGCCGGTATCATCCAGTCACACGCCGCCGCCTCCCTTCCCCAACCCGCCGAGCAGCCAGCACATCTATTCTACCCCCTTTTGCGGAGGAATTGCACGCTGACATGCTGTCACTGAAGAGCCGCTGGCTCATGAGCAGAGAGTCACTGAGCCGGCTGGTGAGCCGGCTCACGTACGAGCGGTGTGCAGATAACAAAGAACCGCTGGTGAATCAGAATATTCTGATTCACCAGCGGTTCTTTGTTATCCGCACACCGCTCGTACGTGAGCCGGCTCACCAGCCGGCTCAGTGACTCTCTGCTCATGAGCCAGCGGCTCTTCAGTGACAGCATGTCAGCGTGCAATTCCTCCGCAAAAGGGGGTAGAATAGATGTGCTGGCTGCTCGGCGGGTTGGGGAAGGGAGGCGGCGGCGTGTGACTGGATGATACCGGCAGGGACAGGGTTGCCTACTATAGCAGCGGCTCCCTCCTAGCAGCGGCTCACAGCGGGGGAGGGAGCCGCTATGTGGCGGCCACGAGTAACTCTCACATTGCTGTTTAAAGCGGCAATTCTTAGCTCATCAGTTCAGGCGACCCTGCAGAGGGTCGGGGCCTGTAATGTATCCTGGATTTAGGTAACAGAACGCCTGAAACTGACAGGGGAGGCACTGATCGTCTGCCCTGAGGTGTGATATTACAATAAGGTAACTAACATTTTTTCTGATTTTCGCCTCGTAAGTCCTTTAAGTTTGCAGATGATACGACATTGGGCTTATATCAGACAATGAGGAAGCTGCATACAGAGAAGAAGTTATGAACCTGACTGCATGGTGCGACATTAACAACCTGTTATTAAATACAAAGAAAACCAAAGAAATTATTCTGGACTTTAGGACCACCAAAAAGACTACTCACCTACCGCTAATGATCAATGCAGAGGCTGTGGAGAGAGTTTCCAGCTTCAAATTTTTGGGAGTCACCATTGCAGAGAACCTGTCCTGGGCTGACAATGCTTTAGCTCCAACTGGCAAAGCACAACGCCTCTACTTTCTGAGAAAACTAAGGAGCGCTAACCTCCCACAGAAGCTGCTGGTTAATTTCTACAGATGCACTATAGAAAGCGTTCTGACCAATTGCATGACGGCCTGGTACAACAGCTGCACGAAGGCTACTAGAGAAGCCCTGCAGCGAGTTGTTAAAACAGCAGAAGCCATTATTGGCACTGAACTACCATCACTGGAACTTTTGTATAATACTCGCAGCTTGAGAAGGGCCAAAAACATTATCAAAGACAACACTCACCTTGGAAATGCCTTGTTTGAGCTCCTTCCATCAGGTAAACGTTTTAGATCAACCCACACACACAAACAGACTGAAAGACAGCTTTTTCCCATCCGCCATAAACTTGATAAACTCTGAATCCTCTCTGAAATAATTAACACTGTGTACAAATTGTTTAAACATCTGTAATACCTGGCATACTTGTATAATTTCTTCTCTTCCTTGTTACTATCACTATGTTCCCTATATGCACCGTGGGGTGGTCATGAAAAGTAATTTCGTTGTGTTACACAATGACAATCAAGTGAATTGAATTGAATTGAATACAAGAGCCTAACTAATCTTTCCCTATGAGAGTCTGCCAGCAGCTGTCCCTTCACTATTTAATGCAGGCACATGAGTGAGTGTAATAGCCAGCGCTGCCTGCCTTTTATAAGGGGGGAGTGGCTCCAGGAGAGAGTGTAGCCTTATTGGCTATAATGTGCCTGTTGACTGTGATGTAGAGGGTCAAAGTTGACCCTAATGGTGCACTATGGGGGCGAACCGAACTTCCGGAAAAGTTTGCGTTCCATAGCGAACGTGAACCACCGGAAGTTCGCCTGGAACCGTTCGCCGGCAAACCATTGAGGCCATCTCTACCCGTAACTTGGTCTAGTGACTCCACTGCTTTTAACACTGTAGTTTTGTTCTTTTGAGTGGTGCTTTGCTCTCAAAAGAAGAAATTCAATTAGACATACATATACACATGGTATGGGCTTATTTTCCCCCATATCTTATAAATGCCACCATGAAGAAAAAGACACACTACACAGGCAAATAAAATATACTGTACATTGCAGATATTCTCTATAAGCTCCCCTTAGGAAACCTTTTTGTATTGGTATCTTTTAGGGCCCTTTTCCACTAGCAATCGCTAGCGTTCACGCTGAACGCTAGCGATTGCTGAATCGCAATTACCGGCGATTCCCCAACGTTCGCGGCCGCGATTTTGCTATGCTATGCACTGCATAGCAAAATCGCGGCAATTATCGCTCCGCCGCGCATCCGCGTTCCCGGCAAAAACGAATCGCGGTAGTGGAAATGACCTACCGCGATTCCTATGTTAAAAAGCAAACCGTAGCGATTGTAAAATCGCTAGCGGTTTGCGTTTTTGCGATTCAGCCAGCGCTGGTGGAAAAGGGCCCTTAGGGACGTGGAAGTGAGACAGCTAATAATTAGGTTTAAATTAGGTTTAAAGGAACTGCTAATAGGTAAAATAAATACAGTAGATGTGTATGGAACTTTGATCAAGTCAGAGAGATGATGGCCCTAATTGTATTCACTTTTCTCCTAAGATTTCTCCTAGGTGATATTTTCACATCTTATCAATAACGTGTTTTAAAGGAAAACTGTAGGGGGTCGGGGGAAAATGAGTTGAACTTTCCCGGGGCATCTAATGGTCCCCCGCAGAGATGCTGTGCCCACGCGGCCACTCACTGATGCTCAGGCCCCGCCTCTGGTTCACTTCTGGAATTTCAGACTTTAAAGTCGTACTACGCTCCTGGTAACATCAGCAGGAGCAAGGACACGGCAACGCAGGCGCAGTGGTTTTCAGACTTAAAAGTCTGAAATTCCAGAAGTGAACCGGAGGCGGGGCCGGAGCATTGGTGAGTGGCTGCGCAGGCACAGAATGTCTGCGGGGGATCATTAGAAACCTTGGGTAAGTTCAACTCATTTTCCCCCGAACCCCCTACAGTATCCCTTTAAGCCACCAGCAAGAAAGAAAATACTCCGAATAATTTTAGAGTACTTTACACCTACTTTTTTCATACTTTTTTCAATTGCAGGGTGCTGAAAAGTTATTTTAAACTGCCCGGCAGGAAGTTTAAACAGTAGAGCGCCCTCTTCTGTTTAAACTTCCTGCCGGGCAGGAATAAGTGAAGGCATGCCGGAGACCAGAGCGGAGAAGAGCGGAGACGAGCGGGGGCAGTCGCGCCGGCGGAGCAGGTAATGTATGCGGCTCTATTGTGTCGGTCGTCGGGCACTCGAACGCCGCTAGCGACGCGCTCCCTACCCGGGGGCGATCGACGGTAATTTTTCGACGGGATCGGACGAAATGAATCGAAATTCGGCGTGTAGCGCAAACGATTGGCAGCAGATTCGATCCCAGTGATCGAATCTGCTGTTGAAACGGCGGTAAATCGGGCCAGTGTATGGCCAGCTTAAGTATGACTGCAGGTAGACCCAGAGATATACTACTACTACTAACATTATGTCCCTCTGATACAGGGGTTCATCCTTTAGATCAGGTGTTTTTTGTGGCTATACTTGTTGTGAGTGGAAAGATCATGATTGCCACTCTTGTTTTATGACCCATACTAGATGGAACCCCAGGCTGTGAGGGTCACTAATGGGAGGAAACAGAAGGGGTGTAAACATTGGTGACCTTCATCAAAGTTTTTTTTTCTGGTGATGTGTGATTATTTTCCTGTTTACAAGATTTCCATCCTAGTCTTGATTCATTGTTTGAAAGGATTAGAATAAAGGGGCCCATACACTCAGCCGATTTTTTGACTGATCGATGGCCGATTTCGATCAATTTCGATGGATTTCCATCGAACTGGCAGGGTGGAAAATTTAGGTTGATCTGATGAGATTGCTTATCAGTTTGCATTGGCCTTAATGGAAATCTGATGGCAAAAAAATGCCATCAGATCGAATTTCAATAGATTTCAAACTGAAATCTATTGGAATTCTATCCTGGTAAAAAATGTTCTAAAAACGCATCAGATAGATCATCAGATGCATTTCTTATCTACTGATGCCGGTGCCTTGTCCCAGCCGGATTGCTCCCACGGCTTTAGGTAGTACCCAAACACACACAAGAGACGGCACACCAATGGCTGCAAACAAATTTGCTGTATTGGATCAAGTACACTACATGTTACGGATCTTTACATCCTTCCTCAGGTGTCAAACAGCAAATGAAACATACACCATTATATATCATCAGGAGAGCAACCACACCCATCATGGCTAACTCCACCCTCTCCCATGATCACCAATGTCCATCTCTCACAAAAGTCTTTGCGGTCATCTGGCACTCCCACAGGCTACCACTAATACATAAACACTGACCGTCATAAAGGCACTTCCACCGATGGACTGCCACTCCTCCACCTAAAAAATGACATACAAAATAGATAACATGTATACTGGCCACATTATAACAGCGTCTTGGAATTGTGCAAACATCTTCTATAAAAAGCATTTGAGAGGTAACCTCTCGTTCATACCTCTCGGGGCTACTACATCCAACATATGTATCCATCTGGATTCCTTTTGTTTTAGTAATTTCTCTAAATCACCCCCTCTATTCGATGGATTTAGTGCCTCAAGAACACACCATCTCAGCTGTGCTGCGTTGTGTCCCATAGCAGCAAAGTGTCTTGCTACCGAGGTGTCATAACTGTTATCTATCTGCTGCCAATCTGACGAGTGTATGGCAGGCATGGTCGGAAGAGCCAATTTCCGATTCCGCGGTAATTCCGCATACCGCCACTACCGAAATTCCGCTTCCGCTACATTCCGGTGGAATTCCGCTACATTCCGCGGAATTCCGCGGTATTCCGCCACGTGCACTTTCCGTATTTTTAAACGGAGTTCCATAATTTTTAAATGGATTTCCGTAAATTTAGGAGGAAACACTCAATCGCTCATTTGAAATATCTATTGTTAATAAAGTTGATTTGTATTTTGTAAATTTGGATAAAAAAAATGTTGAAACCGTTATTTTAGCGCAGTAACTCTCCGCTGATTATGATTGGTCAACTCATTCCGCATCTCCTGATTGGTCAATTCATTCCGATTCCGATTTTGCCGGAATTCCGAATTCCGGATTGCAAATTCCAAATTCCGGATTGCAAATTCCGAATTCCGCGGAACCATGCGGAAACCCCAATTCCGGCGGAATTTCGGAATTTTAGCTTCCGCGGAATTCGGAAGCCCATGCCTGGTGTATGGGCACCTTTAGACAGTCCCCACAGAATGCTGCCTCTATCTCTGAAAGCAAGGCCTTTATCATTGTGTATTGTTATCTTCCAGTGGCAATTATGTAGTTAACATTTTGCCCACCTCACAGGAGGTGTCACATGTCTGGGACTCCAGATCACATGACATGATATGTGATCAGAAGCCAAAGGATGATAGCATTCTGAATGGTTTCTGAAAGGAGGAGGAAACCTGATGCAATGTACAAATCAGGTCAATATTACAGTGCTCCCTGCGCTACTAAGGGAAGAGGAGGGATTAGTGTTAAAATGATAAGCCACCAGGTTGGGGGTGGGGGCAGAGTTAGGTGACTGGGTACACCTGGAGTAGTGGCTTAAAAGATGATTGAGATGCTGGTGCACAATGATAATTTTTCTGTCCCCTGCAAATGTGTGGCTGTGGTACTCTTGTTCATGATAAATCAGCCTCAAGCACTGGCAAGCCAATATCAAAATCGATGGTTGGCAGATTAAGGGATGAGGAATTAAAGCAGTATCGTCACCATAAAAATCAAATTTCAACAGCAACTGGTCTGAGTGTATTAAGTGATAAAGATGCTAAGCCTGCATTCAAAACTTTCAAAACTTTTTCTGCTGTTATGATTTGGAGTTATCACATACTTAAGGAACACTGGCCCTTTAGTAGTCGTGCCAAAGAATTGCATGCTGGGGGTTCTTTGTATCTATAATCTATTCCTCCTCTTCCCTTTATTTCCCTGCCAGCTTCTTATCTGAAACCTAATCCCCTACTCACTTGTGTTTACAAGCAAGGCTGAGGCGACTCAGCGATTGAAGGAGACAAGAAAAAAAGTAAAGGGCAGAAATGACATCACGAGTTAGCCATAACTGTGGGCAAAAGACATGGCCCCCACCAGGAACAGAATTCTCGTAATTTACTATATAAAATTCACTGAAATCAAAACGTGGACAGTATAATACGTGTTAAGTAGATCAAGTATTTATCTACTTCTATATGTGTTTTTTTCCCCTGGCATAGTATGGCTGATCCTACTGCTTTAATATAGCATTACTAATATGCCATTGTGACATTTTAGCCTGATATCAGAAAATATGACATTCATCATGTGTGACTATGGTGATCAGTGAATTTTATGAATTTTCTATCTTATGTTATGCATTTCTTATATCATTACCATAAACTTGTCTCTTGAGCAACAAATTCAAATTATTTCTACAAAGTTTGAACTAAATATTCTCTGTTGAATAAACGTTATTGAGTATTGCTGATACATTAAAGCAAACCTGAAGTGAAAATAAACTTATGTGATAATAAATTGTAGGTGCAGTACAGCTAAGAAAATTAGCATAAGTAGGAAAGAAAAGAGTTTCATATTGTTTTCCAGTACAGGAAGAATTAAGAAACTACAGTTGTTGTCTATGCAAAACAGCTTCTTTGAGCTCATCCACTCAATTTGGGTCAATGACAGTCCAGTTTTCTGAAGCACTTATCTCAACCTGTCTCTAAATGTTTCTTGGTTGTTTAAGGCTTTACTGCAGGAAAGCTCAAAGAGTTATTAGCTCTGCTCTGTTTTATAGTTTAAAATACAGCGTGTGGTTTGTAAACTGTAAATAGGACAGAATAATGATAAAAAAGCAATATAACTGAAAATAAAAATAAGAGATATTTTTATTTGCTACTAATGTTCTATTCCTTATCCGTACAAGACATACAATTTATTTTATCACAAGGTGTTTTTTTTCTGCTTCAGGTTTTCCTTAAAAACAAATGGAGCAATTATGGTCAAGAAATCATAACTACGGGCTTGATTCACAAAGCGATGAAAACCGCTTAGCACTTTTGCGCGTGCAAAGTGCCGCGATTCGCGCGATCACGGAGTTTTGCACGCGCAATTCGCGCGCGCAAAAGTCCGCGATCGAGCGAATCGCGGCACTTTGCGCGCGCATAAGTCCGCGAACGGCACTTCACATGCTAACTGTTTAGCACGCCCGTGCTAAACAGTTTGCACCGCTTTGTGAATCAAGCCCTATGTGTGCTTTAGACTACACGGTGTCTGTTTTTTCAGTTAGCTATGATTTATTACACATTAATTTAGGATCCTATAAAGCTGGTAAATAATCTGCCTTATTTGTCACTGAATGACTAGAATGTACTTATCAGTAATTACCAACATCCCTAATCCACAAGTTCTCAACTTACGGTACATGTTCCTCAAGGCTTATTGATGGGTTAAGAGGGTACTTCTGCTTGTCAAAGTCAATTCATCATATCGAGTTATGTGTTTTATAATGTCACAACAAAATCATAAATAAATCAAGCTGAGGGTATTTTTTTTTCGTGGCATATTGGCATTGTGCAAAGTTTGGAAAACATTTACACAGTAATACACAGGTTCTGCTGAGCAAGATAATATTAAAGAACATTAGCGATTCTCTAATCTAGCACTCTGTATATAAACAATTGCCTGTTATTAAAGGAATACTATCGATTGAAACGACTTTTGTTTTTAATACGCTATATTAGTGTACACATTACCACTAGTGCTAGGGGCACTTTATTTATTCACCCAGGTCTTTCTCTCACTATCCCTGCTTAAAAATTCATTTCTCACACAGCTCATAGTAGTTTGGGTCACCCTGAGCTGCTTGGTTACTCTGTCACACAGCTCACAAATATATTTCACTGTCACTCACAGCATGCAGCAGACATGAGGAGAAATAGGCTGATCTGAGGTGGTAACAGGTAACTAAATGAGCTGTAATATTGCTGGAATATAACTAGCTATAACAATAGTCTGTGTTTACACTAAGACTGGCTGCCTGCTTGTGGTGATTCACTCCAGGCTGCATCCACTTTACAAGCTGCTGAGAGGGGCAGACCACTGTTTACAATTAGCATTATTAGTATCTTTATCAGTCAAGAGAAGCAAAGATCATAAACACACATTGCTAGAATATTTAACCCCTTACCACCATATCAATAAGATTCTTTCAGCAAGGTGATAATTAAACTACAAACTGAGGAGTTGATAGCAACTCCCCTGTGCAGAGATATGGTCTAGCCCTCTGGCAGCAGTCAGTATTAGATACATTTTGTATCCAACACTGACGCCAAAACTGACGGAAGATTTTACAGCTGAGAGGAACAGCTGTGTGAGGAATCAAATTGCTCCTAGTACTTGCCCTAATGAGTGCTACAACATACAGCATTTAAAAATAAATGCATACATCGGTAGTATTCCTTTAAGTGCCACATGTTTACAACCTTTGCTTGAGTCATACTGTGCAGTGGTGATTAGTGACTTAACATTTTTACTAATAGTTCCAGTTCATACAGAGAGTTGAACCACAAGGTCAAAGTAACATTGTAGTAGGAAGAATGTAAAGGCTACCTTTTCCCTCTTAAACTATGCCAATTTTCTCTAATACTTTCAGCCGCAGACCCAGAATGAGTATGTATGAACATTAGGTGCTGTGATTAAAATGTAGCCATATGGTTTTTAATTTAGCTGCTACTGCAGCCAAACAGATTGACAGGATAGCCAGCGTATTGGCACTCTTTAAAGAAAACAAAATGGCCGACGAATGGTATGGGGCTCCAAGGGGTTCTTCCCCACCTCCAGAGCCCAGGAGGAGGTGGTGGCAGCCAATGTCCTGGGAGGTTCATGGTGGCATCTGGGAGTCCCCCTTAAGAAGAGAATCCCCAGATGCCTGCCCCCTCCCCAGGGGGTAAAGTACCCCCCATCTCCAGGGGGTAAAGGGGTACATATGGTGGGCTTTGGGGGAGAGTGGTGGCCAAGCTTCCCCTCCCGCCTTGAGCCCTTGTCCAATCCTGGGGCACCAGAGGTGGGGTCGATGACACCCTGGGCGGGGGTTCATGGTAGTATCTGAGAGTCTCCTTTAAAAAGGGGACCCCCAGATGCCAACCACCTCCCAAGTACTATGTACCCCTTATCCATTCCCACAAAAGGTTAAGTGAAATAAAAATAACGGAAAAAGTTCTTTAATATTCTTAATTAACCAGAAATATTTACCTGTACCTTTAAAAAAATGTTCCCACACCAATATCCTCGGAAATCATCCCACGTCAATATCCTATAACTTGCGATCTTGACTGAAGATTTCCGACGCACCACCACCACACACCACTGCTCCTGCCTGCTTTAGCTATATTTAACCAGAAATATTTACCTGTACCTTTAAAAAAATGTTCCCACACCAATATCCTCAGAAATCATCCCATGTCAATATCCTATAACTTGCGATCTTGACTGAAGATCTCCGACGCACCACCACCACACACCACCGCTCCTGCCTGCTTTAGCTATACTATGTATAGCTAGAGCACAAAAGCATCTTTCAATTTTGTCTCCAAGGCTCCCCATTGGTCTAACAACAGACTAATGGGAGTCAGAAGGTTATTTTAAATTAGAGTATGTCAACTTTTATGAAGCATACTTGCCAGATATTTTCATTGCAGTATAGTCTATGTTTGTGGACATGTGTGTGTGCAGTGCTATTTAAAGAGACACTGAAGCGAGACTAAATCTCGCTTCAGGTCTTATATATAGCAGGGGCACGTGTGCCCCTGCTAAAACGCCGCTATCCCGCGGCTTAACGGGGGTCCCTTCACCCCCAACCCACCCCCCGCAAAAGTTGGTCGTAAAATGGTCGCTGGTAATCTTCTTCCTGGAGGCAGGGCTAACGGCTGCAGCCCTGCCTCCCAGCGCGTCTATCAGACGCGCATCGCCGCCTCTCCCCCGCCCCTCTCAGTGAAGGAAGACTGAGAGGGGCGGGAGAGAGGCGGAGATACGCGTCTGACAGACGCGCATGGGGCAGGGCTGCGGCGGTTAGCCCTGCCCCAACCAGGAAGCGCTGCACGGAGGGGGTTTGGGGGGACAGGGACCCCCGTTAAGCCGCGCTATAGCGGCGTTTTAGCAGGGGCACGCATGCCCCTGCTAGCTATGAGGTCTGAAGTGAGATCTATTCTCGCTTCAGACTCTCTTTAACCTTCCTGGCGGAGCATTTCTGTCTGGAATTATGGGTAAAAAGAGGTACATTGTTTTCAAGAATTTTAGGCCTCCAATTCTTAAGTCTTAACTCACCAAAATATATCAGAATAACGGCCTGGTAGACATGTTGCATATAAATAAAAGACTGGAACACAAAATTGTTGAAATAATTACATTGATCAATAAACTGAAAAAATAGCAAAACTGTAAAAATAAGGCACCAGATTATACAGCACAGTATATACCTAATACACCCCCAGTGTGTGATATCTTAAAACAGGGAACAGCACACAGGGCGACATCACAATCGGGGCAGTAGAATCGTTATTATTTTCTGACTTTTTCCCCCTTCTTGTCAGTCTTGCTGCAGCATACAGCACATGTCCTGGTTAGGACATTGTTTTGGAGAGTTGGGAAAATGTATTTTATGAAGTGACAGCCAGTGAGGCGCTTGTTTTACAATGTAGGAGGCACAGCGCCCAACTCTGGCATCTGCTGCAGTCTGGTATTTGAGACAAATGCACTCACACATCTTCCAGATGAAGTCAGCGTTGGAGATGGCCTGAACGATTCGCCGGTGAACGGTTCCTGTCGAACTTCGGTGGTTCACGTTCGCGGAGAACCGCAAACTTTTCCGGAAGTTCGATTCGCCCCCATAGTGCATCATGAGGGTCAACTTTGACCCTCTAAATCACAGTTAGCAGGCACATTACAGCCAATCAGACTACACTCCCTCCTGGAGCCCCCCCCCTTTATAAAAGGCAGGCAGCGTCAGGCATTGGACTCACTTGTGTGCTTGCAGTAATTAAAGAAGGGAGAGACTTATAGGGAAAGCTTAGTTAGGCTCTTGTAGGCTTCTTAGCTTGCTCCTTGCTGATTCTTATTGCTAAAAAAGCACCCTCAACAGCTCTTTTGAGAGCTAATCTTGTTCTTGTGATCTATTTTTTTTTTTTTGTGTGGCCCACTTGCATTATATAAAGCCCTGTCAGTCAGTCGCAGCTGGCCTTTGGCCCCTTGGTGGTATAATTATTACTACTGTGCCAGGTGCACATTGTAATACCCATCACTGAATATACCTACCTGTTGTTCACAGTGCACCCACCTACCTACGTGAACGCCCGCAGTGTCACTGTGCCTGTCCTGTACCTGTCTGTGTGTGACAGGTGCACATTGTAATACCCATCATTGCATATCCTACCTGTTGTTCACAGTTTACCCACGTGAGCGCACGCAGTGTCACTGTGCCTGTCTGGTACCTTCCTGTGTGTGACAGGTGCACATTGTAATACCCATCACTGCATATACATACCTGTTGTTCACAGTGCACCCACCTACCTACATGAGCACACACAGTGTGATATTTAATATCACCAGTCACTGTACCTGTTCACGGTACATGTGTGTGACAGGTGCACATTTGTAATACCCATCACTGCATATACCTACCTGTAATGTTCAGTGCACCCACTTACCTACGTGAGTGCATGCAGTGTGATATACCACTCTGTGCATACCTGTTAACTGCACCTGTGTGACTGCACATTGTATTAGTCAAGTCAGTGCATACCTTTCACTTCATCCCCCCGATATGGACAAAACAGACAAAACAGGTAGAGGCAGAGGTAGAGGCAGACCCAGAGGAAGGCCACCCAGTAGGTCTGTGCGAGGTCGTGGTGATGTGATTTTGTGCGGCCCTCGACCAAAGTACAGTGCTCAGAAGAAGGCACGTCCCATCAACTCCCAAGATTGTCAGGTCGTGGTTGACTATTTAACACCTCTTCTTCTGCAGCCACCAGCGCTACTACAAGCACTACATCCACTGCATTTGACAGTTCGCAGGAGTTATTTGGTGGGGAAATCACTGATGCACAGCCATTATTGTTACAACCAGATGAAGGCGCTAAGCAAGTTACACCACCTCATATGTCTGAGTTAGGCGACACTATGGACGTAACGTGTGAGGATGATGAAGTACCTGCTGTTGGTGCAGTTTTGGAGGTGTCTGAGGCAAGCGAAGCTGGGCAGGATGTTTATGATGATGACGATGATACGGATGCCACGTGTGTTCCCAAAAGAGGAGATGAACAGGGGGACAGTTCAGAAGGGGAGTCAGAGAGGAGTAGGAGGAGACGAGTTCCTGAAAGAAGCAGGGGGCGCTCGTCATCAGAAACAGCTGGTGGCAGTGTCTGGCACCATGTATCGCCACCTATGGACAACCAACCAACATGCCCTTCAACGTCAGGTGCTGATGCCACCATAGTGCCATCACCCCAGGGGGGCTCAGCGGTTTGGAAATGTTTTAATGTGTCTGCCTCAGATCAGAGCAATGCCATCTGTTCTCTCTGCCTCCAAAATTGAGCCGTGGAAAGGCCAACACCCATGTGGGGACAACTGCCTTACGAAGGCACATGCAGAAAAGGCACAAACTGCAATGGGAAGAGCACCAGAGGAAAAGCAGCACACAAAAGAAAAGCCACCCTCCTTCTCCTCTTCCTCCTTCGGGTGCAGCATCTTCAGCCGCTTTCTCCCTTGCACCTTCACAGACACCCTCCTCCACTCCACCTCTGACATTGAGCGGTTCCTGCTCCTCTGCCCACAGCAGCCAGGTGTCTGTGAAGGAAATCTTTGAGCGGAAGAAGCCAATTTCTGCCAGTCACCCCCTTACCCGGCATCTGACAGCTGGCGTGGTGAAACTGTTAGCTCGCCAGCTGTTATCATACCAGCGGGTGGACTCTGAGGCCCTCCATACATTTGTGGTCATTGGGACACCGCAGTGGAAGATACCAGGCCACAATTATTTCTCTAAAAAGGCGATACCCAAACTGTACCGTGAAGTTGAGAGGCAAGTGGTGTCATCTCTGGCACACAACGTTGGGTCAAGGGTCCACCTGACCACGGATGCCTGGTCTGCCAAGCACAGTCAGGGCAGGCAGGTATATTAATTACACAGCCCATTGGGTCAACTTGGTGACCGATGGCAAGCAGGGAGTATGTGGCTGTGTAGCGGACCAACTTGCGACACCTACACGGCTTGCACGCAGGCCTCCTGCCACCTCCTCTCCTCCTGCTACATCCTCTTCGCTGTCTTCATCCTCCTCCTTCTTGACTGAGTGGCAGTTCAACTCTACTGGTGCTGCAATCTCCTCTCCAGCTACACAGCCCCATCTCCCCAGGGCCTATGCTGCATGCCAGGTACGACGGTGTCACGCCATCTTAGACATGTATTGCCTCAAAGCGGAGAGTCACACTGGAGCAGCTCTCCTGGCTGCTTTTAAAGAGACACTGAAGCGAGAATAAATCTCGTTTCAGTGCTTATATTCAGCAGGGGCATGTGTGCCCCTGCTAAAACGCCGCCATCCCGCGTCTAAACAGGGGTCCCTTACCTCCCAAATACCCACCGTGCAGCGGGGGATTTCTTCCGCATTGAGGCAGGGCTAATGGCCGCAGCCCTGCCTCACGCACGTCTGTCAGCGCGTATCTCCACCTCTCCCCCGCCCCTCTCAGTCTTCCTTTGCTGAGAGGGGCGGGGGAGAGGCGGCGATGCGCCGCTGATAGACGCCGCTGAGAGGCAGGGCTGCAGCCATTAGCCCTGCCTCAACAGCAGCAAAATCTACGACCAAGTTGGTCATAGATTTTGCAGGGGGGGATTTGGGGGGTAAGGGACCCTCATTTAGCCGCGGGATAGCAGCGTTTTAGCAGGGGCACACATGCCCCTGCTGAATATAAGCACTGAAGCGAGATTTATTCTCGCTTCAGTGTCTCTTTAACAAACAGGTGGATCAGTGGCACCATCAGCAACGTGGTGTGTGACAATGGCAGCAATCTCATTTCCGCTTTGAATTTGGGAAAGCTGACACATGTACCCTGCATGGCACTTTTGCTGAATCTAGTCATTCAAAGATTTATGTCAAAGTACCCAGGCTTAGAGGACGTCCTGAAGCAGGCCAGGAAGTTGTGTGTTTATTTCAGGCGGTCTTACACGGCCATGGCAGGCTTTGCCGATATTCAGCGGAGAAACAAGTTGCCGGTGAGATGCTTGATTTGCGATAGCCCTACTCGCTGGAATTCAACCTCCTTATGTTCTCTCGCCTGCTAGAACAGGAGAAAGCCATCACCCAATACCTCTACAACTACAGTAGAAGGACACAGTCTGGGGAGATGAGGCTGTTCTGGTCGAAGTACTGGACACGAAATGCATGCAGGCTCATGCGGCCGTTTGAGGAGGTGACCAACCTGGTGAGTCGCAGTGAAGGCACCATCAGCGACTTGATCCCGTACGCTTACTTCCTGGAGCGTGCCATGCGTAGAGTGGTGGATCAAGCTGTGGAGGAGCGTGAACAGGAACAGTTACGGGAGGAAGCATTGTGGGATCAATTCTCATCAGAACCAGATGTTTCCTCAACACCTGCGGCAGCACAGAGGGGGGAGGAGGAGGAAGAGTCATGTGGGGAAGAGGAGTCAGACTCAGATGTTGAGGAAGGTGTTTCTTTGGTGGAGGATCAGGAGGCGGCAGGAGAAGAACAACCGCAGCAGGCGTCGCAGGGGGCTTGTGCTGCTCAACATTCCCGTGGTATTGTTTGTGGCTGCGGGGAGGAGGAGGACTCACCTGACGACACTGAGGAAGAGCAAGAGGAGATGGATAGTACGTCAGGATCTAACTTTGTGCAGATGGCGTCTTTCATGCTATCCAGCCTGTTGAGGGATCCCTATATAAAAAAACTCAAGAGGAATGAGCTGTACTGGGTGGCCACACTACTAGACCCTCGGTATAGGCACAAAGTGGTGAAGAGGTTTCCAAATCACCAGAAGGCAGAAAGGATGCAGCACTTGCAGAACAAGCTGGCAATTATGCTTTGCAATGCATTTAAGGGTGATGTCACAGCACAATGCAATAAAGGTACCACTGCCAGTAATCCTTCTCCCATGTCCATGCAGGCAAGGACAGGACGCTCCAGCGATCTCATGGTGATGTCGGACATGTGGACATTCTTTAGTCCAACGCCTCGCCGTAGCCCTTCCGGATCCACCCTCCATGAACATCTGGACTGGCAGGTAGCCGACTACCTGGCCTTAATTGTGGATGTAGACACTGTGAGCAGCGATGAACCCTTGGACTGCTGGGTGCGCAGGCTTGACCTGTGGCCAGAGCTGTCCCAATTTGTCATCCAACTTCTGTCTTGCCCTGCCTCAAGCATCCTGTCAGAAAGGACCTTCAGCGCAGCTGGAGGCATTGTCACTGAGAGGGGAAGTCGTCTAAGTCACAAAAGTGTTCTGTACCTCACCTTTATCAAAATGAATGAGGCATGGATCCCGGAGGGATACTGCCCGCCCGAAGACTAAATCAGTCCCCACACACAGCATCTCTGCCTGCACACCGTGTGACTGCCTGCCCCAAGACTAAGTCGCTCCCCACACAGCACCTCTGGCCGCAGGCGAATTGACTGCCTTCTCCACCAACAGGGTCCAGGACTCCAGGTGGATTCCTGAATTTTTAAGGCCGCTGCTAGCAGTGGCCGCTATACTACTTTTTCTGGTGCATGTACATGCCTGCCTAATTTTTCTGGCTGCACTGCAGCTGCAACAACAAAAAAAAAAGGCATGTACATGTGCCAATTCCCCTTCATGATCATTTGCTTGCCGCGGTGAAGGAGCTTGCGTATCACAATGAAGCAAAGACCGACAGCTATATGAGTGCCTCGGGGGGTGGCACACCAAAGATAATAAGGTCGTTGCTTCATTGTGGACAGACCAAATTTGATCAACTGTACAGTCACTGTTGTTCTATTATTGAGCTATCACAACCTGGCGACCATATGGGCTTGAAAACCGCCACGGCCTGCACTCTCGCCATGGTGCGCACCAGTCCAGCACAGCCGTTGCTACACAAACAGCTGTTTGCGGTGCGTTACACAGTGAGTTTAGTGTGTCAGTGTGAAGCAGTACTCTAATTACACTCCCTGATTGATGTATACACATGCAAGATGTTTTAAAGCACTTTAGGACTGCAATTTAGCATTGTGATTTCTGCCCTTAAAACGCTGATTTGCGTCAAATCCAGATTTTTCCCCGGGACTTCTGGCATCTATCCCACTCCTCCATGCAAAAACTCAGATGTTAGACCCCTTGAAACATCTTTTCCATCACTTTTGTGGTCAGCATAAGTGTTTCTAGTTTTCAAAGTTCGCCTCCCTATTGAAGTCTATTGTGATTCGCGAAAGTTCGCGCAAACCAAACTTTTGTGGAAGTTCGCGGTTCGCGAACCGAAAATTGGAGGCTCGGGTCATCTCTAGTCAGCATGTGTTACTGGCCTGTCACTTCGCTGCTTGTGGAGGATGTAGGCGTTCCATAAGCTTTGCTCCAGGAGATGGTAGAATTTTTTTTTTGTAATATTTTTTTTTTGCTGCTTCCTTACTGCAAGGTAAAAAGTCAACGACTGGTCGGCTCTCTCCACACCACGCATGGTGCTGTTGTAGTCCAACATGACCTGAGGTTTTGTTTTTCAATGTCTTTTCCTCTGGCGGTGACAGTTGAGGTGTCATGGACTGTGCTGAGAAGACACACCTCTTTTTTGTCACACCAGTGGAGAGCTGGCATTTTCCCCTTTTGGTAAGCAACTAGTTTTCAGCTTCAGCTTGACAAATGCTGATGGCACCTCCCGCCTGTTAGGCCTAACAGTGCCGTAGGCATCAGTCTTGTGCTTTATGAGGAACTAAAACAGTTCAGGGGAGCTGTAGAAATTGTCAGTATTGACACAATAGCCTTTGTCCAGTAAAGGCTCAACAAGAGACAGTACAGAGGATGTCGCCACTAGGTAGTTGCTGAACCTGGGTGCCTTTTCCGGCATGTATGACTTTACTTCAAAGTAAATATGCTATGTACTGGATCCAACTTAGCCTCCCCTCATAGGTTATCAGGCTCTCGTCCACGCTTATGTGCCTCTGTGGTACGTAAGTGGTCTGGAAGTTGTCAACCACCATCTGATACACTTTCCAGATTTTGGAAAAGCACCCTTGTGGAGCAGGTAGTTGTTGGGTGGCATAGCGGTTAGTCTCCTCTACTATTTTTTCAATAACCTTGTCCATGAAGAAGAGCTGCAGGTAGGCTAGGGGATTTTGCTCACACTCTATCTTCAGGCCAGGCTCCCCAGTAAAATGGAAACATGGGGGTGGTGGCGGAGCCTGGTTAAGGTCTGTGGGGCACATCACGTGGACATCACTGACCTCGGTGGTGATGGAGTCACTGTCGCTACCTGGGTCAGATGACAGATCTTCAGGTGCATCACTGTCACTCAAGTTCATCAGTGACTGCAGATCACTCTCCTCAAACTCCACCAGTGCTTCCACAGTGAGATGCCTTCTGGAGGCTGACACCATAGCAAATGACAGGCAGGCAGAGGTCGGTGCAAATAGCAGGCAAAGAGTTATCAAATCTAGGCCTGATCTGATGGATAGGAGTGCTAGGGGGTGACAAGTGGTGACAGGAGGTGAGTGATGGGTGTCTCAGGGTATGATTAGAGGGGGAATAGATGCAAGCAATGCACTAGGGAGGTGATCAGGGGGGGTCTGAGGGCGATCTGAGGGTGTGGGCAGGTGTTTGGGTGCCCGCAAGGGGCAGATTAGAGTCTGATCTGATGGGTAGCAGTGACAGGGGGTGACGGGGTGATTGATAGGTGATCAGGGTGTGATTAGAGGGGAGAATAGATGCAAGCAATGCACTGGCGAGGTGATCAGGGGGGGGGCGGTCTGAGGGCGATCTGAGGGTGTGGGCGGATGATTGGGTGCCCACAAGGGGCAGATTAGGGTCTGATCTGATGGGTAGCAGTGACAGGTGGTGACGGGGTGACAGGGTGATTGATAGGTGATCAGGGTGTGATTAGAGGGGGGAATAGATGCAAGCAATGCACTGGCGAGGTGATCAGGGGGGGGGGGGGGGTCTGAGTTCGATCTGAGGGTGTGGGCAGGTGATTGGGTGCCCACAAGGGGCAGATTAGGGTCTGATCTGATGGGTAGCAGTGACAGGTGGTGACGAGGTGACAGGGTGATTGATAGGTGATCAGGGTGTGATTAGAGGGGAGAATAGATGCAAGCAATGCACTGGTGAGGTGATCAGGGAGAGGGGGTCTGAGGGGGATCTGAGGGTGTGGGGGGGTAATTGGGTGCCCGCAAGGGGCAGATTAGGGTCTGATCTGATGGGTATGATGGGTAGCAGTGACAGGTGGTGACAGGGGGTGATTGATGGGTGATCAGTTGGTGATTAGAGGGGAGAACAGATGTAAATAATGCACTGGGAGGTGATAAGGGGGGGGTCTAAGGGCAATCTGAGGGTGTGGGCAGGTGTTTGGGTGCCTGCAAGGGGCAGATTAGGGTCAGAGCTGATGGGTAGCAGTGACAGGTGGTGACAGGGGGTGACGGGGGTGATTGATAGGTGATCAGGGTGTGATTAGAGGGGAGAATAGATGCAAGCAATGCACTGGCGAGGTGATCAGGGGGGTCTGAGGGCGATCTGAGGGTGTGGGCGGGTAATTGGGTGCCCGCAAGGGGCAGATCAGGGTCTGATCTGATGGGTAGCAGTGACAGGTGGTGACAGGGGGTGACTGATGGTTGATCAGTGGGTGATTAGAGGGGAGAACAGATGTAAACAATGCACCTGGGAGGTGATCTGAGGGGAGGTCTGCGGGCGATCTGAGGGTGTGGGGGTGGGTGATCAGGTGCCCGCAAGGGGCAGGTTAGGGTCTGAGCTGATGGGTGGCAGTGACAGGTGGTGATAGGGGGTGATTAACAGGTGATTGACAGGTGATCAGTGGGTGATTACAGGGGAGGATAGATGCATACAGTACACTGGGAGGGGGGGGGTGTGTGGGGAGGATCTGAGGGTATGGGGGGTTAACAGGAGCCCCCAGGAGGCAGTTTAGGACCTAATCTAAAATATAGCGCTGACAGATAGTGACAGGGAGTGATTAATGGGTGACTAGGGGGGTGATTGGGTGCAAACAGTGGTCTGAGGGGGAGATCAGGGGGGGTCTGAGGGGTGCTGTGGGCGATCAGGGGGCAGAAGGGGCAGGATCAGTGTTTGTGTGTGATTACTAGGGGGGCTGCCTCCTGCCCTGGTGGTCCCTCGATCACTGGGACCACCAGGGCAGGAGGCAGCCTGTATAATACGCTTTGTATACATTACAAAGCTTATTATACGCTTACTATGCAGCAGATCGGGGGTTAACAACCTGCCGGCACTCCTAATTGGCCGGCAGGTTGATGTCACGGGTGGGCGGAGCCCAATGCCGGTGGATTTGCATGCATCATTGCACACGATCCCCGGCAATTCAGTCCCTCAGGTACCGACGCCTATGGCCGTTACGCGGTCCTGGGGGTGCCACTTTGCCGACGCCCGTAGGTAGCGGGCGTTCGGCATGTGGTTAAGAGACTTCAGTTTAACCACTTCAGCCTACAGTGTTGTTCACCTTATGCATCCAAGCAACTTTCACCTCCCATTCATTCGCCAATAACTTTATAACTACTTATCACAATTAATTGATCCATATCTTGTTTTTTTTCCACCACGAATTAGGCTTTCTTTGGGTGGTACATTTTGCTAAGAATTATTTTTTTCTAAATCCATTTTAACAGGAAGATTAAGAAAGAAATGAAAAAAAATCATTATTTCTCAGATTTTGGCCATTATAGTTTGAAATTAATACATGCTACCGTAATTAAAACTTATGTATTTATTTGACCATTTGTCCCGATGATTACACCCTTTAACCACTTGCCGACCGCACGCTTATACCGTGCGTCGGCAAAGTGGCAGCTGCAGGACCAGCGACGCAGTACTGCGTCGCCAGCTGCAGCTTAATTAATCAAGAAGCAGCCGCTCGCGCGAGCGGCTGCTTCTTGTCAAATCACGGCGGGGGGCTCCGTGAATAGCCTGCGGGCCGCCGATGGCGGCTCGCAGGCTAGATGTAAACACAAGCGGAAATAATCCGCTTTGTTTACATTTGTACGGCGCTGCTGCGCAGCAGCGCCGTAAGGCAGATCGGCGATCCCCGGCCAATCAGCGGCCGGGGATCGCCGCCATGTGACAGAAGACAGCCTGTCACTGGCTGCACAGGACGGATAGCGTCCTGTGCAGCCCAGATCTCCGGGGGGAGCAGGTAGGAGAGGGAGGGGGGAGAATGTCGCCGCGGGGGGGGCTTTGAGGTGCCCCCCCCGCAACATGCCTGCAGGTAGGAGCGATCAGACCCCCCCTGCACATCATCCCCCTAGTGGGGAAAAAAGGGGGGCGATCTGATCGCTCTGTGTGGCCGCGGATCTGTGCTGGGGGCTGCAGAGCCCACCCAGCACAGATCCAAACAAACAGCGCTGGTCCTTAAGGGGGGGTAAAGGGTGGGTCCTCAAGTGGTTAAATGATGTCCCTATCACAATTTATGGTGCGGATATTTTATTTAGAAATAAAGGTGCATTTTTTCAAGTTGCGTCCATCACTATTTATAAGCTTATAATTTTAAAAAATATAATAATACACTCTCTTGACATGCATATTTAAAAAGTTCAGACCCTTAGGTAACTATTTGTGTTGTTTTGTTTTTTTAATGTAATTTTTTTTTTTTAATTAAAAAATTTATTTGGTTTGTTTTTGGCGTGGGAGGTAAACAGCAAATTTTAAATGTAGTATAATGTAATTCTTTAATAAAAAATGTATGCGGTTGTAGTTTACTATTTGGCCACAAGATGACCACAGTCAAATAGTCCTGGAAGCGAACGATCTCGCTTCCAGGAGCAAGAAAGAGGACGGAAAATGTGTTTTTTTCTTTTTTTTTGGCAGAAAGACCGTGGCCTCTGATAAGAGACTGGGCAAGAAATGTGAGCTTGTTCCCACTGGGTTTGTTAGATGAGTGAAAAATCAAATACTGTCTTGTCAGTAAATGTATTCAGCATACCCTACAAAAAGCCTAAAAATTGGTGTTATTCATTTTAAAACAGGCTTTCCTTCATTCTAGTGTGCACGCTCCTGCGGCTACAGATCCGGTTTGATTCTACTGCCGCTCCCCAGCTGCCTCCTGTGCCAGTTCCTTTTTCTCTTTTCCAATTGCATCATGCACTGTTTTAAGAAGCTATAAAACATGCTGATGATGATATAAGAAGACACAGCACACATAGTAGACACACAACATACTGCTACTAGAAAGTACAATAAATGCAGACAATATAAGAAGAACCATGATGGTATAAGACACATTACATACACTAAAGGTACATGCACAATCATTTACAAACACCACATGCTAATTTACCTGTGGTGTTAAACGAAGAAAATTTACCAATATTTATAAACCTAACTGATATAGGGAAATATCTGATATTTCCCTATGACCTAACCTCTCCATACCCTCATACAGAACCCTCCCCCTGGGCAACTAATAACACTTCCCCACAGGCAACTAATAACCTCCCCTCTAGGAAACTAATAACCCTCCCCTGGGCAACTAATAACTAATGATGTAGTGAACATCAAATTTTCCGCTAAAATTTGCAAACAGGCGAACCCGGTAAACCGCCATATACTTCAATGGGAAGGCAAATTTTAAAACCTATAGGGACTGTTTCTGGCTGCAAAAGTGAAGGAAAAGTTGTTTCAAGATGCCTAACACCTGGACTGTGGCATGCCGGAGGGGAATCCATGGAAAAGTCTCACCAAAAATGACGTAGGGTTAGGCCTGGTTCACACTGCCAGATGAAACGCCACATTTAATGCACCATAAAAAACCACAAAGAGCTTTAGTGATAACGTCAGGTGAGAAAATCACTATTTTTGCTAATTGACGCTTAGTAATCTTTGTGTAGTGGTGTGTAATGGACACCGTGCTTGTGCGCACGTTTGCAGAAGTGCAGGTGATTGCGGTTTTCAAGCCCCTATGGTCAGGCTGAGGTAGCTTAATGACAAAAAACACTGATTCTGCACTGAGGCCTTATACAGGGGGCAGCAGTGGATACTAGGTGTCAGTAGTAGTGGTGAAGGATTATTGGATTATGATCTGTGTACTACTAGGACCAGCAGACCTGCCTTCAACAGCTACTGGGTGCACTGGACACACAGAATTGCAATATAACAATATCAAGAAAAAGAAAAACAGCCCTTATAAGGGTGAACTGCTGTAGCACTAAACAGTGACTGCACCTGTCTGCACCTGTCTCTCTCTCTCTCCCCTCTTCTCCTCCTCTTCTCCTCCTACTCCTTCTCCTTCCTCCTCTTCTGTCAGTGGCTGGCTGCAGATTTCACTTCCATCTATGCATCTATCAGCTTTCACCACGAGGGGGGCGCAGCATTCCTCTTCACACTGCTCCCTCTACTCACCAGCTCCAACTGCTTCTTCCAGCCAAAGGTTAGCACTGCCCCCCCAGCCCAGCTCTGTAGGAGGTGGACAAGAAGCCACATGCACTTTGTTTGGTAGCCTTCATCCTCTCTTCAGTTAGGTTCCTGGCTAATTTATGTCTAGCACTGCTGCCCCAATGTAAGGTGATGCATCTTGCTTTGTGTTGCCCCTTTTCCCCCTTTCTGAAAGTTGTTGCAGACTGGTGTTCTTGTGTGCGCCTTCATTTTCATTCTGCCATGCCTGCTGTACCTTCTCTTCCTCCCCAGCCGGCTCTTGACTTGGGTCATGTTCAAATCAGGACACCTGATCTTACATAGTTATATAGTTATTTATGTTGAAAAAAGACATCTGTCCACCAAGTCCAACCAGGATAATAATAACAAAAAAATACATATAAATCTGTTGCCCCTTACCCTGTTATGGTGCCTTTCTTTACCATATCCAGCATGCTCTGACCCTCGTAACAGCTGATCAGGAGAGCTGGTGCTTGTTCCCAGTCAGGTACTTGACTCTGAAATCAGGTGCCACCCGTCAATAACAGATCATTTTTCATAAGTCCAGTAGTACCCAACTGCTGAATTATTTTTATTCTGTAGCATTCATCAGCTTTGGAAGTTCTAAGTAAATGAAGTCCCTCAAGTTCTCAATGGTTTCATCTTAGGTGACTTGCCAGTATTTATTTTTATATGAGAGCAGGAGAGGTGAGGGGGTTCAAACGGTCTTGAAAAAGCCTTTATTGAGGAGCAAAACAATCATCCATCTCCTCTGTACCTCCTTTATGGTAACATGCAGTACAGACCAAAAGTTTGGACACACCTTCACAATCAAAGAGTGTTCTTTATTTTCATGACTATGAACATTGTAGATTCACACTGAAGGCATCCAAACTATGAATTAACACATGTGGAAGTATAGTACATAATCAAAAAGTGTGAAACAACTGAAAATATGTCATATTCTAGGTTCTTCAAAGTAGCCACGTTTTGCTTTGATTACTGCTTTGCACACTCTTGGCATTCTCTTGATGAGCCTCAAGAGGTAGTCACCTGAAATGGTTTTCACTTCACAGGTGTTCCCTGTCAGGTTTAATAAGTGGGATTTCTTGCCTTATAAATGGGGTTGGGACCATCAGTTGCGTTGTGGAGGTGACCGCGGGTAATCAGGTGGCTACACTGCTGATAGTCCTACTGAATAGACTGTTAGAATTTGTATTATGGCAAGAAAAAAGCAGCTAAGTAAAGAAAACTAGTGCCCATCATTACTTTAAGAATTGAAGGTCAGTCAGTCCTAAAAATTGGGAAAACTTTGAAGTGTCCCCAAGTGCAGTCTCAAAAACCATCAAACGCTACAAAGAAACTGGCTCACATGCGGACCGCCCCAGGAAAGGAAGACCAAGAGTCACCTCTGCTGCAGAGGATAAGTTCATCCGAGTTACCTGCCTCAGATATCGCAGGTTAACAGCAGCTCAGATTAGAGACCAGGTCAATGCCACACAGAGTTCTAGCAGCAGACACATCTCTAGAACAACTGTTAAGAGGAGACTGTGTGAATCAGGCCTTCATGGTAGAATATCTGCTAGGAAACCACTGCTAAGGACAGGCAACAAGCAGAATAGACTTGTGTGGGCTAAAGAACACAAGGAATGGACATTAGACCAGTGGAAATCTGTGCTTTTGGTTTGATGAGTCCAAATTTGAGATTTTTGGTTCCAAACACCATGGCTTTGTGCGACGCAGAAAAGGTGAACGGATAGTCTCTACATGCCTGGTTCCCACCGTGAAGCATGGAGGAGGAAGTGTGATGGTGTGGGGGTGCTTTGTTGGTGACACTGTTGGGGATTTATTCAAACTTGAAGGCATACTGAACCAGCATGGCTACCACAGCATCTTGCAACGGCGTGCTATTCCATCTGGTTTACGTTTAGTTGGACTATCATTTATTTTCCAACAGGACAATGACCCCAAACACACTTCCAGGCTGGGTAAGAGCTATTTGACCAGGAAGGAGAGTGATGGGGTGCTGCGCCAGATGACCTGGCCTTCACAGTCACCAGACCTGAACCCAATCGAGGCAGTTTGGGGTGAGCTGGACCGCAGAGTGAAGGCAAAAGGGCCAACAAGTGCTAAATATCTCTGGGAACTCCTTCAAGACTGTTGAAGACCATTTTTGGTAACTACCTCTTGAAGCTCATCAAGATAATGCCAAGAGTGTGCAAAGCAGTAATCAAAGCAAAACGTGGCTACTTTGAAGAACCTAGAATATGACATATTTTCAGTTGTTTCACACTTTTTGGTTATGTACTATACCTCCACATGTGTTAATTCATAGTTTGGATGCCTTCAGTGTGAATCTACAATGTTCATAGCCATGAAAATGAAGAAAACTCTTTGAATGAGAAGGTGTGTCCAAACTTTTGGTCTGTGCTGTATATGTGATTACAATTGGAATCCATGTGTAGTCTGTGTGGGCTAAGCAGCCTTATTCATTTTAAAGTGAGACCTGTGGCCTTGTCCATAGAACAGCTTCTTGGTATGTCCTAGTTCTGCTGACAGAACTGTAGATTTTCTTTCTGAGAGAAAAACCCCTTAAAGGGCAAGTCTGCACCCCAAGCCTTTTTGACTAACTCAGTCCAAATAACTATGGCCTACTTAAATTCTAACAGAGTGGAATAAAATAATGTTTTAAGCCTTCAAGCAATGTGATGCACCTGAACCTTTGTGGAATCAATGCATTGGATGGTGGTAACATCTTTAGTTCTGTCATGTGATCATTACTGACAGTTCAATGCACAGAGGGAGATACTGCTTGCTTGGCAGTTGGAAAAAGCTGTTGTTTCCCACAATGCATGAGGTTCACAGACAGCTAATTGTCAGGACTGTTGTCATGACATCACACTGTGGAAGGGGTTTCACCACAATATCGGCCATACAGATCCCCTTGATTATCTATTTGAGAAAAGGTAAAGATTTCTCAAAGGAAAGGGAGTATCAGCTACTTATTTGAATGAAGTTCAATCCTTGGTTAGAGTTATTCTTTAAGTTTCACTTGTATTAATATTATGTTAGTCACTTTCCTGAACAAAAGGCTCTTCTTCAACATTTCTTTGCATCTAGCAGAGCTTACATGGACTTTGGTGTTAAGAGACAAATCCCTTTTGTCTCCAGCTACCAATAATGTGTGCTGATTCCTGCAGTGGTACCATTGTTCAATGTTCTTTGCCAGGGGCTATGATCTGAAAATGAAATGTACATATCTGCATGATAAGAGACTTTCTACCACCTCCTGTAGTGATACAGGCAGTGCAACTACATCTCCTGTAGGTGAATATCTTGTGGTTTTAAAGTAACTTCAGAAGATGACAAGCACCATGTAGTGCACTTCCTGTGTGTTTTGCATATATTAGTTCACAGTGTTTGCCTGGGACTTGGGAAACAGCCAACATTCTAATTTCTTTTACAGTCACATACATTCCCAACTAGAATTTCACAGTTCCTGTTTTGCTTTTACAGAAGCCATTGACTGTTTTTTTCCCCTTACATTTGCAATTCTTAGATTATTTTATGACGGTTATGGTTATGGATTTTCATGTACTTTTTTGTTACCTATGTGTTACCAAGTTAGGGTGCACATTGCATTGCACAATCAGAAAAATAGGAAGAAGTGGCTCTGGCACTTCACTCTTTTTGTAAACTTTGTTTTCTCATAAACACCTATAAATTGGCAAATCTTAAAGATAACCTGAAGTCAAAAAAAAAATGAGATTAACTCACCTGGGGCTTCCCTCAGCCCCCTGCAGACGATCGGTGCCCTCGTAGCTCCGCTCCGATGGCCCAGGACCCGCCGGCGAACACTTTCGGTTTGGCCGTCACCGGCCGACAGGCATGGGAACGCGAGTGATTCTTCGCGTTCCCAGCCTGTATATCGCCCCCTATGCTGCTATTGCGGCCAGAAGGCCGCAATAGCAGCATAGGGGGCGATATACAGGCTGGGAACGCGAACAATCACTCGCGTTCCCATGCCTGTCGGCCGGTGACGGCGAAACCGGAAGTCGTCGCCGGCGGGTCCAGAAGCATCGGACCGGAGCTGCGAGGGCACCGATCGTCTGCAGGGGGCTGAGGGAAGCCCCAGGTGAGTTAATCTCATTTTTTTTGTTGCCTTTAGGTTCACTTTAAGGGCCCGTTTCCACTAGAGCGAATTTGCATGCGTTGTCTGCATGCTGATTCGCATAACCAATACAAGTGGATGGCCCTGTTTCCACTTGTCAGTTTTTTCCTGCGTTTTTCTGTGCAGGATTTTTATGCACGATAGAACCTGCAGAATTCGCCTGCGTGTGGAATGCAGGCGTTTCGCAGGCTATGTATTTGATAGGGAAAACGCACATGCGTTTTTTTGTCCTAATTTCGCGTGCAAATTCGCATGAAAACTAATGTAAATTGAACCAGGCAGTGACATGGTTAAATTCGCATATACCCTGCCTATGCGAAATCGCTTGCAAAATCGCGGCAAAAAACGCACGCGGAATCGCATCAGCATGCAATTTCGTCAGCGGTGGAATCCCGGTGATTTGCACCGCACTAGTGGAAACGAGCCCTACAGGAATCCATACTAGCTTAAAGGAGTAAGGCCTTGTGTGCTCTATAAGCATACTTGTCTTTTTTGTTTTATTTTTCATAATGTTTCACTGATTCACCATTTTCATAACACATTTAAAAACTTTGGCACAGAACAATGAACAAACAGTGAGTTAATTCCTGCAGTCTTTGAAATAAAAATAAAATCTGTCTGTTTTAAACCACCCAATTTAGGTAACAGAATACTGAATAGATATGGAACTTCCTAAGGGTCCAATTAGCAGAAATGGCAAATAAAGGCTATGTGTATGGTTGGAGGCAAAAATGTAGGAAAGGCAAGCAGGAGCTAGTATTCAACTGTAATACTTAATGTGGAAACGTAAGTGAGATTGATGAAATTCTACTTACTAGATGGCCAGAGGATCTGATGCAAGCACTTGTAAGAAGGACCTTCCTATTTTTTTAATTTTCTATTTTAATTTTGTTTCCTAATGTGAACTAGTGCATGTGTGTCTCATCCAAGGAAATATTCTGAAGAATCTGCATAAGATTGAGTTTTTATGCTTACCCTCTAGAGGAGGGTTTGTGAGGGTAAACGTAAACTAGCTGTATGGTGTTAATAAACAAGATTTTTTAAAATGAATATGGGTATGTCACTATTGTCCTCAATAGTGACGTACATCCCCCAAGTCTGCTTTGAACCCTGCCTTACATAGGTACTGAGCATGAGCATGTCTTCTGCCTACATTAATGAACACATAAACAGTCAGTAGAAGCTTGTTCAATTTTTTTGTGCTAAATTAAGGAATGTTTGTTGTGCTATTATGTTAGAAAACTTTAATTTCAATTAAATAAATTGACCCAGAGTGTCTGCTCCGAGCAACAGCTCCAGTTTTGCTTTAGCTGAGAAAAAAAAAAAAACAACTTGTAGGTGGCACCCAGAATATAACTTGAACTTTAAATCATAGAGTATATAAGTAAATTGGTCTTACCTCCATTAATAAACAAACCATATGGATTGAAATATATTTAATGATGCACAAAAAATAAGACAATGCATTTATTGGGTACTACCCCGCTTCCTTCAGCCAATAACAAAGTGACTAAATCTGCTGCAGTAGCAGGTATGGGCACCACTTGGAAAGTGTCATCAGCAGCATATAAATCATTTTTTTATTCAGTCTGATGAAATTAGAGACCCATCACTTCAGGATAAAACATTTAATTTGTTTAACGACAGGTTCAGCAGTTATCACAAATGATGGGGTAGGGATTAGGAAACCCTATTCCGTAATTTGGGCATTGATGTGTCTGAATATAACTTTAAACATTTCAGACATACTGTAGACCATCATCTTGCATTGGTTCATGGTTAGAAAAACAAGTGATCACAGACAGTATCTAGAAATCACATACTTTATTTTACTGCCTTTTCAACAGACCTTCTGCAATTTTCAAAAAAGTAGCAAAAAGTAGATGAAAAAGTACTGTCAAAATTATTTTGAGTATTGTTTACTCGCTAGTGGTGTAAAATGCATTTTATTTAAAAGTTGTAAAAATATCACCTGGGAGAAAACTCAGGTGAAAAAGTGAATTGCATATGGACCCAAATGTTTTATCCAAAAATTAATCAAAAAATAATGTTTACACTGCTTACATTGCATCAATATGGCACGGAAGGTTATGACAATAAATACTAGATATTAGACAAGATGGCTATATATATCCTTTTATTAGCCATTCTCAGACTTTATTATTTGTCACCAACTATACACTATGGGCCCGATCCAATTCACTTTTCCTCCTTAGTATTCTCCCTATCATATCTTATCAATAAAATGCCTTTTAAGACAAAAGCAAGAAAATACTCAGAATATTTTTGATAGTACTTTTTCGCATACTGGTACTTTTTGCAGAGTGCTGAAGAAAAAAAAATCGGCTCAGGCCCTATATGTGAAAAGATCAAGCCTCAGAGGGCTCCAACATACATTGATAAATTCATGGTGGTCATCTGCAAGAAACAAAAGTGACATAACTGCCTTTTGGTATTTATTTACCAAAACAAACCCCTACATGCTGTTTCAGCCTGCTACAAAGCATTCACAGTCCCTAGCAACCTATGACAAAATAAAAGGACTTGGATGCTGCAACCAAGAGATACTGATGTCTCCATTAATTTATTCTACTTGTCTGATTCAAATTATATTTAAATTACTAAGGAACAGGCGTTAGCTGTTAGTGAAAAGCCCAGCAGATGTCTTCCAAGTTAGAGGATTATAAAATTCCAGTGCTGTTGAATACCAACAACCATCTTTATAACCTTTAGTACTCCAAAATGAGGTATAAGTAATATGGGTGAGGAATTTACAAGCTATCTCCCTGTTGCGTTTTGAAGGGGGTCAAGCAGATAGCAGACCTTCCTTTCAACTGAATGAGTATCAGTACCTCTTCCAAACTATTTACCCTTTCACCGGTGAAGAATAGGCTAGGAGCCAGGACAATCCTAGTTCTTTTTTTTAAAGTTCTTTGAAGATTGTTGGGAATCCTGGTGTCAAGTATTCTTTTTTTTTTTTAAAGCAGCAACATATTCTGTGGTGCTGTACAGAGTGAGAAATAAACATGAGTACATGACAATGGTATGCACAAAATATAGACATTGGTACACAATACAGAATTGGTAGACATAATAATTACTGTGATGAATATAACATGGTGATCAAAATGTAAAGGTATTAGTATACATGCACCAATGTTTCCTCTGTGACACCACTGATGGTTGATGGTGATGACCTGTTACGGTTTGTTATATTCAGTAGTGGCGCATTGTGGGTAACAACATGTTCACTAAAAGCTGAATTATTGTATATTCCTTCTGTTTTAAGAAGGCAAACCAGCCTAAGCATTGCTTTTTACTAGGAGGGCTTTTTGGTCTCTTTTAGTCCCCTATACTTTCCTTGTGGTTTTGCGTCACCCCGAGCTGCTTGGTTACTGTGTTGTACTGGTCCAAGCCCTATCCCATAGAGCCATATCAATCCCTGCCATGCACTGATGAGGACCAAAAGTCTGAAACAGGCTGTCTGCATGTGGGGTTGATATGGCCCTGTAAAATGTAAAGCTATAGGCTTGCTAGACACCAGCAGTTCTGGGTGCTAGCCTGGCTTTCAGGGCATAAAGAGATCATTTGTATATTCAGTAGTGGTGTATTGTGGGTAACCACAGATGTTCACTTAACAACCTAAAGACCACTCCACGCCAAGTGGCGTGGACGCGGCGGCAGCCCCAGGACCACCAAACGCCAATTGGCGTGCAGTCCTGGGGCATTTTGCAGGAGATCACGCATGCCAATGCGCGTGCATCTCCACTTGAATGACAGAGCTCTGCTATCAGATCCTGCGATCTATGGCAGCACTGTACTGGGGACAGCAGTGTGACACAGCTGTCCCCCTGGGCGGCAGGGAAGTGATCCGCTTTCATAGGCTGAAGCCTATGACAGCCGATCGTGCTGATTGGCTAGTGGGGGAAAGGAGGGAGGGAAGGTTAGAAAAAAATGTATTGTTAGAAAAAAAGAAATATTTATAAATAAATAAATAAATAAATAAACATCCTTGGAGCAATCACAGCCCACTACCAGAAAGCTCTGTTAGTGGGCAGAAAAGGGGGAGGGGGATTCACTTGTGTGCTGAGTTGTGCAGCCCTGCAGCAAGGCCTTAAAGCTGCAGTGGCCTAATTAGTAAAAAAAATGGCCTGGTCACTAGGGGGGTTTAAGCCCGTGGTCCTTAAGTGATTAAAGCTCAATTATTGTAAATTTCATTCTGTTTTAAGAAGGCAAACCACCCTAAACATTATATTACTGATGAAGTGTATCAGTTTACTTGGTGGCAGAATTTCCAGCAACAGAACTTTAAAATAAAAGAACAGGGACCTGTGGTTCTGGACCCCTGAAACATGCAATCAAGAAAAGTGGGAAAAGTGAAATTGGTCACATCTTTCATATGTAGTAGTATTCATGATAATAACAATTCTTTATATTTTTTGTGTTTCAGGAGCTTTCCTCATCCCATATGTGGTGTTTTTTATATTCTGTGGCATTCCGGTATTTTTCCTTGAGACTGCACTGGGACAGTTTACAAGTGAAGGTGGAATAACCTGCTGGAGAAAAGTTTGCCCTTTATTTGAAGGTACATCATAACATTACACCTAATATGTTATCCAGTGATGTAAAATATTTGCCTTCATATTGAATTGCTTATATGAAAAGCTGTGAATATTTGTACAATGTTGTAAGCTTAGCGTACTCCCCATAGTGCACAGACTCACCCAAGTGTCCTCTGCTTTGAGAAGTATATGCTGCACTTTTGGACCTAGCCCAGTAGGTCTCCCCCCTTGAGTCTTAGGACTCGAAAGGGTACATATAGTGAAATTAATTTTATTAAAAGAATTAAAAACAATTATTGCTATTACAGCAGCCAGGATAACAAGAACACATAAGCATGGCACTCAATAGCAGAGATGGCTCGAACCTCCGATTTTGGGTTCGCAAACCTTGAACTCGAACTTCCGAAAAAGTTTGCGAACCTGCGAACTTTTCGAACCGCAATAGACTTCAATGGGCAGGCAAACTTTCAAAACTACAAACACTGTTTCTGGCCACAAAAGTGATGGAAAAGATGTTTCAAGGTGTTTAACACCTGGAGGGGGGCATGGCAGAGTGAAATACATGCCAAAAGTCCTGGGGGAAAATTACGGATTTGATGCACAGCAGGGTTATATTCCCTAAAAGGCAGAAATCACATTGCATTGCTAAATTGGAGGCCTAAAGTGCTTGAAAACATCTTGCGTATATATACATCCATCAGGTAGTGTAATTGGTGTACTTCTTCACACTGACAGACCAAACTCACTGTGTAACGCACCGCAAACAGCTGTTTGTGTAGTGATGGCCGTGCTGGACTGATGCGCACCATGGTGCGAGTGCATGCAATGGCAGTTTTCAAGCCCATATGGTCAGGCTGAGAAAGCTCAATGACAGAACAACAGTGACTGTCCAGCTGATCGAATTTGGTCGGTCCACAATGAAGCAATGACCTTACCTTGGGTGTGCCCCCCCAAAACACTCATATAGGTCTTTGCTTTATAGTGATACGCGAGCCCCTTTACCGGAGCAAGGTAACGATCATGAAGGGGAATTGACACATGTACATGCCTTTTGTTTTGTTGTTGCCGCCTGCAGTGCAGCCAGAAAGATGGGCATGTACACGCACCAGAAAAATTATTATTATGTTTGGTAGCAGCTGCTGGTCCTGGACCTGGACCCGGACCAGCAGTCCTGGAAGTCCTGGACCGTGTTGGTGGTGGCGGAGAAGGCAGTCAAGCGGCCTGCAGGCAGAGATGCTGTGTGGGACTGACTTAGTCTTGGGGCAGGCAGCAGCAGCCGGCAGGCAGAGATGCTGTGTGGGGACTGACTTAGTCTTGGGGCAGGCAGTCACACGGCGTACAGGCAGAGATGCTGTGTGTGGGGACTGACATAGTCTTCAGGCAGGCAGTAGCCCTCCGGGATCCATGCCTCATTCATTTTGATAAAGGTGAGGCACTGAACACTTTTTTGACCTGACTGCTGGTGGTATAATACAATGTGCAGTTACACAGGTGCAGTAAAAAGGTATGCACTGACTGCTGCTATAATAAAATTGTGCAGTCACACAGGTACAGTGAAAAAGTATGCAGTGACTGCTGGTGATATAATACAATGTGCAGTTACACAGGTGCAGTGAAAAGGTATGCACTGACTGCTGCTATAATACAATTGTGCAGTCACACAAGTGCAGGGAAAAGGTATGCAGTGACTGCTGTTATAGTACAATTGTGCAGTCACACAGGTGCAGGGAAAAGGTATGCACTGACTGCTGCTGCTATAATACAATTGTGCACACAGGTGCAGGCAAAAGGTATGCACTGACTGGTGGTGGTATTGTATAGTACAAAGTGCCGTCACACAGAGGCAGTGAAAGGTATGCACTGAATGTGCTGGGCCTGGCACAGTACAGCAATTAGCTAGGGACAGCTGTGACAGACAGGGCTGTATATGCAGTGTCAGTGGCACACACACACACACACACACACACACACACACACACACACACACACACACACACACACACACACACACACACACACACACACACACACACACACACACACACACACACACACACACACACACATCAGAAGAACATTAGATCTCAAAAGAGCTGTTTTTGTGGTGTTTTTCATCGATAAATATCAGCAAGGAGCAAGCTAACAGACTTCCTAACTATCGCTTTCCCTATCTCTCCAATGTCCCTTCCTTCTCTCACTAATACAGCAGCACACAGAGTGAGAACATGGCCGACGCTGCTGCCTTTTATAAGGTGGTGGGGGGGGGGGGGGGCTGGAGGGAGTGCAGCCTGCTTGGCTGCCATGTGTCTGCTGACTGTGATGTACAGGGTCAAAGTTTCGCCCAATGATGTAGTATATGGAGCGGGTCGAACGCTCATCAAGTTTGCGGTTCACCATGTAGTTCTCCGGCGAACCGTTTGGGCCATCTCTACTTAACATTGTGTCCAAGGTACACAACTTTCTTTTGACAACCTCTAGTCCACCCGACTTTTGATTAGTTATCAGTGAGAGATACCCTGCAATCAGATTTCCCAACTGCAGATAAAGTGACATGTAGGCAGGGATCACTCTTGCTCTCTTTCGAAGCCATGCAGAACATACTTGCATGGACATCCTATGCCAATAAAACTGGGTGGTTTACATTAACTGCGGCTTTGTGTTCACACTGCAGCTTGCTGCAAGGCATGTGTTGTGTGCAAAATGCACTTAGCAAGTGAAAAAGAAGCAGTTTGTGTTTAAATCTATGAACTCAAAAGTGCAGAAGGAGTAAACACTCAAGTGAAAAGATACCCATTTGTCTGTTTTTCCCTGTAGTACAGGAAAATACAAAGATGATAAATGTGATACCTGCCTTATAGCCAGTGGTGTAGCAATAGGGGATTCAGAGGTTTTGACCCCACTGGGGGCCTTAGGCCATAGGGGCTCTTCCTCAACCACAGTATTAGCTCTCTATTGGTCCTGTGCTGGTAAGAATCACTTCTTTAGATGCTTTGAATAGTAGTAATCAATAACAAACGGTTTCCTAAACGCTTCTTGCACCTCTGACACTGGTTGTCCTTGGCAGGTTTCAGTGTGCTATATAAATTATTATGTATCGAGTACTGGGGAGGGGGGAGCAATGTAAAACTTGCACTGGGCCCATAGCTCCTTAGCTAAGCCTCTGCCTATACCCCTGGATATTTTATGCCCAAAAGGAGTACAGACTAGATCTAAGTAGATTTGGTACAGCACATACATGTTTAGCTCAATATATTACAAGTTATTTTAGGGTTCCTTTAAGAACACTTAATAGTAATATAATACAGGAAACCTGCCATTACATCTGTTACCCATCACACATGGCTAGCAATAGCTGTAGTGGCTTCCATTCCAACATACTTGTTTCTCCATGCTGCTTGTTGTGACTTGATAACTTTGTTGTGGAGCTCTGACTGTGACAAGCAGTGTCTGTCCTCCATGGGTCACCTTTAGATACACTAGAATAGTAAAAGCTTATTGAGATCAAGAACAAACCATTCCTTTCATCTTCAAACATGCACTGGAAAAATGACAACTAGAGTCTGAAAAGATGCTCTGAGCAATACAAGCCTTTCAAACTTTCAAAATGAGATACATTATTCTTTTTACAGTTCATGAATTATAAATACACATTGTATTTCTTTTTTAGGTATTGGATATGCTACCCAGGTTATTGAGGCACATCTAAACGTCTATTACATCATCATATTAGCTTGGGCAATTTTCTATTTATTCAACTGCTTTACTACTGAGCTGCCTTGGGCCACTTGTGGACATAAATGGAATACAGGTAAAACAATTAACTTTTAAAAAGATATATGAGACTTGTCTTTTTTCACTTGTGTTACTTGTGTTTTTTTGGAAGATTATTTTGCATACTGTGGTAGTTTATATCAGAAAGATCCCATAAAACTGCTTAGAACTGGTTTGCAGGCTCAAATGGATAACTGTACCCGAATAAGGGACAAAGGGCTTGATTCATTTAGCTTCACTGCTAAAGCAGTGCACCTTAATGTGAAGGAGCGGCCACTATTCATGCCTAATGGCCCGTACTCACGGGCTGCAAATGTTGCCTGTCGCCAGCACACGTGAGCGTGTGGGCGACAGGCTGGCGACAGCTCCTCGCCAGGTCCCTCCGCGTACACACGCGGAAGAGGGACCAGCGGCGAGGCGGAAGCTGTCGCCGACGTTCCTCCTCCCTCCGCCGGAAGCTCCATATACTTTAATGGAGGTTGCTGTCGCTAGTCCGCGTACTCACGCGGACTAGCGACAGTTGCGGCGGGGGTGCGGCGGCGACTGTCGCCATGCGATTGAAACTTTCAATCGCATGGCGACATGAGCGACGGGCGACAGTTCGGGGTGCGCGCGTGCAACGGCCCATACTCATGGGCGACCTGTCGCCGCAACACGCGTGCGCCGCGTGTTGAGGCGACAAAAGTCCCTCATGAGTATGGGCCATTACATAGCAGTGCTCCCTGCTATGTAAGAAGCATGCCTTCCTTAAATAGGAGCATGCCTTCCTTAGATAGGAGCGTGCCTTCCTTTGGAGCGTGCCTACCTCAGATAGGAGCGTTCCTTCCTACAACAAAGAACAACAGAACAAACAGTTTACTTAAATGACATTTAACAATAAGGGCTATTAACGTGCAGAGAGAAAATACAGCAGCAAATAACGTTACATAATGATAGCTTTCACAATAATGGCTATTAATGTGCAGAGAGAATATAAAAAGTGAATAATGTTAAATAACAGTGGCGCAGGCAGCATTTGCAATGGTGTACGTGTTGGAAAGAAAAGTTAAGGCGCTAGAAGAGGTGCCAATTGCTGATTGCAGGCATAGCCATGAACTGCGCCCATACTACTCAGTCTGCGCCATGATAGGAAGCTGTAGCGGATAATTTCTGTGGTAGTTAAGCAGTGTTAAGCAGCGCACCTCAATGTGATGGCCACTATGCATGCCTTACATAGCAGCGCTCGCAGCTCTGTAAAGAGCATGCCTTTCTTAGGAGCGTGCCTTCCTTAGATAGGGACATGAAGGGAAAAGAGGCGCCCTGGTTGGATAAAAGCTTCTAAACACAGTTTAAAATCGAAAAGGATAATAAGGTGTCTTACCTCAATGACAAAATCTTTGTAACTTACAAAAGATTTTTATTTAGCACAAGCAACGTGTTTCGCGGGTCTGAGCCCGCTTCCTCAGGCCAATAACAATGCCAAATGACAGATATCAATCAGAAAAGGGAGGCTCCCTTAAAACAAACACTGTGCGTACAATATTAGTGTACACTTATTATCCCTTATTGTTTAACCTGCATTACAGATTCATTAGAACTACAATGTATAATTTGTTTATTCAATCTATATTAACCCCATTTCCGCTATTCTTCAACTATCTCATTACAGGTATTTTACAAGTCATATTTATCGTATACTCATATTTATATAATTCATTTCTTTATGCCGCTATTCTACAACTATATGCTTACCACTATTTTACAAGTAATAATTATTGTGAAATACTTTTTTTTATGATGACTTATCACTCTCTTCTAAATATCACTTAATAATCCTTTAAGTTTATCTCTCTTCAGTAATGTATGTGAACTGTATAACCTTAAAGGAAATTGGAGACTAGAAAAACAAAAGTTTTATACATACCTGGGGCTTCCTCCAGCCCCATGGACACGGATCGCTCCCCCGCCATCCTCCGCAGCCTGCATCTCCGGTACTGGGTCCCATAACTTCCTCCAGTCGCAGCCAGTCTGTGCAAGAGGAAGTGCGCTCTGTATGTATCTCTCTGGCAGCCAGCCACCAGAGAGATACGTAGAGGGCGCACTTCTCTTTCGCAGACTGGCCATGACTGGCTGAAGTTATGGGGCCCGGTACCAGAGCTGCCGGCAGCGAAGGACAGCAACGTAGAGCAATCCATGCGCATGGGGCTGGAGGAAGCCCCAGGTATGTATAAAACTTTTCTTTTTCCGTCTCTGGTACACTTTAGAAGAAGATTGTATGAAAAGAAGAAGATTGTATGAAAGATTTTAGAAGAAGTTTGTATGAAAGATTAAGACTGAGCCATAATGGCTATTAATTCACTAGCAGTATATGGGCTTGATTCACAAAGCGGTGCTAACTGTTAGCACGCCTGTGAAAAACCCCTTAGCACGTCTAAACAAGCTTTTCGCGCATAAAACTTTACGCGCGCAAAACTTTATGCGCGTAAAACTTTATGCGCATACTGCACAGAGCGCAGGGCGCTACGCGCAAAGTGCCCATTAAAGCCTATGGGACTTAGCGCACATAAAACTTTGCGCGCATAAAACTTTGCGCGCGCAAAGTTAGCGCGCGATCTGATTGAGAAATCCGGTGCTAACCTACTTAGCACCCTGGTTAGCGCGTCTAAAGACTTTAGACCCGCTAAGTAGGTTAGCACCGCTTTGTGAATCAAGCCCCATGTGTTAAAAGATAATAACCATCTACAAATAATGATTAATAAGGACTATTAAAGTTATTATGGTGTTTAGGGCAGTGCATGTGGTAAAATAGAGATACACCGTAGATAAAGATACACCGGTAATGGACATTGAAAAATAAAAGCTATTAATGTGCCCGCAGTGTGTGAGCTACTAGAAAACATAAAGCGGTAAATAACATCAAATACCATTAGGCACAGGCTGGATTAAATCAGTAAGGCCCCGTTCACACTGCACGCGTTTCCAGCCGCGTTTTGGAAACACGTGCAGGTGGCCGACACGCACGACATCAGACAGTGCATAGAGTGCACTGTCTGATGTTCACTTCACACTACGTGCGTTCCGGACCTGTGCGGTCCGGGAATGCATGCTGCACGCATTTTTTGCCAAAACGCGTGGCTGTCCCATTCACTTTTCAGTGATGGGATCAGCCACGCAACGCACACAAACGCGGATGGCGTGCGTTCGCATGCGTTGCGTTCCGCACGCATGGCCATCCGCGTTTGTGATGTGAACGGGGCCTTATGGTGTTTGAAAAATAAGAGCTATTGATATGTCTGCAATGTATGTGATAAGAGAGAAGAAAAACAAATAAATATTAATTCGGAAAGGGTATGAAACAAATAAACAATGTTAGCTGTGGCAAAATGTGTATATTGTATATTGTGAGTATTAAAATTTACCGGCAGTGAATACTCAAGAGTGTTCATTTAATGATGCCGCATTGATTACTGATATTTCGGTTAACATTTCTTTACGAGCAAATCAGAGTAGGACCTTTAGCTATTTAACTATTTAGCTTATATTACACGATACATACATAGACATATGACTATGGTAAGGATTAGATTGTGAGCTCCTCTGAGGGACAGTTAGTGACGAGCCTATATATACTCTGTAAAGCGCTGCGGAAGATGTTGGCGCTATATAAATACTAAATAATAATAAATAATAATAATATCTATTACTTCAGTTAAGAATTACAAATTCATGTTTCCCCAGTTATCAGAAGTAAGTAGCCATGTGCCCCGAGATATCTGAATTAAATAGCTCTGTGCTCTCTTGATAGTGGAATTAAGAAGCTGCGTCCCTTTACATATAAGATTTAATTTAAAAAAGTTATAGCCCATATACCAGAATTAAGGAGATGTGTGCTCAAGATACCAAAACTAAGTAGCCATGTGCTTCAAACACCAGTATAAAGTAGCCACATGCCCTTCAGATTATATAATTAAATAGTGATGTCACTGTGCCCCCTCCCTTTCCTCCAGATATCAGAATTAAGTAGCCATGTGCCCCCAAATACCTGAGTTAAGTATCCATGTTCTCTCTGATACCAGGATAAAGTAGCCATGGACCTAGATACCAGAACTAGACAGTCATGTACACCCAGTTATTAGAAATAGGAAGCCATGTGCCTCTCCATATACTTGAATTAAGATGTGTGACATCTGGATATCAGAATTAAGAAAACATGAGCATGTTGTCTTGATAATGTTTCATGAGAATGGATGGATAAAATAGCCAATATATTCATGCTTCAGAATATACAATATTTTTTGATGGAACAAGACAGTGGGCTCGATTCACAAAGCGGTGGTAACCCAGTTAGAGACTTTAGGCGTGATAACCATTGCACCACGCTGGTGAAAAGCCAGTTAAGGCATGATAAGTTTAGGTGTGATAAGTTTAGGCATGATAAGTTTAGGCGTGCTAAGTTTAGGCATGATAAGTTTAGGCATGCTAAGTTTAGATAAGTTTAGATCACGCGCAAAGTTCCGCACGCAAAGCAGCGCCATTAAATTCTATGCGAAGTGCACCAGACTTTGCTAGCGCAAAACTTTTGATCAGCTGTGCACTGTGGTGCTAACCCAGTTGGTGCTTAAACTTATCACGCCTAAACTTAACACACCCAAACTTATCATGCCTAAACTTATCACACCTAAACTTATCATGCCTAAACTTATCACACCTAAACTTATCATGCCTAAACTGAGTTTAGGCGTGATAAAGGGCTTTTCACCAGCGTGCTAACTGTTAGCACCGCTTTGTGAATCAGGCCCAGTGTGGTTATCACCTTGGTATAACCAACCCCTAGTCCTCTACCATGTTGTTTAATATTTGATGCACAGATCCCTGGGTTGTGTGACTGACTTCCAAAAAGAATTTCTCTTGGCCAGCTGCATCAAACATGAAAATAATGTGAATAATGACACATCCAAACAAACAAAACATCCAAACAGTTAAACTAGGACTTCATACTTTTTAGACTAGTAGTGTGCAGAAGTTCTGCCTATGTGTAAGTATGCCTCGCAAATCGCAATTACGCATCATAATTGTAATTTGAAATTCGTGTATTATGTGTAAAAAATGTTGCATACAAACTTAATCACTAACTATAATTACGTATAATAGCGTAATTTGTGCGTAATTTCATTCACAAAGTTTTGATGCATATTTTTAACATTAAATATTTAAATAGCCACCAATGTGCAGCGTACTGGCAGATGAAAGCAATTTTTCTTTTGCATACAAACACATTTTTTTGCATTGAATTTTTCAATAAGAGCCACTCATGCGCAAAACACTAACGAAAAGATTCAAATGTTTGTGCGCATTGAATGTGAATTACGCTGAATTACAAACATTATTATGATTCACAAACGTAGTATGCTGTATGTAACGTAATCACAATTACAGAATGCATAATTGAAAAAAAATACGCAAAATATCAGATAATCATAATTGACCCATTATAAGCACCACTATTTTGGACAGTTGAGTCCCCAGAAGGATCGGCACCACACTGATAGTATTTATAGCTCAAGTATTTATTTAGTCATAGAACATGACAGCAATGACAGCCCGCTGTTTCGGCCTGTGTGGCCTTTCTCAAGTTGCTCCAAAAGTCAAATGCCTTGTCATTTGACTTTTGTAGCAACTTGAGTAACACCACACAGGCCGAAACAAGTGTAGTTTGTAAACTGCAAATGTTAGAGAATGAGGCAATATTATTAAAAAACGAGTAGACCTAATCCCGTTTCAAAATGGGCTCTAGGTCTGTATTGAAACCCCACCTCTCTCTCCTCCCCTCCCCTCTCCTTCCTTCCCTCTCATCCTCCCCCGTGACCGCCGTACAGTCACCGCGCATGCGCTTCACGTGCGCACGCTGCTCACCCATCGCTCATCCGCGCACCTGTCCCACGTGCACGCCCCTTCTGGCTCCATCCTCCCTCAGCTCTCCTCAGTCTCTGCGTCCCTCCCTGCACATGCGCAGTAGCGCAAAACACAGGACACACACAGGAAGTGCAGGGATGGGACGCAGAGACAAAGGCAGGGCCGGCGCTATAATAGAGGCAAAGGGGTAAATGCCCCAGGGCTCCGGACCTCTGTAGGGGCCTCGTGCCGCCAACACTGCTAAATTATGCCTGCTCCCCCCGCTCGCACTGCTCCCTGGGGCCCTTGTGTGAAGCTGCATGAAAAGTAGAAGGTGTTGTAGAAGCTGCTCTGCTCCTCCCCTGCCAGCCCCACTCCCTGCCCTCCACGCAAACTCACTCACAGCCTCTCTCAAGCACTTCCAGAGCACATGGTGTCTGTGTGTGCAGCTGTGCCCGCCCCTGCCCCGCCCCCTGCACGAGTGTTTGGAGGCAAGATGAAAGAGCTGCCTGGAGTTCTCTTCTAGAAGGTGTCGCTTCACTGAGCAGCATGCGAGAGGAGACATGGAAGTATGTGAGCTGGAAGGAAGCCAGTGGGGGCAGGAGCAATGCAATCACTGTACAGCAGGGTGACTGATTCACACACCATGCACTGGACATCAGAGCGTGCACAGTCTGTGAATCACGGTCACCCTGCTGTACAGCTACTTTTGCAGTACTTAGTGGTGTGTGATGCTGGGGATTTGGGTGCAGTTGTTAAAGCTCTGCTTTTATTAGCTTATTTTAATGATGTGAAATTAAAAAAAATGTGTCTTTTGTTTGTGACAAACCCTCCCCACCACTGCCTAGCAGTATTTAACCCCTTAACCACCTGGACTAAAAGCTAAGCCATACTTAACCTCCCCTCTACTGGCAACTTTCACTTTACTCTCTATTTCTCTTGTAAAGGGCACCTGCTCTGTCCACTGGTGCACCTTCTTTGTGCCTTAAAATTTAAATTTGGCTCAGTTACCTGCCATGAGCACTAAGACAGATGCTGGCAAGTCCACCCTGCACCTGTACATTCTCCCTGCCTGGCGTGCGTGCATGCGTGCGCGTGTCGTATGTATGTTACCCATACGGCAGCGACCTCTTAACTCCATGTCACCAACTCTGCCCTTTCTTACTCCATACTACCTCCCCATCTTGACTTATCTTTGCTACTAACACACTGTGCATCACATATTTGTAACGTAATGTTTCTGAAGATGTATTCTAATGTGAAGACTGCACTTGGTATGCGAGAAACATCTGTCTGGTCTCATAAGTGGGACATGATACCTGGTCTTGTTCTGTGGGGGACATGATGTCTTGATGAATTTGTTCTGAGAGGGACAATTTGGCAACATATATTATATGGTGCAAGGTTTATATCAAATGGGATATGTTTTATAGTTTATGTGGGAGTATGTATTTGTATGGGGGGGAGTGGTGATACAGGTTCCTTGCCTGGAGTGACAAAAAAGCTAGAAACACTCCTGCCTAGTTTAGGTTTCCTTAAAGTGAACATTAATGTGGCCAGTTACTTACCTGGGGCTTCTTTCAGCCCCTGAAGACTTCCTGCTCCCTTAGAGCCCATTTATACTTAATCAGTTAGTACGTGTTGGTGAGCGTTTTTTCCATAGCAGAGCATTGTGAAAAAGATTTCAGTTAAAACATGTTAAAGAGGAACTCCAGTGAAAATAAAGTAATAAAAAAGTGCTTCATTTTTTACAATAATTATGTATAAATGATTTAGTCAGTGTTTGCCCATTGTACAAATCTTTTAAATCCCTGATTTACATTCTTACATGTATTACATGGTGACATTTTTACTGTTGGCAGGTGATGTAGCTGCTGCATGCTTTTTTGGCAGTTGGAAACAGCTGTAAACAGCTATTTCCCACAATGCAGCAAGGTACAGACAGGAAACTGCAAAGAGTACGTACTTTTCTTGTTTCTTGTGGGAGGGGTTTCACCACAATATCAGCCATACAGCGCCCCCTGATGGTCTGTTTGTGAAAAGGAATAGATTTTTCATGTAAAAGGGGGGGTATCAGCTACTGATTGGGATAAAGTTCAATTCTTGGTCGGAGTTTCTCTTTAAGTGTGAACTGTGCCATAGAAAAACATGGGCATTATTTAAAAAATCAGTTTTCTTTCAGTTATAACTGAGAGCAACTGATTAAGTGTAAAAGGGCCCTCACCATCATTCCACACTGCTCCGTTCTTCCGCTGTCTCCCTCTGAAAGCTGGTTGACTCAGCACAATAGGGGAGGCACGGGGCCAGGCAATGCAGCAGTCAGAGGAGAACAGCGAGGAAATAAAGCAGTGCAGAAGGGACCAAGAGAACTTCAGGGGGCAGGAAGAGGCCTCAGGTAAGTAACTGGCCACAATAATATTCACATAATTATTCCTTTAATGTGTGTGTGTGGGCCAGTGCACACCAAAAACCGATAGCGCATCCGCAAACGCTAATAGTTTTTGAAGAGGTTTTGCAGAGCGATTCTAGGCATGTTTAGAGAGATTTTCTAATCATACATAGCGTTTTCTAGAGGGTTGTTGTGTAGCAAATTTTATATTTTGTTACAGTAAAGCTGTAACTGAACAGCTTCTGTAGCAACAACTTGAAAATTTATCTGATCTAGCGCTTTTCAGAGCGGTTTTCCACTTTCCTATACTCTACATTGAGGATGACTCGCCTCAGAAATCAGCAAAAATGCTGCAGAACCTGGGTTTGCGTTTGGGGAAAAAATGAATTGCTCTGGTGTGCACCATCCTATTGCAATACATTAGCCAAGCGGTTCCCCCCCCCCCCCCCCGTAAGCGTTTTAAAAAACGCTCAGAACCGCTCTTGGTGTACACCAGCCTTCTGTGTTTGTGTGTGTGTGTGTGTGTGTGTTGGGGGGGGGGGGGGGGGGGTAACTTACAGTGTGTGTGGGGGGCCCATAAGGAAACATTTCTATGGGGCCCAGTCATTTCTAGCTACACCCCTGCCCCGGACTGTGTAACCGCCGCTTGCCGGAAAGGAATAGGTTAATTACTGTTGCGGCTTCACACAAGGGCCCCGGGTTGTAGAGAAGAAAGGTAATGCGGGGGGTGTATCAGTCAGGGGCCCCCGATTTAGTTTGCACCAGGGCCCCAGAGACCCTTAAACCGGCCTTGGACAAAGGGGTGTTATTATAGAGGATGCTATATAACTGAAAATAAAAAATAAAAATATAAGACTATTTTCTTTGCTACTAATGTTCTATTAATTATCCAAACTACATATACATTTTTTTATGCTTCAGTGTCATTTTAATCCACCCCTATTCTGTAAAAGGAAAACGATTTTTCTTTCTACTACCTTAATTCTCCAGGCATAAGACCCCTGATTTCTTTTGGTACCTTCGCCTCATCCTTGTAACTCTTGCATAACAAAGCAGAAAGCATACTCTACCATACTTGCATATGCGCCTTCCAAGCTGCTCTGTACACAAAGTCAAAGATTTCAGAGGCCAGCTCTACTAAAACGAATGGGTATTCTATCATGTGTTATGGTTTTCTACCCAATAGCAAGTGGAAGCAATGGGGTTGTATATACATAACATTTGTTCCTACTGCTGTGAGTGCTAGAAGTCTACTAGCTACAGATGTAAGAAGAAGGGTGAAGGCACCTCAAAATAAGTATCTCCCAGAGAATACATTATAAAGACATAAATAAATACATGAGGTATCTTACCTCTCCATATGAACTAACCCAGAAAAACAAGGGTTTAGATCAGGTAAGGTTTATTCAAGCACAATTAAAGAAGATAACGCATTTCTTGGGTCTCTGCCCACTTCCTCACATCAATAAATTGCCTTAGGGAATTCATTTTGCTGCCTGGGCGCCAAGGCTGCAAACTGAATTTTTCTTCATTGCCCACTACACTTCCTTTGGAGGTGTCATTCCCACTAATGTGGTGCCATCACAGCTAGTAAGGACTTACAGGAGAGTGACCACCTGGTTCCAGCAGGACCTGGAGTACCAAGCGGGGATGTTTTTTTCCATGTAGGCGATATATGGTGGTTGCAGGTTCCGCCACCCATCTGTGTAAGTATAACTACCATTGTAATATTGAGCTAATTTTATCCCATAATACTGCACCATTTTTGCTCCTTGTCTCATCTTTGTCACAAAGGCTACAGTGGTTCCCCCACAGTGACCATCCCTACTTCTAGATACCGATGTAGCAGGTGAATTTACTGTCATGAGAAAAAGAAAGCAAGTACACTTTTTTGAAATTATGAGGTTTTGCTAATCAGGACATAATGAAAGTCATTCTTACCAGGTTCTTATCAAGAAAATAGTGTATATATTTCTGAATTCCTTAAAGAGAACCCAAGCTGGGTCTACAAAGTGTACTTGAGGTGAGTAAAACAGAAGAATTTATACTTACCTGGTGCTTCCTCGAGCCCCATCTACTCGAGTCGGTGGGCTCCCTCGCTGTTCTCCTTGGTGGCTTTATTCATATTCAATCTTCTCCATTAGGAAGGCTTCAACCACACCACTCGAGCTGCAGTGCGCATGCATGGCCTGACCGCGCACGTGCTCCCCTATCCTGCGCCTGTTGCCAGGTGTATTCTGTACCTGCACAGTACTACCTGCACAGGCACGGAATTCTCCTGGCGATGGGAGCAGATCGGGGTTGCGTGTGCAACTGGGTTGTGCATGTACAGTGCAGCTTGGCTGGCATGACTGAAGCCTTCCCAATGAGTGAAGATTAAAGAAGAACGGAGCCACCCAAGAGGATGGTGAGGGAGCCCACCGAGTAGATGGGGCTAGAGGAAGCCCCAGGTAAATGTAAATATTTTTGTTTCACTCATCTCAAGTTTCCTTTAAGAGCAGTGTTGCCTGCCGCCTGGCTGGCACGACTGAGGCCTTCCTAACAGAGAAGATTGAAGATGAACGGAGCTGCCTGCAAGGACAGCAAGGGAGCCCACTGAGTACATGGGGCTAGAGGAAGCCCCAGGTAAGTATAAATTATTCTGTTTTACAGATAAATGATCTTTTATATCCTCTTTTGGAAAACAGTAAAATTGAAAAAGGGTGTAACTTATTTTTCTCATGACTGTAGGATGTTTACTTTGTAAGTGTAACCCTCTCTTTCTTACACCATCTGCGACACTTCCAGCTTTCACACTCACTCGACCACCAGCTCCTCCAGCATACACTCCAAGTGGACTGAAAGGGATGACACTCAGGCCTTCTGTGTTTTAAAGCTTTATTGAGCTGGAGTGCACTTGGCTGGAGCCTGTAAGACAACAGGGAAACACTGCCACTATCTGGGATACTGCCAGGCCACCAGCCCACCTTTATATCATAACAGGCAGTCATTATATTACATTCCCACAAACATGTTACAGGATAGATATATACAAAGCATACATGAAAATGAACAAGAGAAAACATTTTACAGAGATTCTGCAGCAGGGTGATGTGAAACACTGCATGTCTCATACAGCAGCCATTTCAGGAAGAGCACATGGCTCTCTAACTTGAATCATCTACTCAGCCTAGCATGTACTGTAGGGCAGGGGTCCCCAACCTTTTCCGGCCCGGGGACCGCTTTCTGAACAAATTTTTCTCCGGGGACCAGGGGGGGGGGGGTGTTAGAGGTACGGGGTGATGAGTGGGGTGCGCGACCTAGTGAACAGTGTCGTGCGCAGCGGGTTACGAGGGGGGGGGGTTCTGGGGTGCAGCTGCATTGCCCCAGTATAGGTAGTTTAGTTGCCCCAGTATGGCTAGTATAGTTACCCCAGTATAGTGCCCCAGTGTAGCTAGTATAGTGACCAGTATAGCTAGTATAATCCCAGTATGGGTAGGTAGTGCCCCAGTATAGTGCCCAGTATAGCTAATAGTGTCCAGTATGGGTAGGTAGTGCCCCAGTACAGCTAGTAAAGTGCCCAGTATAGCTAGTATAGTGCCCCAGTATGGCTAGTATAGTGCCCAGCATGGCTAGTATCGTGCCCCAGTATGGCTAGTATAGTGCCCAGCATGGCTAGTACAGTACCCCAGTATGGCTAGTATAGTGCCTAGCATGGCTAGTATAGTGCCCAGCGTGGCTAGTATAGTGCCCACTGCCCAGTATAGCACCCAGCGTGGCTAGTATAGTGCCCAGCATGGCTAGTATAGTGCCCACTGCCCAGTATAGTGCCCAGCATGGCTAGTATAGTGCCCAGCATGGCTAGTATAGTGCCCACTGCCCAGTATAGCTAGTATAGTGCCCAGCGTGGCTAGTATAGTGCCCAGAATGGCTAGTATAGTGCCCACTGCCCAGTATAGCGCCCAGCATGGCTAGTATAGTGCCCAGCATGGCTAGTATAGTGCCCACTGCCCAGTATAGCTAGTATAGTGCCCAGCGTGGCTAGTATAGTGCCCAGCGTGGCTAGTATAGTGCCCACTGCCCAGTATAGCTAGTATAGTGCCCAGCATGGCTAGTATAGTACCCAGTAAAGCTAGTATAGTGCCCAGTAAAGTGCCCTAGTATGGGTAGGTGGTGCCCCCGCTCCTGTTACCTTATGAGCGAGCGGGCGGTCGCTTCCGGATTCCCCCAGGCGTCGCTCTCCTTCATGCCTCATCTCCGATACCAGCAGCGCGTCTTGCGGAGGAGCGAAGGAGGTGGGGCAGCGGCTTCCTGTAGCGGCGATATGCTACCATGGCAACCGCTGCCCCGCCTTCTTCCCTCCTCCGCAAGACGCGCTGTTAGCGGAGATGCTGCATGAAGAAGAGAGGCGCCTGGGGGAATCCGGAAGCGGCCGCTCGCTCATAAGGTAACATGAGCGGCGGCCGCGGGGGGAGGGGCGAGAGGACAGACCCGCCGCGGCCCAACTGGAAACTGCCAGCGGACCGACAGTGGGCCGCGGCCCGGTGGTTGGGGACCCCTGCTGTAGAGCCTACAGGCTGCTAAAAAGCACACATATAACTCTTTACATTCAACAGAACTAGTATGGATATAGATCATAAATTTTTACAGCAGATAGATTAACTTTAGCTTCAGAGAACATAGACAGAGATTCTACCTCTTCCACAGTCAATCTTTGCACTGAGGAGACCAAACCAACAGGTGGAATACACAAGGGGCTTTCTGGAAGAGTCCATTGCTAAGATTCAGCCTGTAAACACTTTCCTCAGTTTTAGCTAATGACACATTTAAAGAGGTTTATTTTGCCTGTCCTGACACTCTGTTAACAGCTTTTGAACATATTAAACTATATACAACAAGTGTACATTGCTGAAGCTCCTGTATGTTGGTATGACCCTCTTGCAAACCTGCAAGCTGGATACTTGGTGAAACTTCATGTGCCTAAAAATCACTGTGCTACATAAGCACACTTTTGCATTAAAATATAATTTTACCCAGCACTGAATAGTAATCACTAAAGAGCAATATGATCCAAACAGGCTGTAATTACTTGCAGTTGGGAGTGTTACAATGCCATAGCATGGTGCAAAGTCCATGGTATAATTTAGGGAGTGGACACGTCTAAGGATTACTAAATCTTGAAAGCAGAATGAGGCATATGTCAGAGGAACATACACTATGTTTTACAATGATAGGAATCAAGCAGCTTAACCACTACCAGCGGTCTTTGCCCCCTTAAGGACCAAAGACCGCTGGTACAAAAAATGCAGAATTTTCGACAAATAGCCGCACATACCTGCCATCACTGCTGGACGTCGGGAACCTGGGCCACCCACTCTATGACGGCAGAGTCCCTGTGAGCTGGTCAGGATCCACTTTCATTGGCTCCTGACCGTGTTTATCAAAGTAAGCCAATGGGATTTGCTTACATTGATAGACACGGCCAGGAGCCAATGAAATTGGCTCCTGACTGGTTGAGATGTTGCGAACATCAGATTATTGGTTCTCCCACATCTAATCCGAACATATTGGAAAAGTTTGGATTTGCATTAACCTTCATAGACTTCAATGGGCAGGCAAATTTCACAAACTACAAAGACTGTTTCTGGCCACAAAAGTGATGGAAAACTAGTTTCATAGGCTCTAGCACCTGGACAGGGGCATGGCAGAGGGGGATCCACGACAAAAGTTTCATCAAAAATTACGGAGTTGACGCAGAGTCCGTTTTAATCCCAAAAGGCCAGAAATCACAGTACATTCCCACATTTGAGGAAAAGGGCTGCTTTAAAATGTCAAGAGTGGTAATGTAAGGGTTATGGTCGCTTCACACTAACAGACCAAATGCAGCGTTTACCCAGATTGAGCACTAACAGGTCTGTAAGGCCCTTAGGTGTGTGGTCACTGCAGGCGCCCTCAACTGAGGCAGACTGGCTCAGTGTACAGGTGACATTTTTTTCTTGAGCCTATTTGTGAAAGTTATTGATAACAAAGTATTGTGAAAGTTATTTATGTATAGATTTGTTATTTATAACAAATTAAAAAATACAAATTTATTTATAATACATACAAAATCTCAAGGTAATATTTATATAATTTCAATAATAATTTTCAAAAAATGGTAAGTCAGCAAGTGTCAGGCTGGCAGCAGCAGGCCTGCCTGGCTGCCATTCGTGGTGGGGTTGATGTGGTGTCACCCAACTCCAATGCAGAGTCACGCAGTGGAGGCCTGCTGCCAGTTGCCATTGGTGTTCAGTGGGAGGCAGGCTGGCAGCTGGTCTGGCTGCCAGTCGTTGTGGTGGTGGTGTCACAGATTCCACTGCAGTGCAGAGCCACACAGTGGAGGCTTGGAAACAATGAAATGCAGGCTACCTGAAAGTCCATCATGATGTCTGAAGAACTAAGAATGAGAAGGGAGGGCGGTGGGTGGTGTGCTTGTGGCACCCTCTTTTTTTAGTTTGTTTGAAAAAAGATATTTTTGAAAAATTGAAAAATACATACATTTATAACATACTTGTGTTTTTGACATAATCAATTTGAATCCATTTTGAAAACTGAAAAAAAAACTTAATCCTTATAAAATAAAATTCTACGGTGTTTTTTTTTTCTGAAATATTAAGAGAGCAGGTGCAGGAGACTTACAGGCAATGGAATCGCTTATCGGCCTTTTGACTAAGACCAAGTGTAGTATCTGGTTTTTAGCAGTTTCAGGGGACGTTAGCTTTGACACCCCGGAGTGATGAACTGGGGAGGCACCTTGAATGAGTGATCGGGGGAGTAGAGATGCATGCGCCAAGGACAAAGGGGGAGGTTCCCCTCCGGGGGAACAACGGAAAGGGCCCCACTTTGGTGGGGCCACCCATGCACGTTTTGTGGTGGTGGACCACACTGTCACCAACCGCAACCGGGTGGATTTCTTCCTGCTCTCCCACCATCTCAGGTAAGGATGTGGCATTCCCAATCACTATATATGTGTAATGAACACTGTAAACCTCAGCCCTGACCATCCACAAAAAGTTTGACTTTCAAATTGTGCCACATGTACTGGAACTGGCCTGGCTTGGGACTATGCGAGTGCCAGCACCCTGCAAACATGCCCACAAGCTGGTTTTCCTGTCCCGGCAGTTCCTTCACCATGAGCCTTCCATTCAGCTGTGTGATAAGCTCATCTTTCTTCAAGTGTTGGGAACAACGGACATCGTTTTTTGCCCATTGCCCACACAATTACCTTGCTTTGAACAACCTTCCCTTTTGCTTTTATTGTTCTGCCCAGGGATCATGCTCTAGATCTCTTCCAAAACTTATTTAGCTTGAAATAATCTTTCTTTATTTTTTTTATTTTAGGATTATTATTTTTTTTTGGGGGGTAACAAAACACAATAAACCAAACAACAGTTCATGTGTTGAGTGGGAGTATCCCACTCAACCATGCTTGGGCATCACAGTATGCTTACTAAGAGGGGTATACAAACATCAAGGGTTTAAAAGTGGTGAGAGCTCCGTTAACAGTTCCGCCACTTTGTGCTTACAGCAAGGGTCCAGTAGCATTGCCACGCAGTACAAGTCGTTCTCCTTTAACCATTTTTATACAGAGGTCCCTCCCTCAACATGCAGGACAGCATGAAAGACCCCATTTGAACAAGGATGGATCCCAAGATAGCCAGCTCCTCTTCCTCACTGAGGTCACAAAATGTCTCCTCCTCCGCTCAGCCCCTCAGTGACAGTGTTCTGTCTGTGGAGTATTACACAAACACAGAGCTATACAGGAGCTATACAATGATAACAGAGGCCCTGGAGCTCCACCTTGCTAACAAGTTATGCAACCATGCAGTCATGCAAGATTGGGCGGTAACAGGACTGTAAGGCCCTTAGGTGTGTCGGTGCTGCATGCGCGCTCAACTGTACGGACCAGCTTGGGTGTTGTTACTTATAAAAATATATATATATATATTTTTTAAATATCAAATGTCATATATAAAAAAAAAAAAAATTAAGTTAGTGCGTTATGCTCAAGTAAATGGACCAGCGTGGTGCCGCTTCATGATGTCACGTGTACCAGAGGCCTGGATGGGATGGGAAGCTAATTATAGAACTTAATGATGGCAGCAGATTTGCTCACTGTACAACATATTTTCTTTTGTTTTTCTTGCGTTATTATATTTGTGTATATTATATATTTGTGTATATTTTATATTTGTGTGCTGCTTTTATTAATGTGGCTCTGTGCCAGTGTGCTCTGTGCCAGTGTGCTGTCTGTGCACTAACACACAGGCACTGAGAATATGCACCAACACACTAGTGGCTGGATGGTGTACTGGTTAAGGGCTCTGCCTCTGACATGGGAGACTTGGGTTCGAATCTCGGCTCTGCCTGTTCAGTAAGCCAGTAATTCAGTAAGGAGTTCATTGGGCAAGACTCCCTAACACTGCTACTGCCTACTGAGTGCGCTCTAGTGGCTGCCTCGCAAGTGCTTTGAGTCCGCCAGGAGAAAGGCTATACAAATACTGTCATTATTATTAACACTTCAAACACAATTTAGTGATAATAATACCACAGGCCCTGCAGCAGTTGTGGAAAAAAAGGTGCTTTTATATGGCACACAATTCGATGTTAGAGTAAAGGTGGCCACACACCATACAATTTTTTAAATATCTGTTCAATTTAAGAATTGCAATACATTTTTCTGACTGATTGTAACATTTCAAAAAATATGACCAATGTACCACACACATATGTTCAATATTTCCCCAATTATGATAAAAATGATTGGAAACTCTGACAAAATTGCTAGGGTTTGTATATTAAAAATTGACAATCTAATACACACCATACAATCTTTAGAAAGATTGAAGAAAAATATCTGGCATTCCGGATCAAATCCGATTGGATTTTTCAGTCGAAAGAAAAAAAAAAGCTTTCAATTTTTTCGGGAGATCCGATCGTTTTTATCGAATTGCAGTAAAATTGGATCATTTTATTGTATCGTGTGTGGCCACCTTTACATATAACTTTCATTCCAGACTTGAACATTTTATATTTAGTTGTGATAGTGATGTGTGTAGGGTGAGAGGAAGATGTCTACATCACTCTATTTATTTTTTCTGCCTTGTGGCCTTATACTTTCTGCCTTGTGGCCTTATACTTTCATGAAACCGCACCAAGTATGTCAGGCTAACCTTCAGATAAATTTATATTTTTATAGTTCAAGGAGTAGAAAATGTCACTTTTGGAGCCTAGACCAAAAACAATGACCTAGTTAGTACACACAAAACAGCATAAATGTATTTTATCATTATTAAATATGAAAACCCACAGCTCTTTCCACTGCAGCGCTCATCTTGTTTATGGTCCAGTGACTGTAACAACCCATTGCTGAATCATAAACTGTAGCACAGGGAGTTTTCATGGAGAAATTATATGTTTCACTTCAATAAATAGGACGAAATATAAAAATGTAGTAATGCAGAAGGAAAAAATAAATATAAATCTATCTATCTATCTATCTATCTATCTATCTATCTATCTATCTATCTATCTATCTATCTATCTATCTATCTATCTATCTATCTATCTATCTATCTAGCATTGTCAAGCCATCCACTGTATGTATGTGTGTCTAGCCACTCTGGACACACTCCTCAATTTGCCTTGCTGCTGCAATTTGGCTGTGGTGATGATTCTATTGGAACAATTTTTCCTATTGTAAATTTAAATCCATTTTCTACAATGTCTTTTTTATTTTGTTCTCCTTGCTTTCACTATTCTCTTAAACATAAATAAAGTGGTGATTATAACATGTATGGGGGCTTTGCTATTAGCTGCTAAAGTAAGTGCCATTGACTTCAATGCAATTTGCAAAATTGTTTTGGTGAAAAATTGCAGAACCACCTAGAGTTCAAAGAATTTTTTTTTGCAAGACTGCCAGAGGTTTTCCTTATCTAAAGAGTAACATAATTGCTGCTAGCATATACAGTATCCCCTGTTTAACCACTTTACTCCCAGCCGTACAGATTTCTCCGTCCTTTTTCCATCCTTTTACCACCAGGGACGGAGAAATCCGTACTTCCTGCGCTCCCGCCGCTGCCCGCGCTCCTGATCGCTCATGCGCGCACTCCCGCTCGCATGCACGCCCGGGGATCAATGAACGGGAAAATCCATTCCCATTCAATGATCTAAGCCCAGCAATGATCCACTGCTTCTACTAGAAGCAGCTCGGTCATTGTAAAGAAAAAAAAGTTCCCAGCCTCATAGCACTTCCTGCAATGTTACTGTGGCCATCTTGTGGCCAAATAGTAAAACTACACCCTAAAGCATTTTTCACATACAAATACATTACTTTTACACAAAAAATTAACTCATTACCTCCCACACTCCACAATTTCTTTTTTTTGTAATTAAAAAAAAATAAAAAAATTTACAATTAAAAAAAAAATACATAAATAGTTACCTTAGGGACTGAACTGTGAGAAAACACGGAGAAGCCGCCACGTGTACTGGCTGATTCCGCATCCAGCGCAGCGGTTTCCACGCAGCAACGCATGTCTGGGTTAGCTGGGATCAATAGTGCACCTGGATGGAGAGCTGGCGCCAGAAGTCAGGACCTTTATGCCAGCAGGAGATGTGTCAGCTGATCAGGATGATCAGCTGATTCCTGCTGGACTCCTGATTGGCCGAGTGGTTCGGGCGGGGCGGCAGAGTCCTGCAACTACATATACAGCTTGCTTGTCAGTTGCTGGTTGTCTGCCGTTGCGATCACTACGTGGAAGCACTCAGACCTTAGTCAGATCCAACAGTGTGTTTGAACCAGGAGGACCTGGGAATTCACACTAAGCCAGATTACGTGTACTATTATTCTGTTATACTTCAGACTAGTTCCAGGTTGTAGAGACCACGGACCTCACACCCAAGACTAGGCATTGTTTGATATTTGTTATGACCTGTTGCTTTCCTGACTATCCCTCTGCTTTCTGATTCGGTACCACGCATATCTGATATCACGTTGCCAAACCCTGCCTGACTTGGATACCGAATCAGCCTTCTGTCTTTGTACTTTATCTGTCTGTGTGTTGCCGACCTGACTTGCCCGACCTCGAGAGCTATCTCTCTCCACTTAAGAGATAGTCTCCAAGATCAGTCAGTGACATCCACCTTCAGGTGTCACTCACTCTCTTGTCCTTCCTACCTTCAACCTGACTCCACCCCTTGGAGAGTCTCAGGCTGCTGGAAGGTTTCTGTACCCTCCATAGCAGTATCTTCTGTACTGCTTAGGGTCACCTGTTCATCAGGTGGATTGCTCAAAGTCATACTGTTACACCAAACACTCACCATTTATTTAGGAAAGGGTTATTTACGGTAAGAGTGATTAAGATGTGGAATGCATTGCCACAGGAAGTCGTTATGGCAAACTCTATACCTGCATTTAAAGGGGGCTTAGATGCTTTCCTTGTGTTGAAAGACATCCATGGCTACAATTACTAGGTAATGCCTAATGATGTTGATCCAGGGATTTTATCTGATTGCCATCTGGAGTCGGGAAGGAATTTTTCCCTTTAGGGGCTAATTGGACCATGCCTTGTAAGGGTTTTTTCGCCTTCCTCTGGATCAACAGGGATATGTGAGGGAGCAGGCTGGTGTTGTACTTTATACTGGTTGAACTCGATGGACGTATGTCTTTTTTCAACCAAAATAACTATGTAACTATGTAACTATGTATGTATATATATATATCTAGAGGTATCCAGAGGTTAGCACTATATCTGTATTATTGGTGATTCTGCAGATCATCCATAATCAGGTATAGATCTGTATTCTTGGTGATACTGCAGATCACCAATAATCAGATTCTCTCTGCGTGCCGACACCGATCGTTACATGAACTTTTTAAATATTTATGTCAGGAGGGTACAACACTGTTACTTTATAAACTATGGGCTTGTAATTAGGGATGGATGCAAAACTGAAAAAATGCACCTTTATTTCCAAATAAAATATTGGCGCCAAAAATTGTGATAGGGACATAATTTAAACGGTTTTATAACCGGGACAAATGGGCAAATAAATTTCATGGGTTTTAAATACAGTATCATGCATTATTTAAAAACTATAATGGCCGAAAACTGAAAAATAATGAATTTTTTCCCACATTTTTCCTATTTCCCCATTAAACCATATTTAGAATAAAATAATTCTTGGCATAGTGTCCCACCTAAAGAAAGCCTAATTGGTGGCGGAAAAAAACAAGATATAGTTATAGATGAATGAATGGAAGGAGTGCTGAAAGGTGAAAATTGCTCTGGTGCTCAAGGGGTAAAACCCCTCAGTGGTGAAGTGGTTAAAATCACATACATACATGAGTAAAATGGTCTCAGAAAGGTTTCAATACAAATGTTCAATTTCAGTTTCCAAAATGATTATGAGGATTATTATGAGGGTGTCATTGATATTTAACCACTTGCCGACCGCCTACTTCATATTGGCGGCGGCAAAGTGGCAGCCCCAGGACCACGTAACGCAGATTGGCGTCAGGTCCTGGGGCACTCTCTGGCCGGGGATCGCGCGCTGGGATGCGCGCGCATCCACCGGCAATAGGCTCCACCCACCCGCGACATCAACCCGCCGGCCAATCGGAAGCGCCGGCGGGTTGTTAACCCGACGATCGCCGGATAGGAAGCGTATAATACGTTTTGTAATGTTTACAAAGTGTATTATACAGGCTGCCTCCTGCCCTGGTGGTCCCAGTGTCCGAGGGACCACCAGGGCAGGCTGCAGCCACCCTAGTCTGCACCCAAACACACTGATCTGCCCCCCCCTGCCCCCTGATCGCCCACAGTACCCCTCAGACCCCCCCCTGCCCACCCCCCAGACCACCATTTGCACACAATCACCCCTCTAATCACCCATCAATCACTCCCTGTCACTATCTGTCAACGCTATTTTTTTTTTTAGTCCCTAAACTGCCCCCTGCTCCCTCCTGATCACCCCCCACCCCTCAGATTCTCCCCAGACCCCCCCAGACCCCCCCCCCCCTGTGTACTGTATGCATCTATCCCCCCTGATCAACTGTCAATCACCTGTCAATCACCTGTCAATCACCCGTCAATCACCCCCTGTCACTGCCACCCATCAATCAGCCCCTAACCTGCCCCTTGCGGGCAATCTGATCACCCACCCACACCAATAGATCGCCCGCAGATCCGACATCAGATCACCTCCCAAATCCATCGTTTACATCTATTCTCTCCTCTAAACACCCACTAATTACCCATCAATCACCCATCAATCACCCCCTATCACCACCTGTCACCACCTGTCACTGTTACCCATCAGATTAGACCCTTGCGGGCACCCAATCGCCCGCCCACACACTCAGATTGCCCTCAACCCCCCCCTTATCGATTCGCCAGTGCATTATTTACATCCGTTCTTCCCTGTAATAACCCACTGATCACCTGTCAATCACCCCCTGTCACTGCCACCCATCAATCACCCCCTGTCACTGCCACCCATCAATCAGCCCCTAACCTGCCCCTTGTGGGCAATCTGATCACCCACCCACACCAATAGATCGCCCGCAGAGCCGACATCAGATCACCTCCCAAATCCATCGTTTACATCTATTCTCTCCTCTAAACACCCACTAATTACCCATCAATCACCCATCAATCACCCCCTATCACCACCTGTCACTGTTACCCATCAGATTAGACCCTTGCGGGCACCCAATCGCCCGCCCACACGCTCAGATTGCCCTCAAACCCCCCCTTATCGATTCGCCAGTGCATTATTTACATCCGTTCTTCCCTGTAATAACCCACTGATCACCTGTCAATCACCCCCTGTCACTGCCACCCATCAATCACCCCCTGTCACTGCCACCCATCAATCAGCCCCTAACCTGCCCCTTGCGGGCAATCTGATCACCCACCCACACCAATAGATCGCCCGCAGATCCGACATCAGATCACCTCCCAAGCGCAGTGTTTACATCTATTCTCTCCTCTAAACACCCACTAATTACCCATCAATCACCCCCTATCACCACCTGTCACTGTTACCCATCAGATTAGACCCTAATCTGCCCCTTGCGGGCACCCAATCACCCGCCCACACGCTCAGATTGCCCTCAGACCCCTCCCTTATCAATTCGCCAGTGCAATATTTACATCTGTTATTCCCTGTAATAACCCACTGATCACCTGTCAATCACCCATCAATCACCCCCTGTCACTGCCACCCATCAATCACCCCCTGTCACTGCCACCCATCAATCAGCCCCTAACCTGCCCCTTGCGGGCAATCTGATCACCCACCCACACCAATAGATCGCCCGCAGATCCGACATCAGCTCACCTCCCAAGTGCAGTGTTTACATCTCTTCTCTCCTCTAAACACCCACTAATTACCCATCAATCACCCCCTATCACCACCTGTCACTGTTACCCATCAGATTAGACCCTAATCTGCCCCTTGCGGGCACCCAATCACCCGCCCACACCTCAGAACGCCCTCAGACCCCAGCCCTGATCACCTCGCTAGTGCATTGCTTGCATCTATTTCCCCCCTCTAATCACACCTTGAGACACCCATAAATCACCTCCTGTCACCCCCTAGCACACCTACCCATCAGATCAGGCCCTAATTTGTCCCGTGTGGGCTCCTGATCACTCGGCCAAACCCTCAGATCCCCCTCAGACCCCCTTCCGATCACCTCCCGAGTGCATTGATTGCATCTATTTTCCCCTCTAACCGCCCCCCTGAGACACCCATAAATCACCTCCTGTCACCCCCCTAGCACTCCTATCCATCAGATCAGGCCCAATACATCCTGTCATCTAAGAGGCCACCCTGCTTATGACCGTTTCCACAAAATTTGCCCCCTCATAGACCACCTGTCATCAAAATTTGCAGATGCTTATACCCCTGAACAGTCATTTTGAGAAATTTGGTTTCCAGACTACTCACAGTTTTGGGCCCGTAAAATGCCAGGGCAGTATAGGAACCCCACAAGTGACCCCATTTTAGAAAGAAGACACCCCAAGGTATTCTGTTAGGTGTATGATGAGTTCATAGAAGATTTTATTTTTTGTCAAAAGTTAGCGGAAATTGGATTTTTATTGTTTTTTTCACAAAGTGTCATTTTTCACTAACTTGTGACAAAAAATAAAATCTTCTATGAACTCACCATACCCCTAACGGAATACCTTGGGGTGTCGTCTTTCTAAAATGGGGTCACTTGTGGGGTTCCTATACTGTCCTGGCATTTTAGGGGCCCTAAACCGTGGGGAGTAGTCTAGAATCCAAATGCCTCAAAATGACCTGTGAATAGGACGTTAGGCCCCTTAGCGCACCTAGGTTGCAAAAAAGTGTCACACATGTGGTATCGCCGTACTCAGAAGAAGTAGTATAATGTGTTTTGAGGTGTATTTTTATACATACCCATGCTGGGTGGGAGAAATCTCTCTGTAAATGGACAATTGTGTGTAAAAAAAATCAAATAATTGTCATTTACAGAGATATTTCTCCCACCTAGCATCTGTATGTGTAAAAATACACCCCAAAACACATTATACTACTTCTCCTGAGTACGGCGGTACCACATGTGTGGCACTTTTTTGCACCCTAAGTGCGCTAAGGGGCCCAAAGTCCAATGAGTACCTTTAGGATTTCACAGGTCATTTTGCGACATTTGGTTTCAAGACTACTCCTCACGGTTTAGGGCCCCTAAAATGCCAGGGCAGTATAGGAACCCCACAAATGACCCCATTTTAGAAAGAAGACACCCCAAGGTATTCCGTTAGGAGTATGGTGAGTTCATAGAAGATTTTATTTTTGTCACAAGTTAGCAGAAAATGACACTTTGTGAAAAAAAACAATTAAAATCAATTTCCGCTAACTTGTGACAAAAAAAAAAAATCTTCTATGAACTCACCATCCTCCTAATGGAATACCTTGGGGTGTCTTCTTTCTAAAATGGGGTAATTTGTGGGATTCCTATACTGTCCTGGCATTTTAGGGGCCCTAAACCGTGAGGAGCAGTCTTGAAACGAAATTTCTCAAAATGACCTGTGAAATCCTAAAGGTACTCATTGGACTTTGGGCCCCTTAGCGCAGTTAGGGTGCAAAAAAGTGCCACACATGTGGTATCGCCATACTCAGGAGAAGTAGTATAATGTGTTTTGGGGTGTATTTTTCCACATACCCATGCTGAGTGGGAGAAATATCTCTATAAATTGACAATTGTGTGTAAAAAAAATAAAACAATTGTCATTTACGGAGATATTTCTCCCACCCAGCATGGGTATGTGTAAAAATACACCCCAAAACACATTATACTACTTCTCCTGAGTACGGCAATACCACATGTGTGGCACTTTTTTGCAGCCTAACTGCGCTAAGGGGCCCAAAGTCCAATGAGCATCTTTAGGCTTTACAGGGGTGCTTACAATTAGGCACCCCCCAAAATGCCAGGACAGTGAACACACCCCACAAATGACCCCATTTTGGAAAGTAGACACTTCAAGGTATTCAGAGAGTAGCATAGTGAGTCCGTGGCAGATTTCATTTTTTTTGTCGCAAGTTAGAAGAAATGGAAACTTTTTTTTTTTTTTGTTTTGTTACAAAGTGTCATTTTCCGCTAACTTGTGACAAAAAATAAAATCTTCTATGAACTCACCATGCCTCTCACTGAATACTTTGGGATGTCTTCTTTCCAAAATGGGGTCATTTGGGGGGGATTTGTACTATCCTGGAATTTTAGCCCCTCATGAAACCTGACAGGTGCGCAGAAAAGTCAGAGATGCTTGAAAATGGGAAAATTCACTTTTGGCACCATAGTTTGTAAACGCTATAACTTTTACCCAATCCAATAAATATACACTGAATGTTTTTTTTTTAATCAAAGACATGTAGCAGAATAACTTTCGCGCTCAAATGTATAGGAAATTTTACTTTATTTGAAAAATGTCAGCACAGAAAGTTAAAAAAATCATTTTTTTGACAAAATTCATGTCTTTTTTGATGAATATAATAAAAAGTAAAACTCGCAGCAGCAATCAAATAGCACCGAAAGAAAGCTGTATTAGTGACAAGAAAAGGAGGTAAAATTCATTTAGGTGGTAGGTTGTATGACTGAGCAATAAACCGTGAAAGCTGCAGTGGTCCGAATGGAAAAAAAAGCTCTGGTCCTTAAGGGGTTTTATGACTGCAGTCCTTAAGTGGTTAATGATGATATAATATTCATGCTAAAAATGTAAAAATGTGTGTGTGTATGTATGTATGTATATATATATATATATATATATATATATATATATATATATATATATATATATATATATATATATACACTAATAAATGTAAAATTAACAATTTGCCTTCTAGCAATATGTTCTAACAGATAGGTCATAGCATATGAACTCTTATGGCAATAATGGAATACCAACAGCTGCTTGCAAAGGATTGCAATAGAGAATTACAACTCCAAAGTCTCTGGAAAGAGTTTGGCCCAAAGAAGCAGCAGAATATCCACAGATGTTAAATCACAAAAGTGACAGTAAATCATTAAGTGTGCTTTGACAAATGTTTAAACGGTCTGTTATAATAAAACTCAGATAAACATTTAAGCTAATTTCCCTAAAAATTGGCCAATGTTAATCCAAGTAGTAGGCCAGGCCAGCAGTTGGAGCTCCATATATAAAACAGTATTTGTAATCCACAAGAAGCTTCTGTCAGGAGAGCCGCAGCAGGAAGATGACGAAAGCTGGATTATTAGATATTTATGAATGATCATCTTCTGATAGGCCTAGACACCCCAGAGCAGATTGTTAGGTCAATATGACAGTTTTTGTCTCCTGTCCTAACTAGGAACTGTGTTTCATAAGACCCTGGGAGGCCTGATTACGTGAAAATCACAATCAAACAGGAATCACTCACTCAAAGCTGGCTCTTTGAACCTGTTGGACTGTAATGCAGGCAGTTGATAAGACATACCAAGCAACTGGATTTACTATCAGCTGATTACTGTAACAATAACATAGGTTGTTTACCGTTCCTTTAGATGAGGCAGGAAGAAACAGAATCATGTATAGTGGTCTGCAAACATTCCTGTTCAGCTAGAATGCTGTTGCATGTCACTTGAAAAAGAGATTTCACCTCAAAGATAATAGTGGTTATTTGGAAAATACTGGTTATAGGGAAAACTATAGTGGATAAACACATTATAGGGAAAACTGTATTGGATAAATAAGTGAGTAAACTAATGTAAGTGAAAAAAAAGGAAGTTCAGATTTTTGCCAGTAGATACAGTCACTGCTATATTCCAAGTCAAATATGACTGGTTGCATTAGGCTCTGGTTGTCCCAAAAAATACCTGATTAGACCGTACAATTTTGTCCAATTGCATTAAAGTCAATGTTGCTGATATTCATGGTTAAATAACAAAGCCTCCATACATGCTAGAATCACCAAATGTGCCCAGTATATTAAGGAGAATAGTTCTCAAAAAGACCTTGAGAAAATCAGTTTTAAAAAATTAAAAGAAAAAATGGTTCTGAAAACCAGGAAAACAACATTTGCTGTGGTACACTGATGTATACTAGTTTAGAGCTCTATATACAGTAGCAATAAAAACTATGTGAACCCTTTGGAATTATATAGATTTCTGCACAAATTGATCATAAAATGTGATCTGATCCTTATCTAAGTCACAGCAATAGACAATTAGAGATGGCTCGAACCTCCTATTTTAGGTTCGCGAACACCTCGAACACGAACTTCTGCAAAAGTTTGCGAACCGGCGAACTCTGTGAACCGCAATAGACTTCAATGGGCAGGCGAACTTGAAAAACTACAAACACTGTTTCTGGCCACAAAAGTGATAGAAAAGATGTTTCAAGGCGTCTAACACCTGGAGGGGATCAGTGGCTACAAGAGGAAACTTTTTTTTTTCCAAAAAGACCTATACTTTTTAAGAAAATCAATTTTAATATCTCCTGCAGAGTGTGGGAAATGTTTCCACTGCCGTTGACTTTAAAAAGACACTGAAGCGAAAAAAAAATTATGATATTATGATTTGTATGTGTAGTACAGCTAAGAAATAAAACATTAAGATCAGATACATCAGTCTAATTGTTTCCAGTACAGGAAGAGTTGAGAAACTCCAGTTGTTATCTCTATGCAAACAAGCCATTAAGCTCTCCGACTAAGTTAGTCGTGGAGAGGGCTGTTATCTGACTTTTATTATCTCAACTGTAAGTGAACTGTTTACTTTTTCTTTGCTAGAGGAGAGGTCATTACTTCACAGACTGCTCTGAAAGACTCATTTTGAATGCTGAGTGTTGTGTAATCTGCACATATTATAGAATGATGCAATGTTAGAAAAAACACTATATACCTGAAAATAAAAGTATGAGAATATTTTCTTTGCTGCTAATCTTCTAGTAATTATTCATAGTACACAACCAATTCACTATATCATATTTTTTTTTTCGCTTCAGTGTCTCTTTAACAGTTAATAGCAAAGCCCCCTTAAAGCGGAATATAACCCTGCATTTCAACTTTGCTCTAAAACATTATTTACAGCATATTATATGCAGCCAGCATTTTTTTTACTAGACCAGCATTGGAAGGGTTAAACACAGAGGTTTAAAGTTCCATGGAGAGATATGCAGAAGTTCAGATAGATACATTTAACTAAATAGAATGTAACACGTGATAAATGTTACACACTCTTTTGCTGTCCTCCAGCTCCTTCTCACAGAGAGAGTGAGTCACATTCCACACTTAGATACATTTATGTAAACAAAATGTATCTATGTAAGCTTCGGATGCGTCTGCAGTTCTCTCCAGGAATTTTAAAGCTCTGTGTAACCCTTCCAATGCTGGTCTAATAAAAAAAAATGCTGGTTGCATATAATATACTGTAAATAATGTTTTAGACCAAAGTTGAAATGCAGGGTTATATTCCACTTTAAATGCCAGAAACACCAAATTTGCATGGGAATGTTAAGAAGAACAGTGGGAACAAGAGGACATTTTCTTTTCAAAAAGTCCTTATACTTTTTGAGAAAATCGATTTTAAAAGTTCAAAGAAAAAAACCTTACATTTAAATGCCGGTCAATGACAGATCGTGGGAAACAATTCCTGCCGACTTTAGCAGTTAATAGCAAAGGCCCCTTACTTCCTAGCAACATCAAATTTAAAAAAAAAAATAAAAAAGATAGTGGGAAACAATATTTAAAAAAAAAAGATAGTGGGGAACAATATTTAAAAAAATAATAAAAATTGTATTTATTTTTTTTTTATTTAAATTTTTTATATTTTCAGAGTGTGGGCAATTTCCCCCCCAAAACTGACATGGGGTCCCCCCCTTCTGAGCTCTCTGTAACCCCATGTCCCTCATTCAGGCTGGGATAGCCAAAATGCAAAGCCCCGGCCGCATGGGGCTTCGCAGCATGAGTTATACCAGCCCGCATGGTCCATGGTATGGGGGGCTCCGGGGGAGAGGGGCAGCCAAGCCTTCCCCTCTCCCCCGGAGCTCTTGTCCAATCCTCTGATGCCCCAGGAGGAGGTGGGGGCAATGACGAGGTAGGAAAATTTCCCACACTCTGAAAATAATAAAAAAATTAAATAAAACAATAAATAAATAAAATATATATTTTTTAACATTTGTTTCCCACTATATTTTTAACATATCCTGCAAATTTGGTGTTGCTAGGATGTAAGGGGCCTTTGCTATTAACTGCTAAAGTTGGCGGGAATTGTTTCCCACAATCTGTCATTGACCGGCATTTAAATGTAATGTTTTGATTGAAAAATTGATTTTCTCAAAAAGTATAAGGTCTTTTTGAAATGTTTTCCTCTTGTTCCCACTTTTCTTCTTAACATTCCCATGCAAATTTGGTGTTTCTGGCATTTAAGGGGGCTTTGCTATTAACCGTTAAAGTCAGTGGTGGTGGAAATATTTCCCACACTCAGCAGGAGATCTTTAAAATCGATTTTCTCAAAAACTATAAGGTCTTTTTAAAAAATGTTTCCTCTTGTAGTCAGTGACCCCCTCCACGTACCCTGCAAATTTGGTGTTTCTACTATGTAAGGCGGCTTTGCTATTAACCACCCTGGCGTATTTTTTTTGCGGCACTCGGCCGCGGGTGGGTTTTTTTAACCTATTTTTTATGTTGTAGTTAGCCTAGAGCTAGCTACATGATTTCCTCATCCCTGCTCCACCCCTCTCACCCCTGTGATCACCGCCGGTGAGCATACTCAACAGGAAATCCCGCTCTGAACGGGATTTCCTGTTAGGGCTTCCCTCATTGCCATGGCGATGATCGGAATGACGTCAGGGGGAGTCCCGATCCACGGTGATTGGCCAGGCTGCGTTGAGGGTCTGGGGGGGCCCTCTTTCAAGGCGTGTAGCGGCAGATTGGTGGTGAACAGCGGTGATCGATTTAACCACTTCCCGACCGCCTAACGCACAGAGGCGGCCGGGAAGTGTGCCCTGCAAGGACCAGCTCACCCACAGAGGCGGCGGTCCTTGTAAGGGCATGGGCGGAGCGATCGCGTCATCCGCGCTCACCCGCCGCAACATCCCGCCGGCCATACGGAAGCGCCGGCGGGATGTTAACCCCGCGATCGCCGCATACAAAGTGTATAATACACTTTGTGATGTTTACAAAGTGTATTATACAGGCTGCCTCCTGCCCTGGTGGTCCCAGTGTCCGAGGGACCACCAGGGCAGGCTGCAGCCACCCTATGTAGCACCCAAGCACACTGATTTACCCCCCCCTGCCCCAGATAGCCCACAGCACCCCTCAGGACCCCCCCTGCCCACCCCCCAGACCCCTGTTTGCACCCAATCACCCCCCTAATCACCCATCAATCACTTCCTGTCACTATCTGTCAATGCTATTTCCCCCCCCTGCCCCCTGCCCCCTCCTGATCACCCCCCCCACCCCTCAGATTCTCCCCAGACCCCCCCCCCCCCCTGTATACTGTATGCATCTATCCCCTGATCACCTGTCAATCACCTGTCAATCACCTGTCAATCACCCATCAATCACCCCCTGTCACTGCCACCCATCAATCAGCCCCTACCCTGCCCCTTGCGGGCAATCTGATCACCCACCCACACCAATAGATCGCCCGCAGATCCGACATCAGATCACCACCCAAGCGCAGTGTTTACATCTATTCTCTCCTCTAGACACCCACTGATAACCCATCAATCACCCATCAATCACCCCCTATCACCACCTGTCACTGTTACCCATCAGATCAGACCCTAATCTGCCCCTTGCGGGCACCCAATCACCCGCCTACACGCTCAGATTGCCCTCAGACCCCCCTTATCAATTCGCCAGGGCATTATTTACATCTGTCCTTGTCTGTAATAACCCACTGATCACCTGTCAATCACCTGTCAATCACCCATCAATCATCCCCTGTCACTGCCACCCATCAATCACCCCCTGTCACTGCCACCCATCAATCAGCCCCTAACCTGCCCCTTGCGGGCAATCTGATCACCCACCCACACCAATAGATCGCTCGCAGATACGACGTCAGATCACCTCCCAAGTGCAGTGTTTACATCTGTTCTCTACCCTAAACACCCACTAATTACCCATCAATCACCCCCTATCACCACCTGTCACTGTTACCCATCAGATCAGACCCTAATCTGCCCCTTGCGGGCACCCAATCACCCGCCTACACGCTCAGATTGCCCTCAGACCCCCCCTTATCAATTCGCCAGGGCATTATTTACATCTGTCCTTCCCTGTAATAACCCACTGATCACCTGTCAATCACCTGTCAATCACCCATCAATCATCCCCTGTCACTGCCACCCATCAATCACCCCCTGTCACTGCCACCCATCAATCAGCCCCTAACCTGCCCCTTGCGGGCAATCTGATCACCCACCCACACCAATAGATCGCTCGCAGATCCGACGTCAGATCACCTCCCAAGTGCAGTGTTTACATCTGTTCTCTACCCTAAACACCCACTAATTACCCATCAATCACCCCCTATCACCACCTGTCACTGTTACCCATCAGATTAGACCCTAATCTGCCCCTTGCGGGCACCCAATCACCCGCCTACACACTCAGATTGCCCTCAGACCCCCCCTTATCAATTCGCCAGGGCATTATTTACATCTGTCCTTCCCTGTAATAACCCACTGATCACCTGTCAATCACCTGTCAATCACCCATCAATCACCCCCTGTCACTGCCACCCATCAATCAGCCCCTAACCTGCCCCTTGCGGGCAATCTGATCACCCACCCACACTAATAGATCGCCCGCAGATCCGACATCAGATCACCACCCAAGCGCAGTGTTTACATCTATTCTCTCCTCTAAACACCCACTAATTACCCATCAATCACCCCCTATCACCACCTGTCACTGTTACCCATCAGATCAGACCCTAATCTGCCCCTTGCGGGCACCCAGTCACCCGCCTACACGCTCAGATTGCCCTCAGACCCCCCCTTATCAATTCGCCAGTGCAATATTTACATCTCTTCTTCTCTGTAATAACCCACTGATTACCTGTCAATCACCTGTCAATCACCTATCAATCACCCATCAATCACCCCCTGTCACTGCCACCCATCAATCACCCCCTGTCACTGCCACCCATCAATCAGCCCCTAACCCGCCCCTAGCGGGCAATCTGATCACCCACCCACACCAATAGATCGCCCGTAGATCCGACGTCCGATCACCTCCCAAGTGCAGTGTTTACATCTGTTCTCTACCCTAAACACCCACTAATTACCCATCAATCACCCCCTGTCACTGCTACCTATCAGATTAGACCCCTATCTGCCCCTAGGGCACTCAATCACCCGCCCATACCCTTAGAACGCCCTCAGACCCCAGCCCTGATCACCTCGCCAGTGCATTGCTTGCATCTATTCCCCCCTCTAATCACACCTTGAGACACCCATCAATCACCTCCTGTCACCCCCTAGCACACCTACCCATCAGATCAGGCCCTAATTTGCCCCGTGTGGGCTCCTGATCACTCGGCCAAACCCTCAGATCCCCCCTCAGACCCACTTCCGATCACCTCCCCAGTGCATTGATTGCATCTATTTTCCCCTCTAACCACCCCCTGAGACACCCTCAATCACCTCCTGTCACCCCCTAGCACTCCTATCCATCAGATCAGGCCCAATACAACCTGTCATCTAAAAGGCCACCCTGCTTATGACTGGTTCCACAAACTTCGCCCCCTCATAGACCACCTGTCATCAAAATTTGCAGATGCTTATACCCCTGAACAGTCATTTTGAGACATTTGGTTTCCAGACTACTCACGGTTTTAGGCCCGTAAAATGCCAGGGCAGTATAGGAACCCCACAAGTGACCCCATTTTAGAGAAAAGACACCCCAAGGTATTCTGTTAGGTGTATGACAAGTTCATAGATTTTATTTTTTGTCAAAAGTTAGCAGAAATTTATTTTTATTGTTTTTTTTTTCACAAAGTGTCATTTTCACTAACTTGTGACAAAAAATAAAATCTTCTATGAACTCCTACACCTAACGGAATACCTTGGGGTGTCTTCTTTCTAAAATGGGGTCACTTGTGGGGTTCCTATACTGCCCTGGCATTTTAGGGGCCCTAAACCGTGAGGAGTAGTCTAGAAAACAAATGCCTCAAAATGACCTGTGAATAGGACGTTGGGCCCCTTAGCGCACCTAGGCTGCAAAAAAGTGTCACACATGTGGTACCGCCGTACTCAGGAGAAGTAGTATAATGTGTTTTGGGGTGTATTTTTACACATACCCATGCTGGGTGGGAGAAATCTCTCTGTAAATGGACAATTGTGAGTAAAAAAAAATCAAACAATTGTCATTTACAGAGATATTTCTCCCATCCAGCATGGGTATGTGTAAAAATACACCCCAAAACACATTATAATACTTCTCCTGAGTACGGCAGTACCACATGTGGCACTTTTTTACACCCTAAGAACGCTAAGGGGCCCAAAGTCCAATGAGTACCTTTAGGATTTTACAGGTGGTTTTGCGACATTTGGTTTCAAGACTACTCCTCACGGTTTAGGGCCCCTAAAATGCCAGGGCAGTATAGGAACCCCACAAATGACCCCATTCTAGAAAGAAGACACCCAAAGGTACTCCGTTAGGAGTATGGTGAGTTCATAGAAAATTTTAGAAGATTTTATTTTTTGTCACAAGTTAGCGGAAAATGACACTTTGTGAAAAAAAAACAATTAAAATCAATTTCCGCTAACTTGTGACAAAAAAATAAAAACTTCTATGAACTCACCATACTCCTAACGGAATACCTTGGGGTGTCTTCTTTCTAAAAATGACCTGTGAAATCCTAAAGATACTCATTGGACTTTGGGCCCCTTAGCGCAGTTAGGGTGCAAAAAAGTGCCACACATGTGGTATCGTCGGTCATTTTGAGAAATTTTGTTTCAAGACTACTCCTCACGGTTTAGGGCCCCTAAAATGCCAGGACAGTATAGGAACCCCACAAATGACTCCATTTTAGAAAGAAGACACCCCAAGGTATTCTGTTAGTAGTACGGTGAGTTCATAGAAGATTTTATTTTTTGTCACAAGTTAGCGGAAATTGATTTTTATTGGTTTTTTTCACAAAGTGTCATTTTCCGCTAACTTGTGACAAAAAATAAAATCTTCTATGAACTCACCATACTCCTAACGGAATACCTTGGGGTGTCTTCCTTCTAAAATGGGGTCATTTGTGGGGTTCCTATACTGTCCTGGCATTTTAGGGGCCCTAAACCGCGAGGAGTAGTCTTGAAACGAAATTTCTCAAAATGACCGACGATACCACATGTGTGGCACTTTTTTGCACCCTAACTGCGCTAAGGGGCCCAAAGTCCAAATTTCGAAATTTCTCAAAATGACCTGTGAAATCCTAAAGGTACTCATTGGACTTTGGGCCCCTTAGCGCAGTTAGGGTGCAAAAAAGTGCCACACATGTGGTATCGCTGTACTCAGGAGAAGTAGTATAATGTGTTTTGGGGTGTATTTTTACACATACCCATGCTGGGTGGGAGAAATCTCTCTGTAAATGGACAATTGTGTGTAAACAAAATCAAACAATTGTCATTTACAGAGATATTTCTCCCACCTAGCATGGGTATGTGTAAAAATACACCCCAAAACACATTATACTACTTCTCCTGAGTACGGCAATACCACATGTGTGGCACTTTTTTGCAGCCTAACTGCGCTAATGGGCCCAAAGTCCAATGAGCACCTTTGGGCTTTACAGGGGTGCTTACAATTTAGCACCCCCAAAATGTCAGGACAGTAAACACACCCCACAAATGACCCCATTTTGGAAAGTAGACACTTCAAGGTATTCAGAGAGGAGCATAGTGAGTCTTTGGCAGGTTTCATTTTTTTTTGTCGCAAGTTAGAAGAAATGGAAACTTTTTTTTTTTTGTCACAAAGTGTCATTTTCCGCTTACTTGTGACAAAAAATAATATCGTCTATGAACTCACTATGCCTCTCAGTGAATACTTTGGGATGTCCTCTTTCCAAAATAGGGTCATTTGGGTGGTATTTATACTATCCTGGAATTCTAGCCCCTCATGAAACATGACAGGTGGTCAGAAAAGGCAGAGATGCTGGAAAATGGGAAAATTCACTTTTTGCACCATAGTTTGTAAACGCTATAACTTTTACCCAAACCAATAAATATAGGCTGAATGGGTTTTTTTTTATCAAAAACATGTTTGTCCACATTTTTCGCGCTGCATGTATACAGAAATTTTACTTTATTTGAAAAATGTCAGCACAGAAAGTTAAAAAAATCATTTTTTTTGTCAAAATTCATGTCTTTTTTGATGAATATAATAAAAAGTAAAAATCGCATCAGCAATCAAATAGCACCAAAAGAAAGCTTTATTAGTGACAAGAAAAGGAGCCAAAATTCATTTAGGTGGTAGGTTGTATGAGCGAGCAATAAACCATGAAAGCTGCAGTGGTCTGAATGGAAAAAAAGTGGCTGGTCCTTAAGGGGGGTAAAGCCCTAGGTCCTTAAGTGGTTAAACACGCAGCTAGCAAAGTGCTAGCTGCGTGTTTTAAAAAAAAATTGTCAAAAAAGACCCACCAGGGCTGAGATATCCAGCCTGGCAGTAATGGGCAAGCTGACCTTGTCCATACCGCCAAGGTGGTTAAACGTTAAAGTCGGCGCCATTAAAGTCTATGGGAAAAATGCCAACCCAAACTTTTTTGAAAAAAATTTGTGGTTCTCCTCAAACGCGAACCACTGATGTTCGCACAAACAAGTTCACCGGTGAACCGTTTGGGCCATCTCTATAGACAATCACAGTCTCCTTAAAGGGGTTCTGTGAAATCATTCAATAAATATAAACAGACACTTACCTGGGGCTTCTATCAGCCCCCTGTAGCTGTAATGTCCCATGCCGTCCTACTCCGTTCACTCGTTCCCCACCGCCGGTCCTGGTCTGATTACGTGTGTGACACGTCTGCATCTACGCGCCCGTGGCTATCTCCAGGAGCTTACTGTGCAGGTGCAGTACAAGAAAACCTTGCAGTAAGCTCCCGGAGATGCGAGCAAGTGTGCGCATTATTCGTCTTATTAGACGAATAATTGCCTGATGCCGGCGGCAGGGAATGAGTGATCGGAGGAGGGCGGTGCAGGACATAACAGCTACAGGGGACTGATAGAAGCCCCAGGTAAGTGTGTGTTTATGTTTATTGAATTACTTCACAGAACCCCTTTAAACTAACACCACACAAATAATTAAATGTTTCCATGTTTTTATTGAACATACCATGTAAACATTCACAGTGCAGGTGGAAAAGTTATGTGAACCCTTGGATTTAATAACTAGTTGAACCTCCTTTGGCAGCAATAACTTCAACCAAATGTTTCCTGTAGTTGCAGAGCACATGTGCACAATAGTCAGGAGTGATTTTTGACCAATCCTTTTCATAAACTTTCAAATCAGCAATATTCTTGGGAAGTCTGGTGTAAATCGCTTTCTTGGGGTCATGCCACAGCATCTCAATCAGGTTGAGGTCAGAACTCTGACTCGGCAACTCCAGAAGGTGTATTTTTTTCTGTTTAAGCCATTCTGTTGTTGATTTACTTCTATGCTTTGGGTAGATGTCCTGTTGCAACATCCATCTTCTGCTGAGCTTTGGCTGGTGGACAGATGGCCTTAAGTTTTCCTGCTAAATGCTTTGATAAATTTGGGAATTCATTTTTCTTTTTATGATAGCAATCCCTCCAGGCCCTGATGCAGCCCCAAACCATGTTGCCCTCACCACTAGTGTTGGGCGAACAGTGTTCGCCACTGTTCGGGTTCTGCAGAACATCACACCTGATGGTGTTCGGCCAAACCGTTCGGCCACATGGCCGAACTAAGAGCGCATGGCCAAACGTTCCCCGAACGTTCGGCTAGCGCTGTGATTGGCCAAACGGGTCACGTGGTTCGGACCCGAACGCGCTCTGATTGGCCGAACGGTCACGTGGTTCGGGTAAATAAATACCCGAACCACGTCATTTCTCCGCCATTTGTCTGTGGGTTTAGCTTTGGGTAGGCAGGCAGGGTAGTTCTCTCTCCAGCCAGGCTAGCCAGGGTCCCCCCAGTCATTGTGTCGCTGCTGGGAACAGTAGTACACCGCTCCCCCAGCACTGTATAGCATTGTGTTTATTGCCACTCTGTGTACACCGCTCACCCAGCACTATATAGCATTGTGTTTACTGCCACTCTGTGTCTGCTGGGAACAGTAGTACACCGCTCACCCGCCACTGTATAGCATTGTGCTCTGACTCACTGCTGGGAACAGTAGTACACCGCTCACCCACACTATATAGCATTGTGTTTACTGCCACTCTGTGTACACTGCTCACCCAGCACCATATAGCATTGTGTTTACTGCCACTCTGTGTCTGCTGGGAACAGTAGTACACCGCTCACCCGCCACTGTATAGCATTGTTCTTGGCTTCAAAGCTGCAGGGGCCTATTTGGAAATAAATAGCCTGGTCTTTAGGGGGGTTAAACACTGTGGTCCTAAAGTGGTTAAAACAAATAAAAAAATTTGGAAAAAAAATGGGTTTGCATTTTACATTAGTTAATGGCCATCGAATTTAGCGGTTAATAGCAAAGCCTTCTTATGCGCTGGAAACACCAAATTTGCAGGGTATGTGGAGGAGAGCAGCGGAAACAAGAGGAAACTCTTTTTATAGTTTTATCATTTTATAGTTTTTGGAAAAAATAAACGTTAAAATTAGAGGTCAAAAGTTGGGATTTAAATGCAGTAAAATGACAGATAATGTATCAACATGTATATAAATGTATTTATTTTTTTATCAATGTTCTGAGTGTGGAAAATAATACAAAAACGTAACATGGGGTCTCCCCTCCCGAACCCCTTGTCTCCCATGCAGGCTAGGATAGCCAGAATGGCCGCGTGGGACTTTGCAACCTGAGCTATACCAGCCCTCATGGTCCATGGTATGGGGGGTTCTGGGGAGAGGGGCGGCAATGTCTTCCCTTCTCCCCCAGAGCCCTTGTCCAATCCATAGAGGTGGGGCGAAAATATCCTGGGGGATTCATGGTGGCTTCTGGGAGTCCCCTTTAAGAACTTTAAGAAGGTGACCCAGATGCCTGCTCCCTCCCCAGGAGAAATGAGTATAGGGTTAAAGGGATAAACTAAATAAAAACACAACAATGAAAAAAAAATGCTTTATTTTTCTTAATTAACCATAAATATTTACCTATACCTTTAAGAAAATGTTCCCACGCCAATATCCTCGGAAATGGTTCCACACCAATATGCTCTAAAATATTTGATGTTTGCAACATCACTAAGCATCTATAATACATTATAACAAGGATACTCCGTAACAGAGAGTACAGTAATCAAGTGCATATAACCAAGCATTTTTGGTGCTGTTAGGTCTTTTATGTATGTCACATTTTACTTTGAAGTTTTGCAAGAAGAATTCATGATGAAGCACAAAACTGTCACTGATTTATCAGGAGACCTTATTATGCTTGTCTGATTGGGTGTTCATGAATGATCAGCCTAGGATGTAAAATGGATCATCACGTGACTGTGACGAGCCAATCAGAGAACTACAAGTCAGTCACCTTGGAAAAAGATAAGCTGTTCTACAAGCAGTGATCTAATAATCACATAAACGTGATGAGCTAATAAGAGAAGTACAAAGCAGTTGCCTTATAGCAGGGCTGCCCAATAGGTCGATCGCGATCTACCGGTAGATCGCGACCGCCTACTTGGTAGATCGCGGCCTCTTGGCCGCGTCTCATTAAATTTTGCGGCCAGCAGCATGTTTAGCTGCCGGCCAATAAGAATGCAGGGGAGAAGACGCGGCGAGCAGAGAGGGAGGAGAGAGGCGGCGCGGCCGCTACGTCATGGCTGGGGGCGGCGCCGGGCAGCCTGCAACGTGCGTGCTTGTAACATGCCCGGCGCCGCCCCCAGCCATGACGTAGCGGCTGCGCCACCTCTCATCTCCCTCTCTCCTCGCCGCGTCTTGCCATCTTCTCCCCGACGACATTCTTATTGGCCAGCGGACTGCCTGCCGGAGGTCCCAGGAGTCCAGAGGACCCTGGCCAACGCTGCAGGTACATAGACCTGGCTAAGCTACACTGGGGGCTCCTATACTTGGCTAAGCTACACTGGGGGCACCAATACCTGGCTAAGCTACACTGAGGGCCCCTATACTTGGCTAAGCTCCACTGGGGGCACCAATACCTGGCTAACCTACACTGGGGGCACCAATACCTGGCTACGCTACACTGAGGGTACCAATACCTGACTAAGCTATACTGGGGACACCTATACCTGGCTAAGCTACACTGAGGGCACCAATACCTGGCTAAGCTACACTGAGGGCACCAATACCTGGTTAAGCTACACTGGGGGCACCAATACCTGGCTAAGCTACACTGGGGGCACCAATACCTGGCTAAGCTACACTGAGGGCTCCTATACCTGGCTCAGCTACACTGAGGGCTCCTATACTTGGCTAAGCTACACTGAGGGCCCATATACCTGGCTAAGCTACACTGAGGGCTCCTATACCTGGCTAAGCTACACTGAGGGCCCCTATACCTGGCTAAGCTACACTGAGGGCCCCTATACCTGGCTAAGCTACACTGAGGGCCCCTATACCTGGCTAAGCTACACTGAGGGCTCCTATACTTGGCTAAGCTACACTGAGGGCCCCTATACCTGGCTAACCTACAATAGGGGCCCATATACATGGCTAAGCTACACTGAGGGCCCCTATACCTGGCTAAGCTACACTGGGGGGCCCTATACCTGGCTAAGCTACACTGGGGGGCCCTATACCTGGCTAAGCTACACTGGGGGGCCCAAATGCCAGGCTAACCTACACTGGGGGCCCATATGCCTGGCTAACCTACACTGGGGGCCCATATGCCTGGCTAACCTACACTGGGGCCCATATGCCTGGCTAACCTACACTGGGGGCCCATATGCCTGGCTAACCTACACTGGGGGCCCATATGCCTGGCTAACCTATACTGAGGGCCCATATGCCTGGCTAACCTACACTGAGGGCCCATATACCTGGCTAACCTACACTGAGGGCCCATATACCTGGCTAACCTACACCGAGGGCCCATATACCTGGCTAACCTATACTGAGGGCCCATATACCTGGCTAACCTACACTGAGGGCACATAACCTATGCTGCAGGCACATACATCTGGCTAACCTACGTCGGGGGGGGGGGGGGGACGTGCTTAGCATTTGGGACGTTGGTAGATCTCCTGGCCTCGGCAAATTTTAAAGTAGCTCGCGAGCCGAAAAAGTGTGGGCACCCCTGCCTTATAGATTATGTGTTCTAAGAGCATTCATCTAATGAACAAGGCCTGTATATGTAGCAAAGCTTAACTGTAGCAGAATAAGATCTCAGTGTAATATGTAGCTCTTGACTTGCCTCAACAAGTCTACTGATGGTGTTATAGATACATTCTATTTGCAAGCATTCAGCCTTCCTGCAGTGAAAATCAGCCCCTTCCCAAGCCTTTCATGATTAGTGTGAAACAGATTGTTTAAGACTGCAAAAAATAATTGATAAAACTGATAAAGGTATGCATGTATCTGTATGCATCTGCATCAGTGCCACGGAATATGTTGGCACTTTATAAATCAATAACTATAATAATATGTTATATCCTGATATATTGTAGGGATACGTGGCAGAAACAAAATGGGATACAGAACTTTTTTTTTTTACTTTTCAATTTACAGTTTGAATACCAGTTTGGCAAGAAATCTAATAAACGTTAGAAAATCACATGGCTTTAACATGCGTAGTCATGACTCTTTCAGATACTGTACTCCCTGTCAGCTTACAGATCATGCTTCAAATTAGCAGGTTGCCAAATCAAACATATTTTTTTCCCATTATACATATCTTGTCACCTGAAAAAATGAAATTAATCATGGAAATAGCTTATGAAGGTAAAGAAGTTTCAATATTGCTTTTTGTCTGTTTACTTTGAGAAACAATCAAAGTATTAATCATAAATATTTGTGTTTTCAGAGAAATGTGTGGAATTCCAAAAACTTAACATGAGCAATGGAAGTTTTTTATCATATGCAAATGCTACATCTCCAGTGATGGAGTTCTGGGAGTAAGTACAGTTTAAAGGTTATTTTTCATTTTTATAAAAAAAACTGTTCTTGCAATGATGTATGTGGTGGCCAATATTTCCCTATACTTTTGAACTTTATAATAAATTTGGTAGTTAGATGAATGCATTTTTCCAATTTTTTACATGGACAGCAGTTAGCTGAGGGTTAGGCAGTTTGCAGCCTATATTACTGTTCTGTTTTTGTTTTTGTTTTTGTTTTGTTCTTGTGTAATGTAGTCAGAGATATGAGTAGTAAGTAATGATTTAATGAACACAGTTATATATGTGGAAAAAGATGGATTCAGTATGAGTTATCAATACATTTCGGTGTTTGGCACCACATTTATCAGTATATAATGCTTATAATGCTTGATGTAGGTGGATCGTTAATAGCAGGTGCCTGTTGCAGATAAACTGGTGTCATGCAGAAACCCAGCTGCTACAGTTGGGAAATTTGCTACAAGAGACAGGCTAAGGTTAGGTGTTGAAAGGGGTAACATTAGGAAGGTTACAATTATGAATGAGGAAGACAAGACAAATAACATTTATATCGCGCTTTTCTCCTGGCGGACTCAAAGTGCCAGAGCTGCAGCCACTAGGACGCGCTCTATAGGCAGTAGCAGTGTTAGGGAGACTTGCCTAAGGTCTCCTACTGGATAGGTGCTGGTTTACTGAACAGGCAGAGCCATGAGATTTGAACCCTGGTCTCCTGTGTCAGAGGCAGAGCCCTTAACCATTACACCATCCAGCCACAGGAAGCAGTTAAAGAGGAACTCCAGCCTAAACAAACATACTGTCATTAAGTTACATTAGTTATGTTACAGTTTTTTACAATTGCTTAAAGAGGAGCTGTTTGGTATAAGGTCTCAGAGAAAATAAACACATATATCAGTAGCTAAAGATTGGCTGTACTTACATTACATAATGCATTTCACTGTCCACGTTTGTACTTCACAGAATCTTTATATAGTATTTGCAGAGAATGATGCTCCTGACAGCTCATGGCAGGCTCCATGTTTGTCTGTCTCCTATGAAGCCAAATGTGTTGTCATGTCCTGCCTGCTTCCTGATCACAGAAAAGCTCGTACTGAAATAACACTAGTGTGCAGTGAATATTAATTAGCCATGTGGCTAGGAACAATAGCGGACTCCTGCAGTGTACTCTGCCCGAGATTTATTAGTGCTGTGAGCTAGACTGTTACATGCTGTTGAAACTTGAGCCTCACTAGCAGCCAGGGGAGGGCCCCAGAATGCTTTGCAGTATCTGTTATTCGGCTTGCGTCCTCCTTAGGAGCCTGGGAATACGGAGCCTTGCTGTCAGCAAACATCTAAAGTAAGAGAGATTTTTAACTGCAGTATTGCCTTTTTGGCTTCCTTCTAAACTGTTTAACACAGGAGAATAGAGGTTTAAATTAGCTTTTGCAGCCTGACAGTTACTCTTTAAGCACAGTTTTCAAATTTTTTTAAAGATTTTTAAAACACTTCACACAATTTTCACAACACCACACACAAGTAGCACAACACCTCAGATTATGTGCAAATGGACCACATTAGTCAAAACTGTACACTTTCTTGCCAAAACCCTATTTTCTTGTCAAACAGATAAACATGTCATCATATGAGCAGATTCTGTTTAAATCATTTAAACACTCCAGTGTTTAACTTAAAGCACTGTTAGCATTTCCATAGAGAAAGTGTAAAAATACATTCTTCAACACTACATGGTACAAGTTATTCAGACCAATGAAAATTTGTATTGTTTTTCATCTATTCAAGTCCATTTGTGACAAGTTAAAAAAAAAACATTTATTTACAGTAAACAAAAAACTTTTTTACAGTTATCATACTGTATTTGCTGAATATACCTTTGTACTCTTAGGCTAACTGTAAAAACATAAATAATTCAGTTCAGGGCTGACAAAAACAATATAAACTCAGGCAATATAAACTCAGGATGAAGATAGAATATATATATATATATATATATATATATATATATATATATATATATATATATTTATTGAAAAAAAAACGGAATACTAAAGGTGGCCATAGACCTGACAATTATCGACAGATTCCACGTAGGCACACATTTATCTCTGATTGAATCTGATTAGAGATAAATTTGTCTATTCATCGAAGCTGCCCATACACTACAGGCCGATTCTGCGTCCGCACCACTGCTGCCCCCCAATGTATAAATGTAACCACCTTTTCACTCTCAGAATACTGTAGTTATAAATATGCCTTTCTCTTGTGAAGCAGAAAAAATGCATGCAAAAATGTATGCATTTTTATGTGCACAATTTACAGCATTTTGATAATTGTAAAAAAATGAGCATAGACAGGCCATTACTGTAATTTTACAAATTTATTTTATTTCCTTTTTTCATCATTTTTCACTGTAGATCCAAGTTTCTTTGCAGATTCAACTCCCCCCCCCCCCCCCCCCCTCTTTCTCCTTCAACTGCTGATCCAAACATGTATATTACAGTAACAGTAGAGAGAAGGCAGAAGACTAAAGCTAGATACACACATCAGATAAAAGTCTTTGGATAATGAAAGATCACAGACCAATCTTACCACCCTTTATGTAGTATGAGAGCCATACCTACACAGTCTATTCTATTGAGCTGAACTCTCCATCAGATAAAAATCTTAGCAACATGTTGTACACAAAGATGCTGTACACATGCAAAAGATCAGTATCTGCAAAAGATCAGTTCCTGCAAATTGCATTCATCATCTATGATATCTGCAGATCTCATACACACCTTGTTTACTGTAACGGACATTCATCTGCAGATCAGATCCACCAGGATGGATTTTCAGATCTGCAGATGATTGTCTGATCTTCAGATGAATGTCTGTGTGTATGGGATCTGCAGATATCATAGACTATGAATGCAATTAGCAGGAACTGATATTTTGCAGGAATGGATCTTTTGCAGGAATTGATCTTTTGCTTGTGTACCGCATCTTTGTGTACAGCATCTTGCACAGATTTTTATCTGATGGGGAGTTCAGCTCAATAGAATAGACTGTAGATATGCTCTCATACTACATGGTAGGGGCTAAAATTGGTCTGTGATCTTTCATTTCCCACAGACTTTTAACTGATGTGTGTACCCACCTTTGGGCCTGGAACCCACTGCAAAACGCAATCACTAATAGCAAGCGCTAGCATTTTGTATGAGCAGTTTGTAAGCGTTTTAATGAGCGTTTTAGGGAGCGATTTTAAAAAGTGTATCAATTCAATTTGCCAGCGGTTGTGTAGCGATTAGCGATTAGCGTTTTGAAGTCTGATTGGTCCTTTCAATTCATTTAAATTTTGTTACAGTAACTTGAAAACGCTAGCAAAATCGCTTAGTGCAGTTTTTTCTGAGCGATTACGCCAGCGCTGATATACTTTACATTGAAGCACTAACGCTCCCAAAATGCTGCATGTCCTGCGCTTGCAATTTTCAGAATTACATTTGCTCCAGTTGAAGTTGTCCCATCCATTAACAGTAGCTGAGCGTTTTTACAAAACCCGAGCGTTTTCAAACGCTCCAAAAACGCTCTGAAAAGCGCCCTTGTGAGTTCCAGCCCTAACAGTAAAGACCTCGGTGGCGATGGGTTTCTTCAAAATCTAAAAATCCAGTTGCAATTGGACAACCACCCAGTGTGAGTAGTATTGATTTATGTAAAGTATTCACAAAAGGTTCCTACACACACTACTACACTGCTGACAGAAGATAGGTTCCTCACCTGTTCTCTTGACGTAATGCGCAAACTACTGATGCCACTGTGTACCTGCTTAGGTTAGGCTGAACTCTTAACCCAGCCTCCCTCATTGTAAGTCCATGGTTTATTACATGGTCCACAAGCGTAGCAGGAATTTGATTTGAAAGATTTTGTTGCCTTCTTTGTCCACGTCTTATGCCTCCTCCGGGTCTTCCTCTCCCTCTTCCTCTGCCTCCACCTCCGCCTCGTTCTGTCTGGATGCTTCCTCCCATCCGCACTCTCCCTCTTGCTCTGACACCATCCATTTTTGTTGAAGATAAACATCTTGTTGCCTTTTTATAGTGTTTAAAAACGTGATTGGTGTGTGCATAATTATGCACTTGTGTGTGTGCACACCTGGTGACTGTGTTTAACCAATTGGGCTCATGTGAGTGTTCATTTGAGAGCCTTTGCTTTGATATTGCAAGGAAGTGTCTCTATGAATGGTTTTTTAGTCAAATGTACACAAATTGTGTTTAGTGTTTTGAAAATCACTGTGTGTAGCGTTTTGCAAAAAGTGTGAAGCTGACAATGTGCTTATAGTTGTGCCTATTTGAGAATGTATTTTGCTCTTTGAGTGTTAGGTTCTGTAAATTGTGGGAAAGTTGTAATTTTAGTGTGTAAGCATTCGAAAAAAACTGTAATTAAAATAGATAGGTTATATAATCTCTTACCCACACTGTTTTAAAAGAACAGGCAAATGTTTGATTTCATGATGGCATCCATCTTTTTGGTTGAAAGGAGGTGACAGGGAGCATGAGACACAGTTCCAACTGTCCTGTGTCCTGAGCACCTCTCCCAGTTGCTAGGCAACGTGAATAACAACATATGAAATCCCATCGTGCTCTGCACGGCATCAGGGAAAAAAAGCCTGGGCTTTTTTTCTTTGATGGGTGGAGCTTAGCTAAAAATGCAGCTAAAAATTATGCTTTGGTAAGAGAAACAAAGTTCTGATGCTGTGAAACTGTTAAAGAAACACCAAGCCTTTTCAGTTCTGCTGAGTAGATATTCAGTCCGGAGGTTCACTTTAATGTTAAAAGAGAACATTAAAGTTAGGCATTAGGAATGGGTTAATGTTGGAGAAGGTATGATGGATGGTTAGGCATCAGGAAATGACTAAAATTGGTGTGTGTTTGTGTGTGTGTGTGTGTGTGTGTGTGTGCGTGCGTTGTTTTTCTACCATCCAGTAAGTCAGCTGATGATGCCTTAGTAGTTTACTGTAGAGTCACACTTTACTTACGTAGGGCTCTGTAATAGAGGCTTTTCAAGATTTCTTGATAATATTTTCAGCCTGCAGTATTTCTTTAAGGCTTCTGTTCAATCTCCAAATTGTTATTTTTTTTATTTTATGAAGAATTGAAGCTTGGATGAAACAAAAACCAGCCCCTGACAGAAAAAAATGGCTCAGATAAAACTATCTGATATCCATTGTCAGACATAAATTTCTTTGGGTTACCTTCCCTGATGAAACACACATACAATCTCTGTCCATTTACTGCAATAGTTTACATAAGTTATGGTATAGTGGCATTCCATAAATATATGTGAAAGAATATTAAAAACAATGTTTTCCCATGTACAATCAGTGAATGGTTGGAAAGGTTGGACTGATGCACTATGAGTGACTGCATATTTGTTGAGACTCTGACATGTAATGTAGCACAAGACTGAATGGCTGTAATTCGTATGGGCATCAATGCCTGCTCACCAGTATAGCTCCCACCAGGGGCGGACTGACAACTCATGGGGCCCCCAGGCAAAAGGAGATTATGAGGCCCCCATACCAGTGTTTCCCACCGTTCACATTATATTTTTACAGATATAGAAGATATAATTTACTGACAACAGAAAATATTTTATATTGTGATATTTTATACTGAGAAAAACCCCTGCGCCGCGAAAAAAATGGGTGTGGTCACGCAACAGAATGTGGGCATGGTCATGGGTGGGGCAAAATATACATGACCTTAACAGTGGTGTAAAAGGTCTGCTGGGGAAGTTTGAACTCTGCCATAGTGTTTCCCCCCAAAATACATGTAATCTGACAGCATTTCACCAAAAAGCCATGCAATTTGGCATTTTTCCCCTAAAATAGATGTTATCTGGCAGCAGCGGTTCCCCCAAATACACATAATTTGGCAGCGGCTCCCCAAAATATGCGAAATCTGGCAACGGATCACCAAAAATACATGTAGCAGCAGTGGTTCCCCCAAAATACACAGAATCTGGAAGCTGCGGTTCCCCCATTATACACAATCTGGCAGCGGTTCCCCAAAAATACACTTAATCTGGCAGCAGCAGTTCCCCAAAAATAGTTAATCTGGCAGCAGTTCCCCCAAAATAGGTGCCCCCAGTATAGGTAACCAGGTCAAAAGGTATCCCCAGTGGAAATAACCAGGTCTATAGGTTTTCCCAGTGCAGGTATCCGGGTCTATAGGTGTCCCCAGTATAAGTAGCCAGGTCTATAGGTGTCCCCAGTATAAGTAGCCAGGTCTATAGGTGTCCCCAGAATAGATAGCCAGGTCTATAGGTGTCCGCAGAATAGGTAGCCAGGACTATAGGTGTTCCCAGAATAGGTGGCCAGGTCTATGGGTGTCCCCAGTATAAGTAGCCAGGTCCACAGGTATCTCCAGAATAGGTAGCCAGGCCTATAGGTGTTCCCAGTATAGACAGGTCTATAAGTGTCCCCAGTATGTGTAGCCAGGTGGATAGGTGTTCCCAGTATATGTAGCTAGATCTATAGGTGTCCCCAGTATATGTAGCCAGGTGGATAAGTGCCCCCAGTATATGTAGCTAGGTCTATAGGTGTCCCCAGGAGGGGAGGCAGCCAGTGAAAGAGGGCGGTGGGCAGTGGCGGAGAAGGGGGGAAGTCTCCCCCCCTTTCCTCACCTTGGGCCCCCCCCTTCCTGGCTCTCCCCTCCGGAATGTGTAAGTGTCGCACAGCGGCTGACAGCGGGCGGAGACTTACCGCTGTTACAGCCACTGGAGGGAGCGCTGATCTGTGTGCCGCTAGTCTGGTCTACTCAAGACCGTGCCGTGCGTAGAGTGGTGGATCAAGCTGTGGAGGAGCGTGAAGAGGAACCGTTACGGCAGGAACAGTTGTGGGAGCAATTTACATCAGAATTAGATGTTTCCTCAACACCTGCGGCAGCACAGAGGGGGGAGGAGGAGGAAGAGTCATGTGGGGAAGAGGATTCAGACTCGGATGATGAGGAAGGTGTTTCTTTGGAGATGGAGGAGGCGTCGGCAGAAGAACAACCACAGCAGGCGTCGCAGGGGGCTTGTGCTGCTCAAGGTTCCTGTGATATTGTTTGTGGCTGGGGGGGGGGGAGGAGGAGGACTAACCTGACGTCACTGAGGAAGAGCAAGAGGAGATGGATAGTACGTCTGGATCCAACTTTGTGCAGATGGCGTCTTTCATGCTGTCCAGCCGGTTGAGGGACCCCCGTATAAAAAAACTCAAGGGGAATGAGCTGTACTGGCCACGCTACTAGACCCTCGGTATAGGCACAAAGTGGCGGACATGTTACCAACCCTCCTGAAGGCAGAAAGGATGCAGCACTTGCAGAGCAAGCTGGCAGCTATGCTTTACAATGCATTTAAGGGTGATGTCACAGCACAACGCAATAAAAGTACCACTGCCAGTAATTGTTCTCCCATGTCCACGCAGGCAAGGACAGGACGCTCCAGTGATCTCATGGTGATGTCAGACATGCGGACATTCTTTAGTCCAACGCCTCGCCTTAGCACTTCCAGATCCACCCTCCACCAACGCCTGGACTGACAGGTAGCCGACTACCTGGCCTTAAGTGTGGATGTACACACTGTGAACAGCGATGAACCCTTGGACTACTGGGTGCGCAGGCTTCACCTGTGGCCAGAGCTGTCCCAATTTGCCATCCAACTTCTGTCTTGCTCTGCCTCAAGCGTCCTATCACAAAGGACTTTCAGCGCAGCTGGAGGTATTGTCACTGAGAAGAGAAGTCGCCTAAGTCACAAAAGTGTTCAGTACCTCACCTTTATCAAAATGAATGAGGCAATGATCACGGAGGCCTACTGCCCGCCCCAAGACTAAGTCCGTCCCCACACACATCATCTCTGCCTGCACGCTGTGTGACTGCCTGCCCCAAAACTAAGTCACTCCCCACACAGCACCTCTGCTGCAGGTCACTTGACTGCCTTGTCCGCCACCACCAACAGGGTCTCGGACTCCAGGTGGATTCCTGAATTTTTCATGCCGCATGGTGCGTGTACATGCCTGCCTAATTTTTCTGGCTGCACTGCAGCTGCAACAACAACACAAAGGCATGTACATGTGCCAATTCCCCTTTGTGATCATTACCTTGCCGCGGTGAAGGGGCTTGCGTATCACAATGAAGCAATGACCGCCGGCTATTTGAGTGTCACGTGGGGGGGGGGGGGGGCTATTTGAGTGTCACGGGGGGGGGGCTATTTGAGTGTCACGGGGGGGGGGGGGGGGGCACACCCACGATAATAAGGTCGTTGCTTCTTTGTAGACAGACCAAATTTGATCAGCTGGACAGTCACTGTTGTTCTATCATTGAGCTACCACAGCCCGGCGACCATATTGGCTTGAAAACTGCACTCTGGCCATGGTGCGAACCAGTCCAGCACGGCCGTCAATACTCAAACAGCTGTTTGCGGTGCATTACACAGTGAGTTTGGTGTGGCAGTGTGAAGCAGTACTCTAATTACACAATTTTCAGATGTTTTAAAGCAATTTAGGCGTGCAATTTAGCATTCAATGTGATTTCTGCCCTTAAAATGCTGCTTTGCGTCAAATCCAGATTTTTCCCCGGGACTTTTGGCATCTATCCCACTCCGCCATGCCCCCCTCCAGGTGTTAGACCCCTTGAAACATCTTTTCCATCAGTTTTCTGGCCAGCATAAGTGTTTCTAGTTTTCAAAGTTCGCCTCCCCATTGAAGTCTATTGCGGTTCGTGAAAGTTTGCGTGAACCGAACTTTTGCGGAAGTTCGCGAACCGAAAATCAGAGGTTCGGGCCATCTCTAATGCGGATAAGCTCTCCCATGCATACGCAAACCCCCTCACTTTGGAGTAAAAAATAGGCCAACGGCTATGATTCACCAATTGGCCAACCCCCAATATCCTGCCATAGCCCCCCATGTAGAGCACGCATTGGACTGTGTAGGTGAGTGCAGAGTGTGTATTGTAAAATGCGCCACTATGTGTAGCTACCTGTTCTTGTCTAGCTTGCATCCTTTAGTGTCTGATGCAGCTTCTGAACTGGTCACTAAAGCTCCAGGGTCACTGTCATGTAGCCTTAGTGGGCTGCACAGGTCATAGAGGATGCAAGCCAGGGCAAAGTAAGGTAGCTATAAATGCTGAAGCCTGCTACCACCACCACCCCCCCCCCCCCCTCCCATGTCACTCGAGCTACATATCACACAGATAGGTTGATCCTCCCCTTCTCCCACTTGACACCTAAAAGTTGGGTGTCAAAAGGTCAGCCTATCTTCTGTGATTTATAGTACTTTATCAGTATGAAATAATAAGGTATGATGGAGGAGGAGCATTACCTTGTACTCATACTGTGCTGTGTGATCTGGTTTTCTTGTATTCCTGTATTGTCATATTGCTGTATGTCACCCCTAATATTGTCTGTAACCTAAATTAATGTTCAGCGCTGCGTAATATGTTGGCACTGTATAAATACAAAAAGGCAGAAGACTAAAGCTAGATACACACATCAGATAAAAGTCTTTGGATAATGAAAGATCACAGACCAATCTTACCACCCTTTATGTAGTATGAGAGCCATACCTACACAGTCTATTCTATTGAGGTGAACTCTCCATCAGATAAAAATCTTAGCAACATGTTGTACACAAAGATGCTGTACACATGCAAAAGATCAGTATCTGCAAAAGATCAGTTCCTGCAAATTGCATTCATCATCTATGATATCTGCAGATCTCATACACACCTTGTTTACTGTAACGGACATTCATCTGCAGATCAGATCCACCAGGATGGATTTTCAGATCTGCAGATGATTGTCTGATCTGCAGATGAATGTCTGTATGTATGGGATCTGCAGATATCATAGACTATGAATGCAATTAGCAGGAACTGATATTTTGCAGGAATGGATCTTTTGCAGGAATTGATCTTTTGCTTGTGTACCGCATCTTTGTGTACAGCATCTTGCACAGATTTTTATCTGATGGGGAGTTCAGCTCAATAGAATAGACTGTAGATATGCTCTCATACTACATGGTAGGGGCTAAAATTGGTCTGTGATCTTTCATTTCCCACAGACTTTTAACTGATGTGTGTACCCACCTTTGGGCCTGGAACCCACTGCAAAACGCAATCACTAATAGCAAGCGCTAGCATTTTGTATGAGCAGTTTGTAAGCGTTTTAATGAGCGTTTTAGGGAGCGATTTTAAAAAGTGTATCAATTCAATTTGCCAGCGGTTGTGTAGTGATTAGCGTTTTGAAGTCTGATTGGTCCTTTCAATTCATTTAAATTTTGTTACAGTAACTTGAAAACGCTAGCAAAATCGCTTAGTGCAGTTTTTTCTGAGCGATTACGCCAGCGCTGATATACTTTACATTGAAGCGCTAACGCTCCCAAAATGCTGCATGTCCTGCGCTTGCAATTTTCAGAATTACATTTGCTCCAGTTGAAGTTGTCCCATCCATTAACAGTAGCTGAGCGTTTTTACAAAACACGAGCGTTTTCAAACGCTCCAAAAACGCTCTGAAAAGCGCCCTTGTGAGTTCCAGCCCTAACAGTAAAGACCTCGGTGGCGATGGGTTTCTTCAAAATCTAAAAATCCAGTTGCAATTGGACAACCACCCAGTGTGAGTAGTATTGATTTATGTAAAGTATTCACAAAAGGTTCCTACACACACTACTACACTGCTGACAGAAGATAGGTTCCTCACCTGTTCTCTTGACGTAATGCGCAAACTACTGATGCCACTGTGTACCTGCTTAGGTTAGGCTGAACTCTTAACCCAGCCTCCCTCATTGTAAGTCCATGGTTTATTACATGGTCCACAAGCGTAGCAGGAATTTGATTTGAAAGATTTTGTTGCCTTCTTTGTCCACGTCTTATGCCTCCTCCGGGTCTTCCTCTCCCTCTTCCTCCACCTCCGCCTCGTTCTGTCTGGATGCTTCCTCCCATCCGCACTCTCCCTCTTGCTCTGACACCATCCATTTTTGTTGAAGATAAACATCTTGTTGCCTTTTTATAGTGTTTAACCACTTCCGGATTCTCGGAGCGTATATACACGCCCCTGAATCCTGAAGTGTATTCCATGGAAACGGCCGCTCGTATGAGCGGCCGTTCCATGTCAGTTCCCGGAGGTTGTCTCCGTGAACACCCTGCGAGCCGATCGCGGCTCGCAGGGTAAATGTAAACACACGGGGAAGACCTTCCCCGGTGTTTACATGTATACGGCGCTTCTGCGCAGCAGCGCCGTAGAGGAGATCGGTGATCCCCGGCCTCTAATTGGCCGGGGATCACCGGCATCTGATAGGCTAAAGCCTATCCCATCAGGCGCAGGACGGAAATCCGTCCTGCGCCGCTCACAGGGGGAGGGAGAGGGAGGGAAGGGGAAGGAGGCCAGGAAGCGCTGCGGAGGGGGGCTTTGAAGAGCCCCCCCCCCGCAAGCGCAAGCAGCCGGCGGCGATCAGACCCCCCCAGCAGGACATCCCCCTAGTGGGGAAAAAAGGGGGGAAGTCTGATCGGCCTGGCTGCAACCTGATCTGTGCTGTGGGCTGGAGAGCCCACGCAGCACAGATCAGCACAAAATAGCGTGGTAGGGAAGTGGTTAAAACGTGATTGGTGTGTGCATATTTATGCACTTGTGTGTGTGCACACCTGGTGACTGTGTTTAACCAATTGGGCTCATGTGAGTGTTCATTTGAGAGCCTTTGCTTTGATATTGCAAGGAAGTGTCTATATGAATGGTTTTTTAGTCAAATGTACACAAATTGTGTTTAGTGTTTTGAAAATCACTGTGTGTAGCGTTTTGCAAAAAGTGTGAAGCTGACAATGTGCTTATAGTTGTGCCTATTTGAGAATGTATTTTGCTCTTTGAGTGTTAGGTTCTGTAAATTGTGGGAACGTTGTAATTTTAGTGTGTAAGCATTCGAAAAAAACTGTAATTAAAATAGATAGGTTATATAATCTCTTACCCACACTGTTTTAAAAGAACAGGCAAATGTTTGATTTCATGATGGCATCCATCTTTTTGGTTGAAAGGAGGTGACAGGGAGCATGAGACACAGTTCCAACTGTCCTGTGTCCTGAGCACCTCTCCCAGTTGCTAGGCAACGTGAATAACAACATATGAAATCCCATCGTGCTCTGCACGGCATCAGGGAAAAAAAGCCTGGGCTTTTTTTCTTTGATGGGTGGAGCTTAGCTAAAAATGCAGCTAAAAATTATGCTTTGGTAAGAGAAACAAAGTTCTGATGCTGTGAAACTGTTAAAGAAACACCAAGCCTTTTCAGTTCTGCTGAGTAGATATTCAGTCCGGAGGTTCACTTTAATGTTAAAAGAGAACATTAAAGTTAGGCATTAGGAATGGGTTAATGCTGGAGAAGGTATGATGGATGGTTAGGCATCAGGAAATGACTAAAATTGGTGTGTGTTTGTGTGTGTGTGTGTGTGTGTGCGTGCGTTGTTTTTCTACCATCCAGTAAGTCAGCTGATGATGCCTTAGTAGTTTACTGTAGAGTCACACTGATACTGTAGAGACTCTGACATGTAATGTAGCACAAGACTGAATGGCTGTAATTCGTATGGGCATCAATGCCTGCTCACCAGTATAGCTCCCACCAGGGGCGGACTGACAACTCATGGGGCCCCCGGGCAAAAGGAGATTATGGGGCCCCCATACCAGTGTTTCCCACCGTTCACATTATATTTTTACAGATATAGAAGATATAATTTACTGACAACAGAAAATATTTTATATTGTGATATTTTATACTGAGAAAAACCCCTGCGCCGCGAAAAAAATGGGTGTGGTCACGCAACAGAATGTGGGCATGGTCATGGGTGGGGCAAAATATACATGACCTTAACAGTGGTGTAAAAGGTCTGCTGGGGAAGTTTGAACTCTGCCATAGTGTTTCCCCCCAAAATACATGTAATCTGACAGCATTTCACCAAAAAGCCATGCAATTTGGCATTTTTCCCCTAAAATAGATGTTATCTGGCAGCAGCGGTTCCCCCAAATACACATAATTTGGCAGCGGCTCCCCAAAATATGCGAAATCTGGCAACGGATCACCAAAAATACATGTAGCAGCAGTGGTTCCCCCAAAATACACAGAATCTGGAAGCTGCGGTTCCCCCATTATACACAATCTGGCAGCGGTTCCCCAAAAATACACTTAATCTGGCAGCAGCAGTTCCCCAAAAATAGTTAATCTGGCAGCAGTTCCCCCAAAATAGGTGCCCCCAGTATAGGTAACCAGGTCAAAAGGTATCCCCAGTGGAAATAACCAGGTCTATAGGTTTTCCCAGTGCAGGTATCCGGGTCTATAGGTGTCCCCAGTATAAGTAGCCAGGTCTATAGGTGTCCCCAGTATAAGTAGCCAGGTCTATAGGTGTCCCCAGAATAGATAGCCAGGTCTATAGGTGTCCGCAGAATAGGTAGCCAGGACTATAGGTGTTCCCAGAATAGGTGGCCAGGTCTATGGGTGTCCCCAGTATAAGTAGCCAGGTCCACAGGTATCTCCAGAATAGGTAGCCAGGCCTATAGGTGCTCCCAGTATAGACAGGTCTATAAGTGTCCCCAGTATGTGTAGCCAGGTGGATAGGTGTTCCCAGTATATGTAGCTAGATCTATAGGTGTCCCCAGTATATGTAGCCAGGTGGATAAGTGCCCCCAGTATATGTAGCTAGGTCTATAGGTGTCCCCAGGAGGGGAGGCAGCCAGTGAAAGAGGGCGGTGGGCAGTGGCGGAGAAGGGGGGAAGTCTCCCCCCCTTCCCTCACCTTGGGCCCCCCCTTCCTGTCTCTCCCCTCCGGAATGTGTAAGTGTCGCACAGCGGCTGACAGCGGGCGGAGACTTACCGCTGTTACAGCCACTGGAGGGAGCGCTGATCTGTGTGCCGCTAGTCTGGTCTACTCAAGATCGTGCCGTGCGTAGAGTGGTGGATCAAGCTGTGGAGGAGCGTGAAGAGGAACCGTTACGGCAGGAACAGTTGTGGGAGCAATTTACATCAGAATTAGATGTTTCCTCAACACCTGCGGCAGCACAGAGGGGGGAGGAGGAGGAAGAGTCATGTGGGGAAGAGGATTCAGACTCGGATGATGAGGAAGGTGTTTCTTTGGAGACGGAGGAGGCGTCGGCAGAAGAACAACCGCAGCAGGCGTCGCAGGGGGCTTGTGCTGCTCAAGGTTCCTGTGATATTGTTTGTGGCTGGGGGGGGGGGAGGAGGAGGACTAACCTGACGTCACTGAGGAAGAGCAAGAGGAGATGGATAGTACGTCTGGATCCAACTTTGTGCAGATGGCGTCTTTCATGCTGTCCAGCCGGTTGAGGGACCCCCGTATAAAAAAACTCAAGGGGAATGAGCTGTACTGGCCACGCTACTAGACCCTCGGTATAGGCACAAAGTGGCGGACATGTTACCAACCCTCCTGAAGGCAGAAAGGATGCATCATTCTTCTGGGTTGTTTGAATGGGTCATCAATGGCACACAATTTACAATATAAAAAGGAGCGTTTCATTGATTATTAAAAACATACTGAGACAATTGTAACAAGAAATAATAAAATGTGTTCCCAACAAATACCACTCTTTATGAAGTTAACATTGGAATGGATGTAAAGTAGAAGATATGCCCTGGAATAGCCACAAATTTGGAGGAATGTAATTTACCAATCCTCAGATGTGTAAAAAAAATACAGAGGCGCCAATAGAATAAAATTTAGATAAAAAGTTTTAAAACGTTTTGGTGGCGGTGGTGGACCGTCCACACACAAACAGACCAAAATGCTGTTGATTGAAGAAATAACAATTTATTCACATACTCCTAAACAATAACTGCAACGCGTTTCACGGGCAACATCCCGCTTCAACAGGCAATGAACAACCGGAGTATCTCACAGCTCTGAGTCCACTGTGACAGAGCTGCCAAGCTATCATTGGACTCAGAGCTGTGAGATACTCCGGTTGTTCATTGCCTGATGAAGCGGGATGTTGCCCGTGAAACGCATTGCAGTTATTGTTTAGGAGTATGTGAATAAATTGTTATTTCTTCAATCAACAGCATTTTGGTCTGTTTGTGTGTGGACGGTCCACCACCGCCACCAAAACGTTTTTAAACTTTTAATCTAAATTTTATCCTATTGGCGCCTCTGTATTTTTATACATCAAGTTGACCACCCTTGGTGGAAGGGTGACATACTCTCCTTTCTTCTGTCCACAGAGAGCGACATCTTAGTCATGAGTGGGGTCAGGCCTAATCTCCCCACCTGCCTATACAGTGGTTGCCTTAGAGCAACCCAGGTTTGTAAGTACAATACTTACGATTTATATTTCTTCTGTTTTCATATAATATACTACACTATATTGGGCTCTCTGTCTCTATTTCTAATCCTCAGATGTGGGGGGAGGTTCACATACGGTAATCAGTTTATTATCCATACAGTATGTAGGGAAATAAGTAACTGTAAGAAAATAGTAGACCCACACAAAAAAAAAAAAAATAAGAAGCTGTCACACTCACCACTCCGGGGCCCTACGACGTTCCCGCGGCCGTTCCGGGGTGCGCATGCACAGGGGGTCCTTAGGTCTGGTGTGTAGACTTCCTGGTTGGTGGCGCGCGGCGTTGTGCGGTGCGCGCATGCGCAAACTGTGGTGCGCGCGCGTGAAGTCTTGTGCGCACGCACGTTTGCGCGCGACTGTGCGCGGCGCTGCACGTGCGCGCGCATGCGCAATGCATTGCGCGCGCACTGCGCATGCGCAGGGCGTTAATTTCGGCGCCAAAATCCTGTATAAAAGCAGCACTGGCCATTACTCCAGTGCTGCTCGTTCTGACAGCTTGGCGTAAGCCCCGTAGGAACTTTGTTACATTTATCTCTGATTGACTCCTGGATTTGACCCTTGGCTTGTGACCCCGACTCCTGCTGATTGCCGCCTGCCCCGACTTTTGGATTGTGACCTCGTTTCTGCTTGTTCTCCGCCTGCCCCGCCCTCTGGCCTGTGACCCGACCACGCTGCTCTCTCCTGCCCTGGACCTCTGGAAACTGCCTGACCACGTCTGCTTCTTATCACACATTAGCGTCGCTGTTCTCCTGACCACTTGCTGAGGTTATCCCAGTAGTGACCTGGCTGGGCACTAGGCAGCTAAATCCTGCACTCCCCTCAAGGGGGTGTGGGTGAAGACCCGTGGTCGCTTAGATCCACTACTGGGTAACGCCTCTTCCTTCAGTGGAAGGGTCAACAGTGTCCGAAGACTTCAGGTAGAAGATAACAGTAACGAGCAGCCAGGGGCGCCCATTCCTTTTGGGTGGACCTATCCTCTCTTGGAACCAGAGACTCAGGCCCTAAAGGAGTATATTGAGGAGAACCTCCAAAAAGGCTTTATTCATCCCACTACTTCTCCTGCGGGAGCAGGGATTTTCTTTGTGGAGAAGAAGGATGGGTCACTCCGCCCTTGTGTTGACTATCGGGAACTCAACAACATCACCGTGAAGAATCGATATCCCCTTCCTCTCATGCCTGCCCTGTTCCGCAGACTCCGTTCGGCCTGTATCTTCTCCAAGTTGGATCTGCGAGGGGCTTACAATCTGATCCGGATCCGGGGAGGGGATGAGTGGAAGACTGCCTTTCGTTCCCGTTCCGGCCACTACGAATATCTAGTGATGCCTTTTGGCCTCTGCAACGCCCCTGCCACATTCCAGCACTTTGTGAACGATATCTTCAGGGATTTCATTGACGATTTCTTAGTAGTGTATCTGGACGATATCCTTATCTTCTCCGCCTCTCAGGGGTTTACCACCATCCTAGTGGTCGTAGACCGCTTCTCAAAAATGGCTCACTTTCTTCCTTGCAAGGGAGTTCCATCTGCCGCTGAGACAGCTGATCTTTTTCTCAGGGAGATTGTTAGGCTACACGGCTTACCCTTGGACGTGGTTTCTGACCGTGGAGTACAATTCACGTCTCGCTTCTGGCAAGAACTTTGCAAGTGTCTTGGAATCCATTCCTCATTATCTTCGGGGTATCACCCTCAATCAAATGGACAGACAGAGAGGACCAATCAGACCCTCGAACAGTACCTAAGGTGTTTCATCTCGGCTTCACAAGATGACTGGGTCCCTCTGTTGGCTACGGCTGAGTTCGCCTATAACAACTCTATCCATTCAGCTACCCACCAATCTCCTTTCTTTGTGAATTACAGATTTCACCCTTCTTTCCTTCCTGGCATTAACTGTATGGTCACTGTTCCTGGAGTACAAGAGAGAGTGACGGCGATCAAGGACAACTTCAGCACGGTCCAGAGGATTCTTAAACAGACTTTGGAGAAGGGGAAGAGAGCCGCCGACAGATTAAGAAGGGAGGGTCCTGAGTTACGTCCTGGAGACCTGGTCTGGCTATCTACTGCTAACCTAAGATTAAACTGCCCTTCCAAGAAATTAGGGCCCAAATTCATTGGCCCTTTTCCCATACTGACCCGAATTAACCAAGTGGCCTTCAAGCTTTCCCTTCCTACTTCACTTCAAATCCACCCTGTATTCCATATTTCCTGTCTGAAAAAGGTAGTTCCCTGCAACTTCCCTGACCGTACAGTTTCTCCTCCTCCACTAATCGTGGTGGATGGAGCCGAAGAATTGGAAATTGAAAGAATATTAGACAGCAGAAGAGTCAGGAATTCTGTCCAGTACCTGGTCAAATGGAAGGGGTTCAGTATGGAGGAAAACACTTGGGAACCCACCCAGAATGTTCATGCCCCGAGACTGGTCAGACAGTTCCACCAGAGGTTCCCTGAGAAGCCTGCTCCTAGGGGCACCCGGAGGTTGCCCTTAGGGGGGGGGGGGCAATGTCACACTCACCACTCCGGGGCCCTACGGCGTTCCCGTGGCCGTTCCGGGGTGCGCATGCACAGGGGGTCCTTAGGTCTGGTGTGTAGACTTCCTGGTTGGCGGCGTGCGGCGTTGTGCGGTGCGCGCATGCGCGCAAACTGTGGTGCGCGCGCGTGCGCGAAGTCTTGTGCGTTTGCGCGCGACTGTGCGTGGCGCTGCGCGAGCGCACGCATGCACAATGCATTGCGCGCACACTGCGCATGCGCAGGGCGTTAATTTCGGTGCCAAAATCCTGTATAAGAGCAGCACTGGCCATTACTCCAGTGCTGCTCGTTCTGACAGCTTGGCGTAAGCCCCGTAGGAACTTTGTTACATTTATCTCTGATTGACTCCTGGATTTGACCCTTGGCTTGTGACCCCGACTCTTGCTGATTGCCGCCTGCCCCGACTCTTGGATTGTGACCTCGTTTCTGCTTGTTCTCCGCCTGCCCCGCCCTCTGGCCTGTGACCCGACCATGCTGCTCTCTCCTGCCCTGGACCTCTGGAAACTGCCTGACCACGTCTGCTTCTTATCACACATTAGCGTCGCTGTTCTCCTGACCACTTGCTGAGGTTATCCCAGTAGTGACCTGGCTGGGCACTAGGCAGCTAAATCCTGCACTCCCCTCAAGGGGGTGTGGGCGAAGACCCGTGGCCGCTTAGATCCACTACTGGGTAACGCCTCTTCCTTCAGTGGAAGGGTCAACAGTGTCCGAAGACTTCAGGTAGAAGATAACAGAAGCTAAGCGGGACACAGTAATACTTTGTAGACTTTAAAAACATAATAAACAAGCAATACCTAATGCTGAATGAAAAACGAACAATTAAGGGGGAAGTGGGTGTTAATAAAAGAAAAAGGAGGAAAAGTGAAGGAAGGGAGAAAGGAAGGTCAACATTGCAAAAATGGAAAAGAGAAAAAAGAAGAAAACAGAAAGGTGAAAAGGTGTGGAAGAAGGAGCAAAAAAGCAGGGGTGAGGGGGGGGGGGTAAAGAATGGGGAAGCGATAGGAGTAAGGTAAGCAGCAAGAGAGTAGTGGGCAGGGGAAGGAGTGGATAAAAGGAAAGAACAAAGGGATAGTAGTGCAAAGGAGAGGAGTGCGAAAGGGGGAAGTACAGGGATAAAGTGAAGGAAACTGGGAGTGGGGGAAGATGGGGAGCAGGAAAGGGAAGGGAAAAGGAGGTTGGACAAAAATGCAAAAATGGATGAAAGAAAGGATAGACAGACTAAAGAAAAAAGGGGAGAATAAATTAGGAGGAGAAGGGTAAAGGGAGGATAGGAAAGGAGGAAAAGCTGCATGAAAAGCTCCCATAATCCCAGAATCCATACATAGACATGGTGAGAGAGAAAGCGGGGATTCTAAGGTTTTATTACAAGTTTAACCCTAAGGTTTGGGAACATGTTGTTGAATTAAGTCTCTGTGTTACAATAACCACTTAGGGACTACAGGCTTAAACCACCCTAGAGACCAATTTTTTACAATTCTGCACTGCACTTTAATGATGTATTGCTCAGTCATACCACTTACTACCCAAACTAAATTTTACCTCCTTTTCTTCTTACTAATAAAGCTTTCTTTTGGTGCTATTTGATTGCCCCTGCAATTTTTAGTTTCTATTATATTCATAAAAAAAATACAGAAATTTTGTCAAAAAAATAATATTTTTAACTTTCTGTGGCAGGGGCGTAACAATAGGGGCTGCAGCCCCTGCATCCATGGGGGGCCCAAGGCCACTCTGGGGCCCACTCAGGGCCATTTTGGGGGGCAGGAGGGGTCGCAGCATGAAGGGAGAGCTTGGCCACACATCAGAGAGTTGACGAATTATATCAGCTTTGTACATGGCAGTGTATAAAACCACCACTGCTCCCCCTTTGTCCGCAGGATGAATAGTAATAGACTCCATCCTCTGTAGTGAATTTAAGGCTTCTCTTTCTGCAGATGACAAATATGTTCCACTGCAAACTCTCCCTTAATGAATGAAATGTGTTCCAGTTCTCTCAAATCCTGCTGAACACGTGAGATGAATGAGTCCCCCACCGAATGGCCCAATGGAGTAAAAGAACTAGCGTTCCTCAAACCATAAGTAGAGAGTCTGAAAACTCCATCATCCTCTACCTCAGGGGCCGAGAAAGGTGGAATAGAAGAAAAAATTGTTTCAGCTTGACCGAACGAAAAAAACCATGTGTTTCCTGATCGATGAGAAAAAAATCTGGATAATTGGTTGGACAGTACGATAAACCATATTCTAGTACTTTGGTCTCTTCAGAGGACAGTACAAGTACAAGTGAAGAGATATTAATTACCAGAGATTGTGAGGTTATTTTCTCGGTCATAAGACCCTTGGGCTCACTATGTTCTTTCCTCTGTGACCTCTTGAACCCTGCGTCTCCTGCATCTCTGGTATTTGGGGAGTTCTCTCTAGAGGTAACACTTGATGCCTCTGTGGCAGATTCAATCACAGAGGTCGGGGTCCTGGGTTGGGGGTCTTCTACCCCTTGGTGGTCTCTGTCCCCTTGGGGCTGGTCTCCGTTGACTTGGCTGTCTCTGCCAGACATATACATAACCATAAAGATAATCTGAGGCATCACGTAAGTATTTACTACGCTTTTCTTCCTGAACTGATTTCTTGAAAGCACTAATTTTGTTTTTCAATGCTTCCATTAGTTTGTTAAAGTCCTCAGCAGGCAAGGTGGCCTGAATCTGATCCTTCAGAGTAACTCTCTTCTCCTCCAGAGTTGCAATTTCCTGCTGGATTCGCACTATCGTGTGCAGCATAGCGTCATAGGAGACCTTGTTCCAGATTTTGATCCAGACCGCACAAAATGCAGGGTCACCTGGAAACATCACCGGAGCTATATGAGATCTCATAGCTCTAGCAATGCGTCTGTTGTGACAATACTCAGCCAAAGTTGTTGCATGTAAATCCAGGTTAACTTGTTTTTTCATCAAGGTTTCCAGTTCCCTCTGCATAGATTTGGTATCAGGGGTCTGTAGGAAATCCGCCTCCCCTCTAACTGCAGCCAGGATAACCGTAGATTGCTGATTGCAGAGGTGCTCATGTAGAATCACACTGCAGCAGTGAAGGAGCACCCAATGAATGTAGCGGCGTGGTGTACCCCTACCCCAGCACCTCCAGGGGTACACAGTCAAATTCCACACAGAAGGGTCAGCACTGCCAAAGTAAATATAGCTCTTTAATTAGTTAGGCAGCAATTACAGACTGCTGTTTTGGGCAATATTGCCCTTTATCCAATTGCAAATAGCCGTGACAGTTAAAAAAGCATACAACTGTTCCTTAAATACTCAATCCCCATGTGTCAGCGTCAATCAGCGTTTACATGGGTGGGGTGCTGGAGGTGCTGGGGTAGGGGTACAGCACACCGCTACATTCATTGGGTGCTCCTTCACTGCTGCAGTGTGACCCAGCATGGGTATGTGTGGAAAGACACCCCAAAACTCACCATACCCCTCACGAGTTCAAGCAGCAATGCAGTAAATTCATTAACATTAACATTAACTTTGATAAACTTTATTGAACCTTTATTGAACCTTTTTAACCAAACATTAACATTTGGAACTTTTAACTTTTTTGCTTTACTAAACAACCTGTATAATACTATTTCTATTGGCCTAATCGTTATTTTAAAGCCCATCAGCGTTGCTAATTGGCCAGCGGGCTGATGATGGAGGGGGGCACACTGAATGCTGGGCGATGCGCACCCATGCGGGTGCGCAATCTCCCGCAAAACACCACCCCAGGACCTTACACCAATCGGGGTTAGGCTGTCTTGGGGCCGCGGTCATGCCCATTGGGGTGACGCAGTCGCTATCTAGTTAAGAGTCCTTCCTTTTAACAGGGTAGTTGGCTTGAGAATGGGTCTCATTAAAGACATGTCAGATTCACAACCTGTATATTGCTGAGGGTCCCTTGACTACATGTTTTGCCACTGTGACTGCAAATTTGTCTTGTTATTGTCATAGCCTTTATCTGAATTAAACCATGTTCTTTCAGCAGTCTTTTAACCTCTTCAGTACCAGCGGTCTCTGCCACCTTAGAGAACAACTATCAAATAAACAGTTTTTCTGTAAACCCCACATACCTATAGAGCTTTTAGCCAGCAACACTAACATGCTTTTCAGAGGTCTCTCAGCACAGCCTGTGTGAAAAGAAAAGTGCTTACCAGCAGTTTTGTAACAATTTGTGTTGGCATCGGGGGATAGGGGGAGGCAGAGCTGAGCTGTAACCTGGCTGAAAATGTTTTAGTTTACACTGCATGGCAGAGAGAGACACATGCAGACAGGAACACACAGCTTTAGCTGATGATTATTTACACACATTTGAAGTTATATTTCTGCTTCTATCATTCTGAACAGATTCCCATCACAGTATTAGAGCCAGTGAAGATTGTTTCTGTATGCTGGATGTGCTGGGCACAATCCTCCATTGTAATGCCTTTAGTGAAAATTGTTCTCTGTAAATGTAATTTTCTTCATATAAAACATGAAAAGATGAAAACAAGCCTTTGCATTGCTATCTGCTAGTAATTCATGGAAATATATGTGGCATTTAGAATGTTTCTTATTTTTCATAGCTGTCCTTTAAGGACCAGAGATCAATGGTACCAGAAACGGGTGTATAATGATGAATCCCCGCTACCGCCATCCACACTGCGCACCCGTCACCTCAGGCTACCCACCTTGCCGTCTCTATGACGGCAGAACTGGGTGAGCCAGTCAGTAGCCACTTTTATTGGCTCCTGACTGTGTGATCAATGTAAGCTAAAGGGAGTTGTTTACATTGATGGCAGGGTCAGGAGCCAATGAAATCATCTACAGAACGGCTCACAGAGCTCTGTGGTCATAGAGATGGCATCGCGAGTGAGCTGCGGCGGGTGGAGAGTGACACAATCGGCAGGAGCGATAAGAGCGGTGAGAACTAGCAGCGGTGGTGAGGTGAAATCTGTGCCCTGGCAGGAATAACAGCGTCAAAACAGGGTGTAGATTTCAATCTCAGCCATCCAGAAGCGGTTAATGCAAGATGAGTTTATTTTTACTACTAGCTGATCTCTCAGAATTTCATATATAAGATTATATTTTAGATGACAAAATTTGCAGGTTACCACCAGCGCTTCCAGCATTGTTATAAATGACTCAGTTGATTACTATTGTGTTGTTCACATTATTGTAATTTATATAATCCTACCATCACATTTACTTTTGACGTGAGAAATTCTTTAATGTGAATGCTGTGTCATAAGCATCATCTGCTATTTCATCTGCTATTGGCAGTGTGTAGAAAACAATCTGTCCTTCTGCTTCCAGGCAATAAATAAGCAAAGAATACTTTCTGGCAGTAGTTAGCACCTACAGATTAGCAGCATGCATATATTTTCAAACATAAAATCGAAGCAGTAAAAGGCATTGCAAGCCCATCTAGGTGTGAAAGGAAAGGGCAGTCTGTTGCATAGAATGAAGGGACATCCTAGTAATGTTATTAAACAGGTTTATGCAGGCATCCATCAACAGGATGAACAAATCCACAAAGTTTACAGGGATCTCTGCCATACAGATAATTTTGTAGATAATTTAGTAGTGACACCTATAGGTAGTGATGAACACTACAATGGGGGAAAGTTGCCAAACACGGCTTAGACAGCACACAAAGTAAGTACTTTGCAAACTTTGTATGCTTCAAGAAACATGTTAATGCATTTACACTGTTCTTATCTTACTCTTTGAGAAGGAGGCCATGTGCAGCCCCAAAATAGCCATCAATTTTGACCTATGTACCATAAAGAATACGAATGTGTATGCAGGTTTGGCAACTTGAAAGATATTTTTAGGATATGACCCTGCCCTGACAAAGCCCAGGAGTTTATTCACAGCTCCATAAAATCGCAACGCATTTCGCGGTCAACAGTCCTGCTTCATCAGGCAGTACAGGAGCATATAAAGGAGCATATAAAACTAGTTCAGGTCCATAAAGCGTGTGAGCGCCTCTTGGTGTCCTCTGTTTTGTTTTGTTTAAAGAGACACTGAAGCGAAAAAAAATATATGATATAATGAATTGGTTGTGTACTATGAATAATTACTAGAAGATTAGCAGCAAAGAAAATATTCTCATACTTTTATTTTCAGGTATATAGTGTTTTTTCTAACATTGCATTATTCTATAATATGTGCAGATTACACAACACTCAGCATTCAAAATTATTCTTTCAGAGCAGTCTGTGAAGTAATGACCTCTCCTCTAGCAGAGAAAAAGTAAACAGTTCACTTACAGTTGAGATAATAAAAGTCAGATAACAGCCCTCTCCACAACTAACTTAGTCAGAGAGCTTAATGGCTTGTTTGCATAGAGATAACAACTGGAGTTTCTCAACTCTTCCTGTACTGGGAACAATTAGACTGATGTATCTGATCTTAATGTTTTATTTCTTAGCTGTACTACACATACAAATCATAATATCATAATTTTTTTTTTCGCTTCAGTGTCTCTTTAAGATCTGCAGTAAATTTGAGGAGAAAAAAGGCAAATCTGATTTGGACAGATTCACTCATCTCTAGCTACAAATACAGGGGGGAGTATAAAAAAAATGGCCGGCCACAAGCTCAAGTATACAGGCAGATGCTGGCCGTCTCACCCTTATGTACCTCTTACTTGCTCCATGCTGCGTATGTGCTCTCTAGCTTTATTGAAGCTAGACACAGGCTTCAATAAATCTGTGTAATAAACAAAGAGCTTGAAGAGAGTAATAGGCCCACAGGGACAAAAACCCAGAGAGTGGTATGGTGGAGGATTTGTAATGGTTGGTTGTAAAGTTTAATGGCTGCCGAATTAAACAGTTAATAGCAAAGTCCCAGTACATGCTAGAAACACTACATTTTCAGGGTATGTTAGGGAGAACAGTGAGAACAGGAGGAAAGTTTTTTTCAAAAGCACCATGGAGTTTTTGAGAAAATCAATGTAAAGTTAGAGGAAAAAGTCTATATTTAAATGCGGTAAAATGACAGATAATGTCTGAACATGTATATAAATGTATTTATTATTTTTTTATATATATGTTCAGAGTGTAGGAAATTTAAAAAAATGATGTCGGGTCTCCCCTCCCGTGCCTCTTTAACCCCTTGTACCCCCAGCAGGCTGGGATAGCCAGAATGCAGAGCCACAGCTGTGTGGGGCTTGGTCATGGAATGGAGGGGCTCTGGAGTAGAGGGACAGCCAAGCCATCCCTTCTCTGCCAAAGCCCTTGTCCAATCCTCTTCCCCACCTCTCGTGCCCCAGGAGGAAGTGGGGGCTGACAACGCCCGGGGGGTTCATGTTAGGATCTGGGAGTCACCTTTAAGAAGGGAAACTCCCAGATGCCAGGAGGAATGAGTATAGGGGTACGTAGCACGCCTTACCCATTTCCACAAAGGGTTATATGAAATAAAAACACAATTATAAAAAAGTATTTTAATATTCTAAATTAACCCGGAATACTTACCTTTAAAAAAATGTTTCCACACTAATTTCTTCAGAAATCTCCCACGCCGATATCCTCTGTTAACTTGATTGAATATCTCAACGCCCCCGCCGCCACACACACGCCACACACCACTTACTGCCGCAGCTTTAGCTATACTAAGTATAGCTAGAGCCTCAGCATCTTTAATTTTAAATTTATTAGCAGACCAATGGGGGCCCTGTAGAGAAATGTAAAGATGCTTTGAACTCTGCTATACTCAGTATAGCTACAGTATAGCTAGAGCTTCATCCCTGCGGGACTCCCGCTCTCTTCCCCACCCACAGCACCTATCGCACCCACCCATGCCGGCATCCTGGAGCAGCCACAGCACCTGATAATTTTTTCTTCTTGTTCCCACTGTCCTCCTTAAAGGACACCTGAGATGAAAATAAACTAATGAAATAAATGATTGTATCTATCTTCCTTCCCCTAAAAATGAATTTTTAAGATATTCCACAGTTTTATTTTATGTTTAAATCTACTTTGTAAGTTTTAACTGTTTTATTTTTTTGCTCAATGACACATTCATTTAAGTATGTCAGAGCTAAAATCTATGAACTATTGACCCTTTTTATCTCTTTCCTGCTCTCAGAAGCCATTTTCTGCTAGGAAAGTGTTTTATAGTTGGAATTTCTTATCAGTGAGGGACACACTGTAGTCGCTTCCTGTCTGAGTCAGGACTGAGTCAGCCACTTACATACCTGATATTTAACTATTTCAGGCAGTGAAAGAAAAAAAGGAACACAGCGTAGTTATTTATGTGCTAGGCACTGTACATACCCATATCTATCTCATCATGTCACATGTCACCTTGGGTATCCTTTAAAAAACCCTGCAAATCTAGTGTTTCTAGCATGTATGTGGGCTTTGCTATTAACCGCTAAAGTCAGAAGCCATTGACTTTAATGTAAAAAAATGCAAAAAAACCCTGTGACAGACATTTGTGACAATACACCTGTGCTGTTTACTGCCTGCCGTGTGATCAACACATACTTTTAGGGCCCTTTTACATGTAATGCTTTGGTATGTGTTAGTGTGCATTTTTTTTTTCAACCGATAGCAGTGCATTGTAAAAAAACATTCAGTTAAAACACATATAGTGGGAACTAAGCCATAGGAAAACATGGGCATTACTTTGAAATCAGTTGCAACGTCAGTTGCCGTGTCACGTGACTACCACTGCTTCCTCCTTCTGGGTTGAAGGAGGAAGCATGGTAGTGACTTGACGCGTGCTGGAACGCAGTGTGGGATGCGCCATGGGACAGATTAAAGAAGGCAACTGCTGGGTAAGTTTAACTCTCCCTCCCCCACCCGCTCAGGTGCTCTAATTATCAGAATGAATTCAGAATGAAATCCATTCAGAATTCATCCATACCTGCCTACGGGTACATTACACATAACTCCTTAACACTATCAAATAAAAACAAAGGACTACTGATTTAGGCCCCATTCACACCTAAAAACGAAAACGCAGATGCAAGCATTTTGCGTTTTTGTGCGCTGTTTTTTTCCCCCTTCCAGTGCTCCACTACGTGCTGCGTTTGTAAAAAACGCTTTTCTAAGCTTTTTTTCACAGCGGTTTTGTAATTCACTCCCTGACGCAAGTCAGGAAGTGAACTATTTGACCCAGAAAAGAATACATAAAATGTATTTACAATATTACTGGATTTGATCATTTCAAATAGACCAGATAATGTAGCAAATGTGCAGGTTCAAGAACATTTGGGAAATAGTGATTAAAACATGATAACGTTTGATCTGCTGACTTATAGGCCGCGGAGCAGCGAGACCACTAAAACTATGAATTTTAGAAAAGCAAAGTTCAATCAACTCAGGCAGGCACTAAGTTTGGTGAACTGGGATAATGTACTACAAAGGAAGGACACTGAAGGGAAATGGCAAGCTTTTAAAATTATTCTCAATCAATATTGTAGTAAAGATATCCCATATGTAAAAAAAACGTCTAGGAATAAAAAAAAGGCCTCTATGGATGAATAGAAAGGTTAGAGATAAAACAAAGTGGAAAAAGAATGCCTATAAGGTCCTAAAACAGGAGGGGACCGAAGCTGCATTAAGCAATTATAAGGAGTGCAATAAAAGTTGCAAAAAAAAAATAAAATAAGCTGGCAAAGATTGAAGCTGAAAATCAAACTGCTACGGATATCAAATATAAATAACCCGAAGAAGTTTTACAAGTACATAAACTCTAAAAAAAATAAAAAAGTAAAAAAAAATAAAAGGTTGACTGTATTGGACTCCTAAAGGATAAGGGTGGGAACTCAATGGTGGATGACCAAGGTAAGGCGGAGTTATTAAATGCTTTCTTTGTTTCTGTCTTCATGAGGGAAACATCACTGTTGCAAATTACAGATGCAGAAGAGTCTCAATCATCCAATTGTAATATGAAATACTTAACGCAGGAAGAAGTGAAGGCAAGACTAAATAAATTAAAAATAGACAAGGCACCTGGCCCGGATGGCATATATCCTCTGAATTATGTTCAGTTATCGATAATAAACCCCTTTATCTTATTTTTTTTTGACTCTTTTTCAACTGGCAGAGTTCCAGTAGGGTTGCGTATTGCCCACTTTTTCCATTATTCAAGAAGGGCAAAAAATCAGATCCAGGAAATTATAGATCTGTAAGCTTAACATCAGTTGAATGCAAACTATTTGAGGGGTTACTAAGTGATACTATACAAGACTTTATAGTAGAAAATAATCTTGCTGTCAATTTCTCAGCATCAGCACGGGTTTACTAAAGACAAGTCCTGTTTGACTAACATGCTCAGCTTTTATGAGGTAGTGAACACTAATGCGGATATTGGGAATGCTGTAGATGTGCTATACTTGCAAAGGCCTTCAACTCTGTTCACAACAAAAGTCTGGTGCAAAAGTTGAGGATGCAAGGACTGGGTAAGAGTCTGTGTGCATGGATAGGGAACTGGTAAATGGACAGAAAACAAAGAGTTGTGGTCAATGGATCATATTCAAACTGGGTGACTGTTAGCAGTGGGGTCCCACAGGGGTCAGCACTGGTCCAGTGCTCTTCAATGTATTTATTAATGATCTAGTAAATGAAGTAGAAAGCAATGTTGCTATTTTTGCAGATGATACAAAATTGTGCAGAATCATCAACTCTCAGGAAGATAGTGACATATTGCAACAGGATCTGGAAAGGATGGCTATATGGACACATAAATGTAAAGTCATGCATTTTGGTTGTACCAATGGTCTAGCACCATACAAAATAAATGGGATACAGATGGGGACATCAAACTTGGAGGACTTAGGAATACTCATCAACAAGAAGTTAAATAATTGTATTCAATGCCAAGCCGCTGCAGCTAAAGCTAATACAATTTTGGGATGCATTAAGAGGAAAATAAAAACTCAAGAGGCTAGCATAATATTGCACGTGTTTAACTCTCTAGTAAGGCCACATCTGGAATGTGGAATTCAGTTCTGGGCACCACATTACAGGAAAGATATTGCAGGTGCAGAGACGAGCAACTAAATTGGTACGAGGGTTGGAAGGTCTCACTTACCAAGAAACGTTAGATAAACTGGGTTTATTTAGTCTAGAGGTAAGACGCCTTAGAGGGGATCTAATTAACATGTATAAATACATCAAAGGGCAGTATAAAAGCTTGGCAGATGAGCTTTTTGTCCCTAGGCCCTCCAAAAGGACTAGAGGACATGATATGCCTCTGGCAGGGTCCTCCATTCCCTAGTGTAATTGTGAAGGTTAGCAGAGTTACCGCCGCCGCAAGCGGTAGCAGGGCGACGGTTTCTGCGTCTCAGCCGGCGGTTTCCACCGCACAGTCAGTTTGTGACATCTTGCCTCAGGGCAGCAGGGACACCGCTGCCGCGGCCGGCGACATGGTAGTGATTCCCACTACTCAGCCTTCATCTACTAATCTTCTTGCCAACACGGATACTGCACACAGTCTCTCTGTCACTCAGAGGCTGAGGCTTATGCGTGCGCGGGCCAAGCGACAGGACCTTTATGCTAGTAGAAGGGCTGTCAGCTGACCAAGCCGGTCAGCTGACTCCTTCTGCTCTTCTGATTGGAGGAATGACTGGGGCGGAGTTGAGGGACTCTTCCAGTACCTGTCTGCTGTTGCGAATACTATATGTGCTAGCTCTCAGACCTTAGATCCAACAGTGTGCCAGAACCGGCAGGAGCTGGGAATCCACACTGAGTCAGTTTCTTGATAGCTTAAAGTACTAATTGCATTGTTTATCTGTTATGACCTCTTGCTTGCCTGACTACGCTCTAGTCTTCTGACTTTGTACCTTGCCTTTCTGATCTCGTTGCCGAACAATTGCTGATTGCACTACACACTGATCTTGTCTCTCGATTCTGTACTGTCTCTGTCCGTGAGTTGCTGAACCTGCCTGTCTGACTACGCTACCCTCAGTTCTAGGTATCTAGCTTGAGGGGTTCCAGTATTTCCGCTCCTCGGAAATACTGTGCTGCATTAAGGTCTGAATCACCCATTCCCATCTTGGTGTGTTCAGCCTTAAACCGAGGTCTCCTAGCCTTGAGGACTGTCGGTAGCAGCATAGTTGATCACCTCATTCCACCTGGTGATCTCACTACTTTGCAGATTAGGATCGTATTGTCTTTTGATCCTTGCCCGCAGTAGTATCTGTGGCTCATTTGTGTTCCTGGGACTCCTGCTCCTCAGGAATTCCTAATTTGTTACTGTTGCACCAAGCACTCACATTTTAGGTGTCCAGAGGTTAGTTCATACTCGCATTATTGATGATTCTGCAGATCATCCATAATCGTGTATATCTGTATTCTTGACGATTCTGCAGATCGCCAACAATCAGATTCTCTCTGTGGGCTGACACCAATCGTTACAGTAATCTACAGGATCATGTACTCCTGTCCTATGACAGCCTGTACTTGTATTACTGGGCCTACCTAACCAGCCCATATTGCATGATCATGTATTTTGTACAACTTGCATGTATAACTTTGTTCTATGTTGTATAACCTTGTTATGTCTGTCATCCTTGTATCATTGTATATATTTATTGTCCAGCGCTGCGTAATATGTTGGCACTTTATAATTACAATAAATAATAAATAATAATAATGGAGGAAAAACTTTTTAGCCATTTATTTAGGAAAGGGTTCTTTACAGTAAGAGTGATTAAGATGTGGAATGCATTGCCACAGGAAGTAGTTATGGTAAATTCTATATCTCATTTAAAGGCGGCTTAGATGCTTTCCTTGCATTGAAAGACATACATGGCTATAATTACTAGGTAACGCCCAGTGGTGTTGATCCAGGGATTTTGTCTGATTACCATCTGGAGTCAGGAAGGATTTTTTCCCCTTTTTGGGCTAATTGGAGTTGGACCATGTCTTGTAAGCTTTTTTTCGCCTTCCTCTGGATCAACAGGGATATGTGAGGGAGCAACAGGATCAACAAGGATATGTGAGGGAGCAGGCTGGTGTTGTACTTTGTTTTCTGCTTGAACTCGATGGACATATGTCTTTTTTCAACCCAAATAACTATGTAACTATGTATTTATTCTTAAAAACGTGAACGCAATTGCTTCATAAAGCGATTGTGTAAGCATTTTGCATTTTTCCTATGCCGTCATAGCAAAAATGTCCCAAAAATGGTAAAGGCACTGTTTTGCTGAGCGGACCAGAAACAAACCACTCAACTGTGAACTCTCTCATAGGGAGTCATTGCACAAGCGTTTTGTGGGCGATTTTAAAAATTGCCTGTGCTTGCAAAAAGGTGGAAAACACCCCTAGTGTGAACGGGCCCTCACCTTGGAATTTTATAAAGGCTAAATGTAATGAACGAGGCAGCTGCAGCGAACAGCACCGCCGCCACAGCTGCCTCCATGCCGCTGCCCGTCCTTCTGACGTCCAGGACGCCGAGGACGGAACGTATGTTTTCTCAAGGGGTCACCGTCTCGCGCGGGTGCACGAAGAGGAGGCTCGTCAGCTAACCTGCTGGTCGGCTGACGTCAGAGGAGCCTCACGGCGCCCAGGATTGGCTAACTGTTGGGGGGCGTGCCAGTGAGGTCTCTTCTGCTTCTTAAGCCTACGGGCTTCATTCAGACAGTGTCTGCTGTCGTGAATACATCTAGTGTTAGCGCTCAGACCTTAGACTAGATCCCAGGTGTTGAAACCAAGGACTTCACACCTAGACTAGGAGATTATTTATATTGTGATTGATATTCTGTGTTTGACTCTGGCTATACTCTGACTCTGCTCTAAGCTTATCGATTCTGTACCTCTGCCTATCTGCCTACGTTGCTGAACCTCTGCCCGATTTCCGACTACTCTTCTGCCTTACGATTCTGCTCTGATACTGTCCTCTCTGTTGCCAACCCCTGCCTGTCTGACCTTTCTACTCACCAGTGGGCCCACGCCACTGGTGAAGTGTTAGCTTCTCCAGCTCCTCTGGTGAAGTGATTTGCTAGTGACCAATTGCTCCTAGGCTGCAGCACAGTCTGAATCGCCTGCTCCTCAGGTGATCATTAGTTGCAGTACTGTCTGTACCTCCTGCTCCTCAGGCTGCAGTACCGTCTCAATCACCTGCCCCTCAGGTGATCACTAGGCTGCAGTACTGTCTGAATTACTCGCTCCTCGGGAGAATGTATCTCTTCAGTTTCAGTATCTCCAGCTTTCTGGGGTTAGTACTTTATTATACGGTCAGTGTGCTGATAGTACCTCACCAGCCCCTCTGGTGAGGTCTCGCTAAACTATTAAAGTTACTGTACTCTTTTACACGGTCAGTGTACTGATAGTACCTCACCAGCCCCTCTGGTGAGGTCTCGTCAAACTATTAAATTACGGTTGCACCAAGCACTACATTCTCAGCTCCTTGTGCTGCTATACTGGTATTATTGGTGATTCTGCAGATCACACATAATCAGGTATAGCGTCTACATTATTGGTGATTCTGCAGACCACCAAATAATCAGACATCTGAGTTGCGACACCCAACCGTTACAGAACAGCAGACCAGAAAAATATGGAGGCACTCTGCAACCGGGTCGATGTATTAGCCACCACTGTTAATGAACTCATTAAAACAGTTAACGAACAACAGACTCAGATTGAACAACTAACTGAGTCAGTTAACCACTTACTGGACCCTAATACTCGAGTGTAACCCCTTTCTGTGATCGAACCGAGGGTGCCCCCACCTGAGAATTTCTCGGGGCATCGCTCGGATTTTCGTAATTTTAAGCATAGATGTTTATCGTATTTTGAATTACGACCCGTCTCTTCTGGTACAGAAGGTCAGAGGGTCACCTTCATTAAGACATTGTTGTCTGGAGACTCGCAGTCCTGGGCTTATGGTCTTCCTACTGGGCATGAGGCCTTGGTTTCAGTGGAAGAATTATTTAAGGCTATGGCCATGATTTACGATGATCCCGATTGGGCAGTAACTTCTGAAAGGAAGTTAAAGACCCTCAGACAGGGACACAGTCCAGTTGAAGTTTATGCTGCTGAGTTCAGGAGATGGGCGGTGTCAGCCAGGTGGGGGCAGTACGCACTCTTAGACTATTTTTTATCGGGATTGTCTGATGCTGTAGCTGATCTCATGTTGGGTCATCCAGAGCCCAAGACCCTGGATGAGGCCATATCCTTGGCCATCAAAATTGATAGGCGAGTTCGCTATCAAAAGCAAACTCGGGCTAAGGCCCCAGGAAGGTTCTCTTCCTGTACTTTCTCAGCTCCTACGCCTTCTTCTACACCCGCTGACGAGCCAATGCAGATTGGACAGGCCAAGCTTTCAGAGGTCGAGAAAAATAGAAGGCGTGCAGAGAAACTATGTTTGTATTGCGCTGACAAAGGGCATATGGTTTCCGTCTGTCCCAAGAAGGCGGAAAACTCTATCGCCTAGGAGTAGCTGGAGGTACTACCCTAGGCGATCCAGTCTTACCTCTAAATAATAAACGTGTATTGCTTCCGTGTTCTATCACCTGGGAGGGTCAAGTTCACACTACCCAAGCTTTTATAGACTTGGGTTCCGCTGTCAATGTCATGTCTAAAAGATTCGCTGATCAGTTTGGATTTCCTTTAACTCCTGTCGGGGAACAGATTAAGATTACCGCTGTAGACAATTCTCTACTCCCACTCACCATCACTCAGACTCCTGTATGGTTATTCCAGTTTGGGGCCCTGCACAGGGAGCAAATGCAGTTTTTGGTGTTAGAGATGTCCACATCTACGGTCATCCTGGGGATGCCATGGTTAAAAAAGCACTACCCGGACATTGATTGGAGTACCAGACAGTTAATAAGCTGGTCACCATACTGCCATATCCACTGTCTAGAGCAGGTTCCCCTCGCAGCTACTGAAGAACAAGTAGTTGAAACTGTTGAGCAGGATTTAGAACCCTCCAGGGAAACGGTTGAGTTGGATTGGGCATCGGAATTGGCACCTTTTCAACAGGAAATCCCTGAAGGCAAACCAGAAGGGGTTCTTTTTGTACCCCTCCAGTTTAGATTCAAGGTCTTACAGACATTTCATGCCCATAAAAATGCTGGTCACCCTGGGGTGGCTCGTACCCAGGAATTATTAAGTCGATGTGTGTGGTGGCCCTCAATCAGTTCTGATTGCAGAAAGTTTGTGAGAATCTGCACCGTTTGTGTCAGGAGCAAGACATCTAGGCGAGCTCCTGCAGGCACCTTGCAGACTCTTCCAGTACCAGAGGAACCTTGGACCCATGTATCCATGGATTTCGTTGGCAAACTGCCTCCCTCTGAGGGTAAAACGGTCATATGGGTGGTGGTCGACAGGTTTAGTAAGATGGCACACTTCATCCCCTTGAACGGACTCCCCTCTGCCCATGAACTGGCAGAACTGTTCATACTTCACATCTTCAGACTGCATGGAATTCCCAAGGATGTGGTGTCAGATAGGGGAGTCCAGTTCACTTCTCGCTTCTGGAAAGCCTTCTGTCATCAAATGTTGATGAAGTTATAATCGTTTTCCTCCGGCTACCACCCACAGACCAACGGTCAGACTGAGAGGGTGAATCAGGCCCTTGAGCAGTTCCTCAGGTGTTACGTGGCTGATGCCCAGACCGATTGGGTTAAGTTTTTACCCTACGCCGAGTTCACCCAAAATAATCTGAAATGTGTATCTTCAGGCTTTTCCCCATTTCAGATTGTCACGGGGAGGTCACCCAAATTTTCACCACTGCCGGTGGTGACATCACCATTTCCAGCTCTGGATCTCTGGTCTGTGTCCAGTGAAAGATATCTGGAAAAAGGTGAAGGAAAATTTGAGAAAAGCTTTTTTCTTTCAGAAAAAGCATGCTGACAAAAGACGTGCTGTGGAATGGAAGTTTGCACCGGGTGATTTGGTGTGGATTTCCACTCGGCATCTGTCCTTAAGGCAGCCCTCTGTTAAATTAGGTCCCAAATTTATAGGGCCCTATCCTGTTTCTAAGAAAGTGAATAATGTTACCTACATGGTATCGCTCCCACCCAGTTTCAGGGGTGGTAGGACGTTTCACGTGTCACTTTTAAAACCTGCTGTATATGTGGATTCCACTCCCCCCCTCCCCCTGTGGTAGTCAATGGAGAGCCCGAATACGAAATAGAACAGATCTTGGATTCCCGGCGAGTACGTAATTCTTTGCAGTATCTGGTCCACTGGCGAGGGTATGGTGCAGAGGAGAGATCTTGGGTACCACTCTCTCACATGCATGCGGAGGAACTCAGGGAGGAGTTTCATAGGTTACATCCAGATAGGCCGGGTTGAGTCCATGCCTAGAGGGGGGGTACTGTAATGAACGAGGCAGCTGCGGCGAACAGCACCGCCGCCGCAGCTGCCTCCGTGCCGCTGCCTGTCCTCCTGGCGTCCAGGACGCCGACGACAGAACGTTTGTTTGCTCAAGGGGTCACCGTCTTGCGCGGGCGTGCGCACAGACGGGACCTTTATGCGAAGATGATGCTCGTCGGCTGACCTGCTGGTCGGCTGACGTCAGAGGAGCCTCACGGCGTCCAGGATTGGCTGACTGTTGGGGGGCGTGCCAGTGAGGTCTCCTCTTCTACTTAAGCCTACGGGCATCATTCAGACATTGTCTGCTGTCGTGAATACATCTAGTGTTAGCGCTCAGACCTTAGACTAGATCCCAGGTGTTGAAACCAAGGACTTTACACCTAGACTAGGAGATTATTTATATTGTGATTGATATTCTGTGTTTGACTCTGGCTATACTCTGACTCTGCTCTAAGCTTATCGATTCTGTACCTCTGCCTATCTGCCTACGTTGCTGAACCTCTGCCCGATTTCCGACTACTCTTCTGCCTTATGATTCTGCTCTGATTCTGTCCTCTCTGTTGCCAACCCCTGCCTGTCTGACCTTTCTACTCACCAGTGGGCCCATGCCACTGGTGAGGTGTTAGCTTCTCCAGCTCCTCTGGTGAAGTGATTTGCTAGTGACCAATTGCTCCTAGGCTGCAGCACAGTCTGAATCGCCTGCTCCTCAGGTGATCATTAGTTGCAGTACTGTCTGTACCTCCTGTTTCTAGGCTGCAGTACAGTCTGAATCGCCTGCTCCTCAGGTGATCATTAGTTGCAGTACTGTCTGTACCTCCTGCTCCTCAGGCTGCAGTACCGTCTCAATCACCTGCCCCTCAGGTGATCACTAGGCTGCAGTACTGTCTGAATCACTCGCTCCTTGGGAGATTCTATCTCTTCAGTTTCAGTATCTCCAGCTTGCTGGGGTTTGTACTTTATTATACGGTCAGTGTACTGATAGTACCTCACAAGCCCCTATTAAATTACGGTTGCACCAAGCACTACATACTCAGCTCCCTGTGCTGCTATACTGGTATTATTGGTGATTCTGCAGATCACACATAATCAAGTATAGCGTCTGCATTATTGGTGATTCTGCAGATCACCAAATAATCAGACATCTGAGTTGCGACACCCAACCGTTACACTAAAGCAGCCATTTTTCTTTTATTAATAAAATATTATAACAATGTATTAAAAATAATGTTAAACATTAACATCAACCATATTTAGACCAGAGCAAGGGATTACAAGTGTACTGAAAACCATATTTGGCATACAGCCTTGTAACCAGTCCCCAGTCGCGAGCGCCAACTAAAGGTCAGCTGTATGGTATCATTTACCACCATATCTCATTGATGACACCCATCACCATCCGAAACCGGGGCGAATCCTACCATCCTACAATCGCCCTACCATCATAATTTTGACCCAAACTCCGGAGCCCATACCCGCCTACTGCAATGACATAACCACCACCAAATGTTAAAAACAGTGAGAAAACAACAACAACAACAAAAAAAAAATAGGGAGGGTGGGTGTTAATGTCTCTCCTGGAGCGAAACCTCCAGGCCGGGCTGTGACTCCTCCCCTTCCTGTGAGTCATCCTGCTTTCTCCTTCCACCCCACGCTCAGCCTTCCAGCCTCAGGATACCTCCCCCTCCAAGGCTTAACTCCTTCCAACCCCTACCGCTTCAGCTGCCCTATCATGAGGGCCCTCCCCAGCTCACTGTGATCACCCAGTACGGGCCTGGCTGATTAAGTGTAAAAGCACCCTTACTGTGTCCCATCAATACCTGTGTGACTGTACGATGTATGGCTGCCCACCACCATCACTGTGCAAAAGTAATTCAGTGGATGACATTTGTGACACAACACATCCTGTGCTACCTCCACACAGCGTCACAACAACACCCATGTGATCGAACAGTGTTCGTTTTGTGAATTAGCTCCATTTTCACCTAAAAAATCTCTATATGGTTTCGAATTTTTATACAATAACAAGAGTATCTAATAATAGATCAATTCTTTATGACATACATTCTCAAAGCTTCAAAGAATCCTGAACATTTTCAGGTAACTAGCGTGAGAAAATGTAAAGCTACTGGATTTCAGCACAAACCTAAAATCTCATGGTGGAATAGAAGCATAACTCATTTCGATACCCATATGTAACTTAGATCTCCTTTGGCTAAAATATCAACAGTTTTTATTGCATGGCTAAAGTAATTTGACACGTATACATCTTTTGATGCCGGTAAAAGAAAAAAAAATGTTTTCCCTTTGCACTGTGTTGATAGAACAGTTGTTTAGTGTGTAGAAATGTGGAAATCCAATCTGTGAGATATGACCAGAGCCAGAAGTCTAATCTTCATAACAAGCCAGGCTTGGCCGGATTTTAATGGTGACGTCAAAGTGTGGTTCCTTCATGTCTCAGAGCCAATTATAATTATGGAATTCCCCATTCTGAAAATGCTAGGATCTCTCATTTACATTTTACTTGTTAACTGTGAGATAATCTAATAGTACTATTTACAGCTAAGGTTGCTACTATTCTTAAAATAGGAAAAGTGTAAGGAGAATACATAAAAGTAGTGCTAGCAAAATGTAACCTATACTACCAGATTATTTTTTTAAGGAAATGTGTTGTGACAATCAGTGATTGGATTAGGACTGCATACTACTATGTAAAGTACTTTATTTGGTGTCCCATAGAAAGCTCACCTTCAGACATCAGTCAGTCAATAATAGTAATACAAGTACAGTATATTCTGGCGTATAAGACTACTTTTTAACCCATGAAAATCTTCTCGAAAGTCAGGGGTCGTCTTATACGCCGGGTGGCATCTTATAGGGCAGGTACTGAAACTTCCAAGCCGGATTGCATACATTTTATAAAGTGGAGCAGCATACCTCAGTGAGACAGTTAAATATTTAACTATTAGAACCAAAATAAAAATATGTTATTCCTAAAAAGTCACTTTTAGGGGTTCTATAGAGAAAATTGTTACTTTCATCAGTTCATTTCACTACAGTTTCACTTGAGCAGCTCATCAGCGACATGTGCCATGTTTTTTTAAAATGGTTATCACGCTGATAATCACTTTATAGATTGAAAATAGCAAACACTTTTGGTCATTGTGATGAACGCAATAACCTACAATGGAGAACATGATCCAGTTTGAGTCAAACTGGACTACTTACAATGGATGTTTGCTTTAAAGAGACACTGAGGCGAGAATAATTCTCGCTTCAGAGCTCATAGTTAGCAGGGGCACGCCGCTAAACGGGGGTCCCTTCACCCCCAACCCCCCCCAAATTGGTCGTAGATTTTGCTGCCCCTAGAGGCAGGACTGAAGGCTGCAGCCCTGCCTCACAGCGTGTCTATCAGCAGCGCATCGCCGCCTCTTCCCCGCCCCTCTCAGTGAAGGAAGACTGAGAGGGGCAGGGGAGAGGCGGAGATACGCGCTGACAGAGGCGTATGGGGCAGGGCTGCAGCCTCAATCAGGAAGTGATCCCCGGCTTCACGGAAGGGATTTCGGGGGTAAGGGACTCCCGTTTAGCCGCGGGATAGCGGCGTTTTAGCAGGGGCACACATGCCCCTGCTAACTATGAGGTCTGAAGCGAGATTTATTCTCGCTTCAGAGTCTCTTTAAAAAGTGGCAATGAAAGTGTATTGGCCTTGTGCCACTACTTTTTCTAGTAGGTAGTGATGGCTTTATGTGAATGGAGCTACAGATTTCCAGTTTAGGGAATTTATGGTACGGGTTATCAAGCACTGATCATCAGTGATTAAAATATGATCATGCTTTTATAAACATGGTGTTAAAAAAGTGCTGACCATATTTGTGGCGTTAGAGGAAAAACAGTAACAACCCCAGTTTGCCATAAGTAAACCCCTAACTGTAGAATCAGAAAAAGAGGAGAAGGTATTGTCATTTTCAGAATTTGCAAAAAGGCAGGATGGTTGCATAGTTACATAGTTATTTTGGTTGAAAAAAGACATACGTCCATCTAGTTCAACCAGTACAAAGTACAACTCCAGCCCGTCCCCCACATACCCCTGTTGATCCAGAGGAAGGCGAAAAAACCCCCACCAGGCATGGTCCAATTAGCCCCAAAAGGGAAAAATTCCTTCCTGACTCCAGATGGCAATCAGATAAAATCCCTGGATCAACATCATTAGGCATAACCTAGTAATTGTAGCCATGGATGTCTTTCAACGCAAGGAAAGCATCTAAGCCCCCTTTAAATGCAGGTATAGAGTTTGCCATAACAACTTCCTGTGGCAATGCATTCCACATCTTAATCACTCTTACTGTAAAGAACCCTTTCCTAAATAAATGGCTAAAACGTTTTTCTCCATGCGCAGATCATGTCCTCTAGTCCTTTGAGAAGGCCTAGGGACAAAAAGCTCATCCGCCAAGCTATTATATTGCCCTCTGATGTATTTATACATGTTAATTAGATCTCCTCTAAGGCGTCTTTTCTCTAGACTAAATAAACCCAGTTTATCTAACCTTTCTTGGTAAGCGAGACCTTCCATCCCACGTATCAATTTTGTAGCTCGTCTCTGCACCTGCTCTAAAACTGCAATATCTTTTTTGTAATGTGGTGCCCAGAACTGAATTCCATATTCCAGATGTGGCCTTACTAGAGAGTTAAACAGGGGCAATATTATGCTAGCATCTCGAGTTTTTATTTCCCTTTTAATGCATCCCAAAATTTTGTTCGCTTTAGCTGCAGCGGCTTGGCATTGAGTACGATTATTTAACTTGTTGTCTATGAGTACTCCTAAGTCCTTCTCCAAGTTTGATGTCCCCAACTGTATCCCATTTATTTTGTATGGTGCTAGACCATTGGTACGACCAAAATGCATGACTTTACATTTGTCAACATTGAATTTCATCTGCCATGTATGTGCCCATATAGCCATCCTATCCAGATCCTGTTGCAATATGACACTATCTTCCTGAGAGTTGATGATTCTGCACAATTTTGTATCATCTGCAAAAATATGCCCAAACCAAATGTCCCCACCAAACAGAGACAAGTGTGGTGGTGGGTGCACAGAGATCTTCAATCAAGCTCATAGAGGATATTCATGGTTAGTTAAGTTTTTTTTTGTGTGGATGTGGTTCTATTTCTTTTAACCCTTTACTATGTACCCCTATACTCATTCCTCCTGGGGAGGGGGCTGGCATCTGGGGGTCCCCTTCTTAAAGGGGACATCCAGATGTCACTATGAACCCCCCAGGGTGTCATCAGCCACACCTCCTCCGGGGGCACCGGTGTGGGGAAGAGCCCCTTGGCTAGGCCACACCCCTCTCCTCCAGAGCCCCACCCCATACCATGAATTATGTGATCTGGTGTAGCTCAGGGTGCAAAGCCCCACACAGCCGGGGCTCCACATTTTGCCTATCCCAGCCTGCATGGGGACAAGAGGTTTAACCTCCCTGGTGTTCAATTTTCCCAGGTTTTCTGTGCAAAAAGTGATCCAATTAATTTCAAAAAATTTTCCAGCATTTTTTTGTGTACCCGCTTTTTTTAAATTTCATATTGCATTCAATACAGGTTATTGTATTGAATTCAATACAAAAAAAATATATAGATGTTGATGACGCTGCGTGACCCTGGTGTCATCAACACCGATTACCTGGGGACATGTCATCACCAAGGGAGAAGCAAATCCACCGAGGGACATGGAAGAGGACACTAGGCAGGCTATCAGAGGTACACGACGAGGGATCAGCATGTCAATGGTATAAGCCCCAGTTTAGGTTAACCAACTATAGTTCCCCCAGTATAGGTAAGGCAGCTATAGGTGCGACAGTATAGATAAGCCAGGTATGAGAGTTCCCAGTATAGGTAAGGCAGCAATAGGTTCCACAGTAAAGGTAAGCCAGGCATCAGTGTCCACAGTACAGGTGCTGCAGTATACGTAGCCAGGTACATGTGGTGGCCTCAGTATAGGTAGCGAGCTATAGGTGCCGCAGTATAGTTATCCAGGTACATGTGGTGCCCTAATATAGGTAGCAAACTATAGGTGCTGTAGTATAGGTAGCCAAGTACAGGGGGTGCTTCAATATAGGTAGCGAGCTATAGGTGCTGCAGTATAGACAGTATAGGTACCCAGGTACAGATGGTGCTTCAGTATATGTAGTGAGCTATAAGTGCTGAAGTATATAGTAACCAGGTACAGGTTTTGCCTCAGTATAGATCTCTTCTCCTCATGCTTTATCTGTCGGGGTTCCCCAAGGCTCTGTCCTTGCTCCCCTCCTCTTTTCCATCTACATGCACGGCCTTGGTGACTTAATCAACTCATTCAGGTTTCAATACCACCTGTATGCAGATGATACACAACTGTACCTCTCTGCCCCAGACCTTAACTACCTCCTCAAACGTGTTCCTGACTGTTAGTCTGCTATATCCTCCTTCATGTCCTCTCGCTTCCTAAAACTTAATATGAGCAAAACAGAACTAATCATTTTTCCACCGTCTCTGTCCACCTCTCCGCCTGGAGTAACAATAAATGTTAATAACACTCCCATAACTTCAGTTCCCAAGCTCGGTGCTTGGGGGTTATATTCAACTCATCTCTGTCTTTTATTCCTCATCATGTTCACTCCATAACCAGCTCCTGCCATCTCCAGCTCAAAAATATATCTCGCATACGTCTTTTTCTCACTCAAGACACAACTAAATGTTAATACATGCTCTTATAATTTCTCGTCTGGACTACTGCAACATACTACTTTGTGGACTACCTTCTAAAAGACTGGCCCCACTCCAGTCAGTACTGAACTCAGCTGCTCGTCTCATTCATGTTTCTTCTCGACCTTCCTCTGCTGACCCTCTTTGTCAAGCTCTTCACTGGCTGCCAATTAACCAGAGGATTCAGTTCAAACTCCTAATTCTAACCTACAAAGCTCTCCACAATCTCTCTCCCCGGTACATATCCTCACTAATTTCCAGAAACAAACCCAATCGCAATCTCAGATCGCCATGTGATCGTCTGTTGTCCTCCTCTAGAATCACCTCCTCACATTCACATTTACAAGACTTCGCACACACTTCACCCCTCCTCTGGAATTCCCTCCCACAACACATCCGTCACTAGCCAACCTTTGTTACCTCTAAATGCTCTCTAAAAACACATTTGTTCCGACAAGCAAATGCGCTACCTTAGGCCACTTCCCTTTGTCCTAAGACCACTGGCGTAACAATAGGGCCTGCAGCCCCTGCTCCCACGGGACGGGGGGGGGGGGGCGGGCCCCCCCCCCCCTGGGGCCCGCACGGGGCCATTTTGTGGGGGCTGGAGGGGTGGCAGCATGAGGGGAAAGCCGTGGCCACAGTCAGCGGGGAGAGGGGAAGTTCCCCCCCCCTCCCTCACCTCGGGGCTCTCCTCTCTGCACTCCCCTCCAGCTTAAATGTGTGTCCGTGGGCAGCGGCAAGCAGCGGCGGGCAGGAAACAGATACATACCTTCCGTGCGCTCCACCAGCCTGCGTTCCTCTCGCTAGCCTCTGACGCGACTTCCGGTATAACAGGAAGTCGCGTCAGAGGCTAGCGAGAGGAACGCACTGGCTGGAGCGCACGGAAGGTATGTATCTGTTTCCTGCCTGCCGCTGCTCGCGGACAAACAAGCTGGAGGGGAGCGCAGAGGGGAGAGCCCCGAGGTGAGGGAGAGGGGGGGAACTTCCCCTCTCCCCGCCGACTGTGGCCACGGCTTTCCCCTCATGCTGCCACCCCTCCAGCCCCCACAAAACGGCCCTGTGCGGGCCCCAGGGGAGGGCCCGCTCTGAAGATCTGCAGGGGGGCCCGGTGGGGCCTAGTTACGCCCCTGCCTAAGACCAAATTGCACTCCTACTAGGTATCCTAAAACACACTGCCTATATATATATTTGTTGCATACTACCCCTCCTCTTGTCCTCCCCCCCCATTCCCTTTAGATCACATGTGTCGAACTCCAGGCCTGGAGGGCCAGATCCATGCCAGTGTTTAGGATGGACTGAGAAAGAGAGGGATGTGTTCTACCTTATGGACCACACCTTTCCTGATTCAGACCCATCAATTAATTTGAGCTGTGTCAAAAATGTGTGAGGACCTCGGCCCTCATAGGACTGGTGTGACATACCTGCTTTAGATTGTAACCTCGCAAGGGCAGGGCTCTCTCCCCCTTTTGTGTCTTGGAAATCATCATACATTTTCTTCATCATGTTACTTTTATCACTGTCATCACCAATTCTATATTTTGTATTTAGTATCATTCTTTGTATTTTGTCACTAATTATGTATCTTGTATATTGGTGTACACCATTGTCTGTATTATTATGTACCCCATGTTTGTTTCTTACTTTGTACAGTGCCACGGAATATGTTGGCGCTTTATAAATTAATAATAATAATAATATAGGTAGTGAGCTATAGGTGCTGCAGTATATAGGTAACCAGGCACAGGTGGTGCCTTAGTGTAGGTAGTGAGTTATAGGTGCTGCAGTATATAGGTAGCCAGGTACAGATGGCCATCAGAATAGGTAGTGAGCTATAGGTGCAGCAGGATATAGGTAGCCAGGGACAGATGGTGACTTCAGTATAGGTAGTGAGCTATAGGTACAGCCGTATATGTAAGTGGTCAGGTACAGATGGTGACTTCAGTATAGGTAGTAAGCAATAGGTACAGCAGTTTAGGTAGCCAGATACAGGTGGTGCACAGGCAGAATGACTTACCTTGTTCCAACGCAGACTCCTCTCACTGTGCTCTTCTCCTCTTGCCAGACTCTCCAACCCTCCTGCTCTTGCCAGCTCGTTGCATCCATGTTACCTCGACATCACCTCTGACGTTATTAGAGGCGCCGTCAGGTAATCATAGAAACAGGATGACTGCAGCAGTGGCGACAGGAGGATAAAGCGGCCCGGAGACAGGCAGGAGGAGAGCACAGCGAGGAGTCCACGCATGAACGGGATTGCATAAGTATTAAGGGGATCATACGGGGCTGCACAGAGGAGGTCGGCGGCCGCCAGCAACAGAGCGAGGTCCCCCTGTACAGTGAGGCATAAAGAAGGGGTTTGCCTCGCTTGTACGCTGGCAGCGCCCCAGTTGCGCGTCCACCCATCTGCTCCTGCATTGGTTACATCCGCCTGTACACATTGCCGCTAACCTGGCCCACTACCGCTGTTCCATCCATCCCAGAGGCCAGCAGAAGCATGGGGCTCTCCATAGGCTGCAGCAGGCCAAATCTCCCTGACGGAGAATTTTTATTGATCCAACATGCAGCAGTGATGAGTGGTGGGACATGTGAGTAATATGTCACGGCGGTGATCGGGAAGCTATTTGGTTACAATGCTAATACAGTAGAATCCCTTTGTAGTACTCTCCAAGGGACCAGGAAAAGTAGTTCACTATATCAGAATTGGGCATACATTGTATATTTATACAGAGAAATAGGTGCAGCTATTGTGTCTGGGACCTGAGAACTGAGTTTACAATATCCAGAGGTTTACAGTTATTGAAAAAAATGCTGCGCCACCACAATGAAGACAATTAATATGTCGTTACTACAATGAAATCACTAAACACAATACACATAAATGTCCTTAGGTCCAGAGCAATGGTTGGAGTGCGCTGTATTGAATCCTCTAGAAGTGTTTTTACATCAGTAACATCCACTGCACGCTACCATATCTGTAAAACAATCTGACATAGCGTAACCTGCTTTCTTTGCATATAACTACACCCACATCAACCATGTCAATGGTGAGATAGTGCCTGTGCAAAAACTCCCTCCACCTCTAATAACAGAGCAGCTCACCAAATGATGACCACCAATCTACAGGTGGGATTCAAGCTCAGCATGTGGTACTCAGGGGCTCATCAGTAATCCACATCCATGATATCATAAAAAAGGCCTTTATTCCTCAATAAAAAACATAAAAACTTCATTGCGTAACATCCAACTGTCATATAAAACACACTGCGCCTCTCGCGCCCTCTATGAACTTACAAGCTCCAGAGGAAAAGTAGGCATATCACAACGGCAGGGCTGTCCGGCTTCCACTGTTTCACTGCTGGGCCCGTTCGCGGCGTCCCGCTCGTTCCCCTACAATCAGCGGCTTACCCGGACTTCCGTGTTATGCGTCAGGCGTACTGGCTCCGCCCTCCTACTTTTACTCTCTGCCTCCTCCTGCTAATATCGCTACCTTTTAGTACAAGTACTCAATTGATGCAACTTGTATGTACTCTGCTAGGTCCACCTAGCCCACTCTGCCAGCTAGCAATGTGGTATATAGGGCCTACCACCTCCTCCTGCTGCTACCACCTTTCAGTATCAACATTACATTGACACAACTTGTATGTACACCTCTGGGTGGAATTGCTGATGCACTTTACCCTCCTTCTCCTGCTGTTGTTGCTCACTATTACTGTTGTTTCACTATTCCTTTGGTGCAATTTGTATTTACTCTTCTGAGTGTCATTGCCAATGCTCTCCACCCAGCTCATGCTGCCAGCTAGCAATGTGTTATGCCTGGAAATAGCTGACCAGAGGCCAGACAATGCTACTGCTCTCACCGGCGCACACTTTGTCTCAGGTTCTCCAACTTTGGACCTAGTGTCACGACTTTTAAAATCTTCAGCTAGCTACAGAGGTGTATTTAGAGTAAGGAAACAGTTTGTTAGGGATTATCGTTATGCAATGCACACATAGAGGTGTTCATTACCAGCATAGCACCAATTAAAAGCTAAAAAGATGGATGAAGGACCAGGCGCCCAAGTGCACTTGCAGCCTCTGCATCCCCTATTGCTACACCACTGGTTAGCTAACAATGAGTTCTCCTGCTGTTTTGATAGCAGAGACTACTGCTAGTGGGCTGAGCTAACATGTAGCATACCCATTTCTCAATCTCAGATCCCACTTTCATGTCCTGATGTTTCTGTTGCCTTCTGTACACTGTCCATCATCTAAAATTTCTATTTGCCGGCTGTCACTTAAACTGTGATGTTCTGAAAAACTACAGAAAAATGTTCTCATTGTTGCCACTGTTTTCCTTCACATGCTTTTTTTTTTTTTTTTTTTTTTTTTTTTTTTCTTTTTTTTTTTTTTAAACTCAGCACACAGACCCAAGTTCATGGGTAGTCAGTCATATGTGGCATTGGCAATACTCCTTTCTTGCCATGCCCCTAAACTGAGTTGTGTGGTCATCATAGTTTGGTAGTAGCTATTTACAAGCCTCATCGATCTTCCTTTTCCCGCCCTACCTCCCAATGAGCGACTGCTGCTGAGCCTAGTATTTTAACTATCCTTCTCAAAAACACATCCTACACACATGCAACCACACCCTCTTACACATGTCCCTCTCCTCTCCCCAGTCACTCTCTTTCAAATAAACTAACTAAGGTTAGTTGTGAGGCTTCTCCATACTTCTTCAAGATTATCTGCATGCTCCGGCCCCGCATTCTTACACAGTTCATCCATCCCAACAAACCATTCCCTTGTATCCAAAGTGGTCGGGTTTTTCCAGTTATTAGCAATAATACTTTTGGCCACTATTGTGCCGTATTCTTTGATCAGTAAGTGTCCGGGACTTTCTTTTTTTTTTCTTTTTTTTGTGTCTATAAAACTAAAAATTGCTTCTTCTAGTGTAAACTCAAATTTTTCTTTTAGTAATCTCTCAGCCAGGAGGCAAATATCATCCCAGAATTTTTTGACTACCGGGCACCACCACCACATGTGTAGGTTATCTCCATCCCCCTGTCCACATCTCCAGCACAACACCCTGCGTCTTGCAAATTTGCTAATACGATGTGGTGTAATATACCATCTACCAATTGTTTTAAATTGTATCAATTGAAGCCTTGGGTCTTGAATTTTAAAATTATTTGCCCATATTTGTGGCCAAGACCCTTCCAGACTCGACCCCAGCTCTCTTTCCCATTTCTTACAATATGCCGGAAGATCCTGGCCATAATCAGACGCACAGATATCTGAATATAGACTAGAGATTGATTTGTTCATTTTTTTCCCCAAATAAAGATGTTTTTCGAAATTATTCAGTTCCATCCTTTGGGCAGACAGTGAAGTCCATTTTCGAGTAAAACTATGAATCTGGGCAGAGCCCCATAAACTAATCTCATTATTATCTTCAAAAATTGATTTAATTCCCAGCACACGACTACCTCTGATATCAATGAAGCGTGTTTCTCGACTTATATTATGCTTGCCAAACCAGGCTGGGTCAAGACCTGGGGGGAAGTCTGGATTATCTCGCAAGGTTGTCAGGGGAGATAGCCCCATATTCTCCTGCCATTTTTTAATTATCCAGAGCAATGACTTTAGAGTTGGTTTAGTCAGCGGATGTGACGATAAGTTATATACCCTATTAATGTTTTTAGGAATCCAGGTAAAAACAAGATCCAAGTCGGATTCCTCCTCCTCCAGCCGAGGCCAAATCCTATTATTTGTATCAGAGGTAATCTCTATTTTCCATTCTAGGATTCTTGTCAAGTGTATGCTTCTATAGTAATTATATAAATTTGGGGCAGCCAGTCCGCCCTGATCTTTCCTTTTCATAATCAGTTTATAGTTTATTCTACGCTTAGTGTTGCTCCAAATAAAGTTCTGAAATATCTTGTGCCAGTTCTGGAACCATGCAGTAGGGATGGCTATCGGTAAACTCTGCAACAAAAAAATAAGTTTGGGGAGGATCAGCATTTTAATGATTCCGATCCTACCTATTATATTGAAACATGGGCGATCCCAGGATCTCAGTTTATTTTTACTTTCATCTATTATTTTTAAAAAGTTACTCTTAAAAAGTAAGTCCAGGTTACTCGTAAGATTAATGCCTAAATATTTAATCGAGTAATTATTACATCTGAATTCACTAGTTTGTTTTATCTCTTCTATAAGTTTCATAGAGCAACCTATATTTAATATCTCAGTTTTCTCTTTATTCAATTTAAAATTTGAGTATTTTGCAAAAAGACTAAACTTATCCCGACATTTTATAGTCGAGCCAAGTGGATCCGTCAGGGTCAAAAGTAGATCATCGGCATAAGCCAATATCTTCATTTCGCCTTGTTTCGTTTTAATGCCTCTAATTTCATTATCTTGTTGGATGGATTGTATAATTGTTTCAATGCCAAGATTGAATAATGTGGGGGACAGGGGGCATCCCTGTCTAACCCCATTAGAGATAAAAAATGTGTCACTGGTCTGGTTATTTACCTTAACACCTGCACTTTGATTACTATACAGCTTTCTTATATTCCCAATAAATATTGGTCCCAGTCCGAATTCCTCCAGGGCTGCAAAGACAAAACCTCTCGAGATGCGATCAAATGCTTTTTCGGCATCAACTGCGATCACCACTGCCCCTTTCCCTCTTGCTCTACATTTTTTGATCAAACTGATTGCGGTATATATATTATCTTTAGTTTGTTTGTTTTTAATAAAACCTGCTTGTTGATTCCCCAGGACGTTACCAATTATTTTATTTAATCTATTTGATAATATTTTAGCATAAATTTTTACATCACAATTTATGAGGGAAATTGGCCTAAATTGTGCACAGTTTGGGTTTTGTTTATCCCCTTTCGGAATCAGCGTAATAGTTGCTCGGTTTGATTCATTGGAAAAAATTGTACCGTTTTCGCTATTATTCACAAGTTTACAAAATAGGGGTGCTAAAATATCCATAAATGATTGGTAAAACTCGGCATTAAAGCCGTCAGGGCCCGGACATTTTTTTTGGGGCAGTTCCATTACAGTCCTGCAGAACTCGGCCAGGGAGATCGGGGATTCCAGTTCTATTTTATCTTTCAGGCTTATCCTTGGAAGTTTTATTTTATCCAAAAAATCTTTAGGATTTAACAAACCTGACTCATCCATATTATATAGTTCGTTATAGAACTTAAAAAATTCTCTTGAAATCTGATTAGTATCATGAATAATTGTGCCTTTTTATCAACTATGTGATGAATATAATTTGATTTCCCTTTATCTCTTAGGAGGTCCGCCAAGATTTTCCCCGATTTGTTTTTCCCCAACATATATTGTTTCTTCAATTTTTTGTGTTCTAATGAACATTTATTATCCAAAAGGTCATTAAGTTCTATTCTAAGTTCAGTCACTATTGATAAAGTTTTGATTGTTGCGTATTTTTTATGTTCCCCTTCTGCTTGTTGCAGCAATGTTAGTAGATTATTAATCTTGTTATTTTTTTCTTTATTCATTTTACTTTTTATATTAATCAAGGTTCCTCTAATAACGCATTTTAGAGTGTCCCACAGGATACCATACGAGGAGACAGATTTTTCATTCAACTCTATAAAGTCTTTAATAGCGTTCGCAACCTGTTGCATATGATCCATACTATCTAACAAGGAGACATCTAATCTCCATTGTTTATTTATAATAGATCTTTTCCCTAATAATATAGTTATTATCACCGGTGCGTGGTCTGAGAACGTAATTTGTCCTATTTTTACGTCTGCCACTGACAGTATAGTATCCTGCTGGACTAAAAAATAATCAATTCTTGAGTAGCCCTGATGAACATGTGAAAAATAGGTGTAATCTCTTTCATTAGGATTTTTAATCCTCCAAATATCCACCATTCTGTTGTCATTGATAGTTTTTTGAACTTCATCTATTTCATTTTGGGATAGATATGACCTACTCTTTGAAGTATCTTGTTCAGGGTTTAACGGTAAATTAAAGTCACCCCCCAAAATTATAGTCCCTTTTGCTTTATTTTTTACTTTATTAATAAAATTAATTACAGCAGCTGCTTGGCCTCTATTTGGTGCATATAAGTTGGCCAGTGTTACAGATTCCCCCTTCGCCCTCCCCAATACAATAAGTTCCCTGGCTTCATTGTCCTTGTATATTTTATCAACAGAAAAATCAAGACCTGTTCTTATAATAATTGTTACCCCACAGGTTTTTCTGTGGTGATTTGGATTATTGATCCACTCCTTATATCTTTTATCAAAGATTATTGGTGCCTTCCCTAGCTGAAAATGCGTCTCCTGTATAAATGCAATATCAATTTTATTCTTTAACAATACATCAATAATCCTTCCTCTCTTACAGCCTGAATTGGCTCCTTTTACATTCATAGAAAGAATTTTTAATTCACACATCTTTATTTATTTTTAAAAGCAATAGACCTCGGCTGGAGGAGGAAAATGCAAAGTGGAGGGAAAGAGGAGATGCAGACTGGGGGAGGTGCTCCAGGACATAAAGTGTGCATCCATCCTGCCACATACACACTCCAGTCATCCTTAGAACATACATCTTACACAATCAACCAACAATCACTTTTTTGATCTAGTCCTCTCAATCAACCCTGTTGATTTCTTGTGTCAGACTCTTCTAAACCTGTCAAACAAAAGAGTGGTAACAGGGATAGAGCCCCTACTTCCTGGTATAGCACTTATTCCCTCCACCCCCCCATTAATCCCCCCCCTCCCTAAGGCATGTATTAAATCTAAGTGTCTTCCCAACCCGGGATATGTATTGTGGGTAGATTTAATGCCTTTTGGATATTTACTAGAGGTTCTCCATCAGCCAAATTATATGTATTCCCATCTACCGTTGCTCTCAGAGAGAAGGGGTATCCCCAACTATATTGCCCCTCCTTTTTTTTGATTGCCTCCAGTAACGGTTTCAATTGTCTTCTACGATCGATAGTTCGTTTTGAGAGGTCAGGGAAAAGCTCAATTTTCCACCCCTTGAAATCCAGATTGTTCAATGAGCGGGCCTTATATAGGATTTCTTCCTTTTCATGGAAGAAATGAATCCTGCATAAGATATCTGTACTTTTCCCCTTTTTTTGTGATCTTTCTCTGCCGATCCTGTGAATCCTGTCGATCACGATTTTATTTTCAACATCTTTATTCAGGAGGTCTCTAAAAAGTTCTTGTGCAAGTGAGGGTAATTCCTTAGCCGGTATATTTGAAGGGAAGCCTCTAATTTTAATGTTATTTCTACGGCTCCTGTTTTCAAGATCATCTATTTTTAACGTAATTTCTTTTAAGGTTTTTTTCTGTGTTGTTAATTCGTTCGATTGTTTACTAGTGGTTTTAGCCATATCATCCAGATTTTTCTCCAGCCTGTCCATTCTATCCATGAGCTGCTGTAGCTCCTCCTTAATAATTTTAAATTCACTACTCACCGCTTCTTTAATTGTGGATTGCACTGTCTCAACCATAGTCACCTTTATCTTTGTTGAAAATTCTTCCATTAACTCTCTTATATTTATGTCCGGCACATGGCCTTTTTGACAACTGTTTTCACCTGCAGTCTGGTTGGCACCGTTTTCAGATGATTGTGGTGCTATCTGTTGTACTTCTTTTGTATTTACCTGTTCGGTTTCCTTAATATTTTTTTCAGTGTTTTTTTCTCCCCGCCCTTGATTTTCTTTGACTGATTTTTGAACCACCTCGCAAAATTCTGAAATTTTTTTGATGTGTTTGTTAATATCCTGTGGCGTTACCGACCCTTGAGGTGAAAACATGCCTTCAGTTTTCCTGGTCGGGGTTTCTGGTTTACTTGAGGGGTCTTCCCCATTGCCCATTCCCCCTGCGCCAAAGCCAAAATTGTGCAGGCCCTTTTCGAGTTGGTTTCCCTTATTTTTCCTTGTTCCTGTAGCCATAACCGGAGTTAGGTTTTACAGTCTTCCCAACTATTAAACAGCCCACGGTAGGTAGGTAGTTATGTAGGAGAGACAATTTCAGTTGAGGAATAGGTACTCAGGGTGTCTCCAGGTCTAACCTGGGGGGGGGGGGGGCAGAGGTTAGCAGATAGATTAATAAGTTAAAATGGACACAGCAGCCGAGGCAATAGATGTATCAGCAAAAGATACTAGAGTATCCGGATATCATGTTATCCTGTGGTTATCCTGTGATGTTATCAAGGCACTTGCAACCTACATAGATAAGGGCAGCAACAGCCTAGAGTTATCGTTATCGCCAGATCATGTACAGCAGAATCAACTACCGACCTCACAGGCCTCCCTCAGCGGTGGATCTCGTAGCAACTCTCAGTAGGCAACAGCGAGGCAACAGCAAGGTATCACAGTTACAGTTACAGCGATTTAAATCCCAATTGTGTGGCAACAATCAATTGGATAGCAATTGGATAGCAATTAGGTAGCATCAGCGTAATATTATGGCATTGTATAACCCCATGTAGCACTATACAGCAGCATTAACATTAGCAGCATTAGTATATACAGTATATTAGTATAGCACACACAGCATATATATACAGGTCAATACGATACCAGTCCAGTAGCCTCTGGGACATGCAGGTGATGTTGAAAACTCCCTGCTAAGCAGAGAGAACTGAAGAAAACTCCGCCACCGTCCAGGAACGAAAGAGCAGCGATGTAGTATGCTCTAGTATGCTGCAGCTAATAGTGGGTATGACGTGGGTATGATAAATTAACACCAGGCGCAGGGAGCCGGAGGTCCACAACCGCTGACAGTCGGCAGAAATGAGGGCAGAAACAAAGCCACTGGAAGCATGGAAGCGAAGGTGGAGACAGAGGCCGGGAATGGAGGCCCAACTGAGACACAGCAATATACTCGATACACTCGATACGATCGTTGGAGACAGGCAAGGATAGCAGAGCAGAGCAGATAGCAGGTAGCGGAGCAGAGCAGAGCAGGCGGGCAGGCAGACTGGCCGGCGGAGCGAGCGGAGCGGGCAGTGGACAGTAGATAAGCGGGAGACCAGCGGGAGACCAGCGGGGGACAAGCGGGAGCAAGCGGCACCAAACCGGTTCACTGCCCAATTACTCCGCAAGCGGGCATCAGGTGGACATCAGCCGACAAACATCGGGCAGCAGTGCTCAAACATAGCGCGCGCATCATCCTTCCAACCGGAGACGACTGGAGACGCTGAACACCAGTAATGCTAGAGCAGTAGTACGCGGGAGGGCGGGAGCGGAAACGTGTCACAACCAGGAAGCCGGGCAGCAGATCCTCACATCCTCACATCCTATAACCTTACTCCTTCACATGCCTAACACATGCTTAGGGGCTTTCCTATTAACCTTTAAAGTTGGCGTATTGACTTAAATAGAATTTACAAATTAGCTTTGATGAAAATTCATGGTACCAACTGACGTTCGAAGACATTTTTACAAGACCGCAAGAGGCATTCTCACTAATCCGTAGTCACACCATCCAAATTCAACAATTCTATAAAAACAGAGTGAGCAAATATTGTACAATCTAGATGGAAAAAGTACAGACTGAAGGTTGAGATTAAGGTCAAGGCAGTTCTATACATTTTTTCAGGATTTGTATTATATATTTTACTTGGCTGTATAAGCTGCATTTAACAATACAATTAGAAAAATATATATATATATTTTGTGCGAGTGTGGTCATCTTCATTTCATGCTTAAAAGCAACTAAATGTGAATACTTTGAAGGTTGTGATTCCTTTCTATACTCACTATATTTAATCCCCTGCAGACAGAAGCTCCCTGCTGTCAATTCTGATCATCTTCAGTTTGTGCTCCCAGTGATTCTCTGTGTTCCTCCGTGTTACTGACTCACAATACAAGTTGTCTCATGCCCTTATTGCTGAACCTTGCGCACCCACCTACATTCTGCTTGCCACAACTTCTGCCTGCTCATTCACCCCATTCTGACAGCTCACTGAGTGTGTTCTGTCTGCTGCCTGCCACAACCACTGCTTGCCTATACCAGTTGTGTTCTGTCTGATGCCAACCACAAACTCTGAATGCCCAATTTTGCTTGTCCTTATTCCTAGCCACACTGTACAAGGCATACTTTTGCAATTTCTAAGTATCTGTAATTTACATTTGACTTGCACTTCTGAAACACAGTAGTTGGATTTTAAATACAAAGCTTGAAGTTTGAATATGATCCTACACATCAATGTAAAGCAGCATATGTACTTTAGCTTGTCTTGTCTCTCTGACAAGACTGGGAAAACTTATGTAAAACTAAAAATAGTGCAACACTTCAAGAAAAAATTTCTTAAATCTACAATGTCAAATAATATGGGGACTTCATCATCTACAGCAGGGGTTGACAAACCATCAGTTATGACTTATCTGTTCATCATTTGCTTGTCATGAAAAGATTGCATCCCTGTGCTTACCCTCTGTTACAAGTCCTCTCCTGCCTATTGCAAAGGTGCAGACAGACACCAGCTTCCATAGGTTTTGGTATGGCTATAGGGCTTGGGGATAGGGCTATTGGGGATAACGCTAAAGAGATAGAAGATAATATTGGGAAGAAACTCATACCCATACAGAGGGAAATCAAAGAGAGGAAGCTCAATAAATACCTGAGAGGACTTTTTGACCAATCACATCTTTGATTGGTCATAAACAGAATCCAAACCTTAACCCAAACCCATTAAAAAGAGAAAACCACTCAAGCCTAAAAGGGGTACTTGAACCTCTGACTCGGGTTCCGAGTCTGAGGTGGACGGCAAGGGCAAGCAACCCAGATCAATCCCTTTAGGAAGAAAACACGGAGAGGGAGGAGAAAGAGACTAGGAGACATGTGCAAAGAGAGTGTCTTGGAAGGGGCTAGAGTAGATTGAAGACCCTGTATCTGACCAGTTGCAGGTAGTTCAATTGTTGGGAGTGCAGTTGCCAGGACCCTGTCTTGATGTGCTGCGGAAGTGTCTTAATTTTGTAACTACTCAAACTTTTGATACCCGTTCTGAGATTGACCTATATCGGAACATCAGGAAAATGAACATTTATGAACTTTTTGGAGGCGAAAATGCATCACAGAGTGATCACAGAGAGGCGCTCATGCTTGCTACACAGCCATAGCAGTTAAGGCACCTGCTTTTTCACTGACCTGAGAAAGCAGGCAAGCACCCGCGAAATGCATTGTCAGTATTATGTGCTCGCATAAAAGACCTTTTGTAATAAACTGGTCCAAATTCTTTAAGAGAGGTAAGATTATCTCTCTGTTTATAAGATTAACAGCTTATTAGCCTACCTTTTATGCATTGGGTGCCCACACCCTTGTTTTAAGTGTCTTTAACAATAGTATTGCCAATCTACGATCACTGTTGGTCACTGTTGGCTGAGTCCAACAAAGCCACACTAGATAGTAAGAGTAGAGAAAGTGTTCTCTACAAGTATAGGCGTTGTAAATCCATCATCCCCGTCCCACCACTGGTAGACTCAGCCTTGGACATTTTCCAGAGACAGGTCTTGAGGACACAAAGGCATCAATGTATCCAAAGAATATCTCCTTCTGAATGGAAAGACTTTAAGTGGTTAAAATCCCACAAAGATCTTACAATTAAAAAAGCAGAGGGTGGGGTAATATGGTGCTGTTGTCAACAACCAGTTATGTTAGAGAAGACAGGAGACCGTTGAATGATTGTTCTACTTATGTCAAATTGAAGTCTGATCCAAGTTTTTATTTACAGAATGGGTTGTGGAATCTTTTGAGATTCAGGGTTCAGGAGGGCTTCCTGGATGCAAAATTGGGAGAGGACCTTTTTTCCCCATTTCCACAAAAGCCTGTCATTTACTTTATGCTAAAGGTTCACAAGTCCCTGGTGTACCCCCCGGACAGACCCATTGTCTCAGGAAGGGGCTCGGTCCCTGAGCACCTCAAAAAGTACCTGGACCACGTCCTTCGAACCCTCCTAGCCCATATACCATCCTATCTCAAGGACACAACGCATGTGCTTCAAATTGTCGAGCAGATGCGGTGGCACTAGGGTGACAGCCTTGCATTCATTGATGTGGTAAACGTATATAATAGGATACCGCATGAGATGGGTGTAGGAGCTGTGCTTGAATTGCTACATGCGACGCAGCTCGTAGATGGGCCCAGGAATGAATGCCTAGGGGACTGTCTTAGATTTGTACTTGACCACAATGCATTCCAGCTCGGCAGTGAGTGATAAAAGTAAATGGGCATTTCAGTAGCCCCAACTTTCACTAACACTTTCTTGGCAACATGGGAGGCAGAATACATCTATGGGGAAAGAAACCCCTATAGATGTGATCTGAGGGCGTGGTCGAGGTACGTGAGCGAAGTGTTTGTCATTAGGAGGTTCACCATGGACCATTTCAATCAATTCTTAAAGTATTTGGACCAGAACCATATGAATATGTTGTTCACAGGTGAATGGGGAGAATCCATCCTATATTACATTCTTGGATTTATCGACTGAGGTGCATGAAGGTACCTTGATCACCAAGGGACACAGAAAAAGCACAGCTACCAACTCAGTCCTGCATAACTCTAGTTACCACCCAACCCATGTTCAATTGCAATTGTTTACTTTTTGTTAAAAATTATCAATTAGAATTATTTTATTACCTTGAATTTTTTTATTTTGTATAAATAAATTTGTATTTCTTACTCTAAAACTGATCAAAACAGATACTAAAACTTGTATTTGTACACAGCACAAGCTCTTTATGGCACCGTACAGGTCAGCTCCCGTCCCGTTGGCAGGTATTAGCTCTGGAATTACCACAGTTATGAAAGTTATGAAACAGTGTAGAATTTGATAAATAGCTCTTCAATTTTCAATCAATCAATCAAAAAAAAAAAGATCATATTTTTCAATTTTCATCTTTATAGCCTGCACTCTCGCCAACGTGCGCACGAACACGGCCATCATTATACAAACATTGCCGCCCAGAGGCTTGACATCATATGTTCTGGGAGTGTCAACTAATGACAACCCTTTGCGGCTGTTTGCGGTGGTGCGTTAAACAGAGAGTTTGGTCTGTCAGTGTTAACTACTAGTGAGTGTACTACTTACACTACCTGCTGATCCATGTATACACACGCATGATGTTTTCAAGCACTGTATGCCTTATATTTAGGAATGCAATGTGATTTCTCCCTTTTAGGGATTATAACTCTGCTCTGCGTCAAATCCAAATTTTTTCCAGGGACTTTTGGCGTGTATCCCACTCCACCAAGCCCCCCTCCAGGTATTAGTCCCCTTGAAACATCTTTTCCATCATTTTTGTGGCCAGCCCATTGAAGTCTATTGAGGTTCGCCGAGTTCGCCGGTTTGCGGACTTTTGCGGAAGTCCGTGTCCGCGAACCCAAAATCTGAGGTTCGAGCCATCTGTAACTTTAAGCTGTGGATGTGCCTGGATGCCTATCATCTTTATGTGTACAAGTCCTCTATCACAATCCTGCTTTGTTTGCGGTAATAGGAGGAGAGTGAGTAGTTAAAATGAGTGTCCCAGGTTTCATGTACAGTATGTTAGGTTTGCCTCTGCTCTTTTTCTACCTTAACACAAAAAAAAATAATGTTAGTAGCCCTTCAAAGCTATCATTCAGACCTAGCAGAGGTGGAAATGTGTGCTGGGGTTTGTGCACCTAGGTCAAGATGAACAGCTTTTGACAAATGAAGAAGTGTACAGTATGTCTTTGAGCTAATACTTTTCTTGAATAAACAAATGTTTATTTTCAATGAATATGTAATAGGAATATGTCATAACCTTGCCTGCATTTTGTGAAGACGTGTTTCATTAGCAGGTCTTAACTTATTTAAGTTCCTTTGTATTTCTATTGTCAAATTAAATACAGCTTCCAAATAATGTGTGAAAACTGCAAATGTTTGAAATCCCAAGATGTAGTCGGCAAGACGACAACAATCCATATTGCACTGCTTCCTGGATTGTTCAAGAGAAAGCATACTCCTGAGAATCATGGTTTTTATAGTTACAAATGAAAAAGCCATTTAGCGGAGCATTTTTAACAGGAGAAATCTAAGCCCTTTCATGCCACTGGGAACAATATACTGGAGACAGTTTGAGAATAGTACTTGCAGAAAATGAAGTAACAATTTTCTCACATTAATTTTGAGGCAGACATGATATAAACTCAACTGTAGAAAACTATGACTGTTAGTATTACATTTTAAAATGCACACTTTGATCTGGATTGGAAACATTACTTGCAAAATATAAGACAAAGACATAAAGGTAGTTACCAAGATGTTAATGAATGTACCTTTGTTAATTTTAGAAATCAACCAGAATGTCCAGATAGGAAATTCTCAACAGCCATCAAGTTAGGGTGATCCAGAACCACCAATGATTTAAATGGTCAGCTAAAATTAGCCTAAAAGACAACTACATGGAAAGAGAAGCACTGCAAATGACTGCAGTGTACTTATCTTAAAATGTTATATATGCAGAGCTTTGTATGCTCTTCAAGAAAACAATCTCTCCCCCAAAACCCTTGTCCAACCATGGACAAGGGGCTTTTGCCCACCTCTAGCGCTTAGAAGGAGGTGGGGCCCTGGGAGGGTGGGTTTCATGGATGACACCACCATCCGTGGCCTTATCAGCAAAAATGCATACCACAGTAATGCTGGGCATACACGGGTCGTTTTCTGTTATCAATCGAGGCGCTGATGGCTCGATTGATAATATTCAACATGTCCGATGACCCACCGGATCGATTCCGGGCTCGATACCCGCGAGCGGACAATAGCGGAAAACGAGCTGAAGATAAGAGAAGCGCCCGCGGGGACAAGCGGGAATCAATCCAGGCGCGCGCAGGGACGAGCGGGGAAGCTCGAGAGTAGATCCGGCAGCTAATCGAGCCGCAGAAAAGGATCGTGTATGCCCAGCATTAGATTGAGCAGATCTGCAGGTGGTACAGAGATAACAAGCTTTTCCTAAACAAGGCAAAGACTGTGGAACTGATCATAGATATCAGAAGGCACCCTCCAACACTCAACACAGTCTCCATCAATGGCACTGGGATCTCCACTCTCCAAGGTACACAGCGCCTGCCTCCTAGGTACTACCTTCACTGATGACTTGAGATGGGGTGTAAACACAACCATAATGATATTATTTAGAATTATTATAGTGCCAACATCTTACACAGGGCTGTACAGAGTATATTGACTTGTCACTTAACTGTCCCTCAGACGAGCTCACAATCTAATCCCTACCATAGTCACATGTCTATGTATGTATTGTTTAGTGTATGTAATGTAGTCTAGGGCCAATTTAGGGGAAGCCAATTAACTTATCTGTATGTTTTTGGGATGTGTGAGAAAACCGGGGTGCCCGGAGGAAACCTACGCAGACACGGGGAGAACATACAAACTCCGTTCAGATAGTGCCTTGGCTGGGATTTGGGAGTCTAAGCTAACAATGCTCATGGCAGCATGAAAATTACAATTGGATAGCATGTAAAGAACCCACTGGGCGGTTACATTGATCAAGCGGCATTTACCGCCTGGGAGGGCAGCGTCAAGATAAATTGTATTAGGCAATGCTCACATCGTCTAACTTAAGAATGCGCCAGGTGTATAAACAGGAAGTCACGTCAGACACTAGAGGGAGAAGCATCCTCGCTGGAGCGCACGGAAGGTATGTAGCTGCCGCTGCCCGCCATTGCACAGATAAAGGTATTGATGCTGGAGGGGAGCACAGAGGGGAGAGCCTGAGGTGAGGGAAGGGGGGGGAACCGCTCAAGCCCCCCAAAACGGCCTGAGCCGTTCTACTTACATAACAGATGTATTGCACTGCCCCAGGGGGGGCCCGCTCAGAATTTCTGCAGGGGGGCCCGGGGTGACCTAGTTACGCCCCTGATCCAAACATTCAAACTTTCGCATTTATAATATTAGTGAGTTAAGATTGTACAGTGATAAAAGGTTTTGTGGAGAATTGTCCATGTATTTTTCCATGTACAGTATTGCCGATTCTTCAGAATGTCAGTTGATTGTCGAGCAATGCTCCTATTTTGCAGCTGGCTTGTTATACTTATTCAAGGGCAAATAACAGGTTTTAAAGAAGAAAATTCAGATAAAAATAGTAAGCAGTTCAAAGAATATTTAGCATTTTCTGAAGACGAGGAAAAGTAAAGCAAATGATGCTGATTCAGTTGGATACATTTGGTTCCAAGTGACCCTTCTTTGAGCCATAGTCATTGGTGCACAGACTGCTAACTCAACCAGAACTGACATGAACTACATTACAACAGCAATACTAACAGAATAAACTCATCTCTCGGCATGATTGCTGGCTTTTTTCTCTAGCTTTGAAACTCAAAAAATTAAATGCTGCTTTACATTATTTTATTATTTTGCATTTATTTTGATTCATTAAAACATAACTCAAGAACCACTATATATTGCAAAATAAACCCACTACTGCTTAAAGGAATATATATGTATTTTATTATATCTGTTTAAATTTTTTTTGACAGGAAGAAAATGTTATTGCCACTAAAAACATGATTTTTTTTTGGAGCTCCATCCACTGACTTGAGTAGCATGTTTTGCAGCCTCAAAAGATCGTTATTTTACTGCTTTACAGTAAATGCTAGAGATGTCCATAGTGGACAACCAAACCTTACACTCAGGGCCGGGCCGAGGCAGAGGCTGGAGAGGCTCCAGCCTCAGGGCGCAGTGTAGGAGGGGGCGCACAATTCATTCAGTTGTCATTCCCAATTGTGATTGAAGCAGAAAGAAATAGGAAAAGGGGATACATGGCAGTGACTGCAAGCCAGATAACTAGAGATTATGGTGTTGGGGAGGTTGTGGGCCCTGTGGCGCAAGTCAGATAACTAGATATTAAGGTGTTGGGGAGGTTGTGGACCCTGTGGCGCCCTTAGTCTAATAGCAATTAGTGTGTGACGGCTGGGGGGTAGGGATGGAGGGGCGCACTTTGGTGTCTCAGCCTTGGGTGCTGAAGGACCTTGTCCCAGCTCTGCTTACACTAACTCCACTTTAGTACATAACATGTGCAACTGAATATCTTATAAGATATAAACTCTTTTTGCAGCTGCTATTAAAGGGATATGAGCACTTATTGCGAAAATTGTCAGACAAACCTCCCTCTATGGGAAGTTTGTAAACTGTGTGTGCTGTGGGCGATAAAGCAGTATATTTCCAAAAATCATCAAATTGACCTCCCCCTAAGGGAGGTCCCTAAACTGTGTGTGCTGTGGGGGATAATACAGGCATGTACTTACCTAGGGGAGCTGCTCTGTAGTCTCCCCTTGCCTATTTGGACACCTCCATCCATCTACTCCCTCACCTGCCACACAGCTGCAGGTTTGCGCTGGTTTTTTATATGTCCCTGGTCGTGCAATGCATGCCGGGGACCAGCAGTGCATGTTGGGAGGTGTAGTCCCCATTGATCTGGTTACAGAGTCAATAGAAAAGCCCCTATACATTTATGGCCACCTTTAGAGGTTGATCCACTAAGAACAATAGCGCAAGTAACCTCTTTGGGCCAATCAAAGTGCAGGGATCTTGTCCTTTGAAGCCACTGGACCCGAAGGGGCTAAGGACGAGACGAGGAGAGCACCCGTTATGAAGATGTATCCGGCGTAAGTTACTAGCACTCGCTACGCACAGCATAGCGAGCGCTCCTCTGAGAAAACTTAATAAAGCACATTATGCTACCAAAAGCGCGTAGTGGGCAACAAGGTGCGCAGGATTAAAAAGCGTGATTAACAGGAGGTTACTTATGCTATTGTTCTTGGTGAATCAACTCCTATTTATCAAATGTTTTGTGTTATTGGTATCATTTTCTTGTGATTTGTATTATCTCCTTGTCGTCTTTGGTAATATCAGCATATATTTGGTAAATCCTACATGTTGTTGGTAATATCTGCACATTGGGCTTGATTCACTAAACCGTGACAACTCATATCACAGCTGTTTTTGCATGCATTTTTGAGTTGGCACGCGATTGTGAATTTACGTTCGCAAATGCAAATTTTCACACGGAAACAATATCGTTTGCGCACAAAATTTGTGATCGCACGCAAATGCAAAAATGCGTGCGAAAACAGACGTGATATTAGTTATCACGGTTTAGCGAATCAAGCCCATTGATTGTATTCTCTGCTTGTCTTGGGTAATATCGACATTAGCTTGTGTTATTTTATAAGAAAACAACGAATCCAAGAGCCTCACCAGAAGTTAGTACATTTCAATATTTTAATATGCAATGAAGAGGTGCTTAAAGGGGGTGTGGCAAAGCAGTAAAAACAATCAACCCTCTACACATGGTGAGTGTGCAGAGGGCTAATTTTCTTTCCATGAGATGTGTTATTTATTTAAAAAAGGGGGTGAGACTTAAGGTGATGTGACCTGTGTTAAGGGAAAGGGTTTAGGGTGCCAGAGCTTGTGTACCTAAAGGCTCCTGAGCTGTAAATCCGATCCTGCCAGTACACTATCCAGCTATCCATGAGGTATGTGTGGAGGTTTGTGTGCAAAGCAAAGCACACGTGATATTCAGCCCATGTGCAGTGTGGCCAGAAGGTTGGCCTTAGAACTGCACACCATAATTCCTATTGTGGGGCGGGAGGGGATCAGCCAAGTCTCAAACCCTCTATTTAAAGTGTACAAGACTTCTCTGGTGGTGTGACTTTTCTCCCCCAAGGACACCAGTTTCAGCACTGCCAGGCAATGCATTTGCTTGAGGGAGCAGTAGTGGCATTACTGTTTAACCACAGTTTCCTCCACTGCTTGCCTTTCACGAAAAATACTGAAAAGGAAGAAGGTGCTGGTAGAAGGAATGTAGGAGGAGAGAGAGGAGTGGGGTGACTCATGCTTTCCTACCACACCCTTCTGCGGCGGTACCAAGTGCTTTAATGCCTTGTGCAAACTACTGCCCACTGATGTAAGGTTGCTCATTGAGAGGTGGAGGGTGTAAGAAACTATATTCCGGCACCAGCAACTTATTAGTAAGAGCTACAAACATGACTCTCATCACAGCAAACAGTATAGGAGATAGCAGTAGGAGAACAGAGGCGCCAGCAGGATAAAAGTGGATAAAAACTTTAAAATTTGCTGGGAGGAAGTGGTGGACTTCCCTCCATAAAGCAGACACGAAAGACTGTCTGAATAGTAGTCACATTTATTAATTAGTACCCCAAAACAGTGCAACGCGTTTCGCAGGCCCAGCCCGCTTCATCAGGCAATAAAAATGGGGACAAGACTGTAGGCAAGAGACAGTACATTATGCTATAGTAAATTCTGCAAATTTGCATATTAATATATTGCATATCATAAAGCATACCATATGAAATAAATAGCTTCGTGGAGATGGCATAAAAGAGTTGGGTGTGCAAGTAGACAATAGGGGGTAGAGGCTATGGTGCTCGTGACAGTAATGGGCTATGGGGTGTTATTTTACACAGATTTGCAATGAGTGGTATTGGTAATGGAAAAGGGTATATGTCAGCAAGAGTAATGAGTAATAGAGCATTGAGAAGAGAACAGGGGGCCAGAAATACAGGGTAAAGTGTGCAAATAAAATAACATAAAGAACTCACCAGAATTTCAGCAATAGCAGGTGTAGCGCCTCAGTGAAGTGGTGAGGACACTCAGCTCCTTATATATACAGGTTCTTGCTAAAAGGGCCAATTAGATGTATGGGAGGTATTTGGTGGGCGGGGTTAGGGTGAGTGTGCGAGCAGCCAATGGGCTCTCGCCACCTGTGTTCAGTGAATTGGGTTTTTGGGAAGGGTGGGTGGGGTTAGGGCAGGCTTGTGAGTAGCCAATGGGCTCTCGCCACCTGTGTTCGGTGTATTGGGTAGTTGGGGGGTGGATACAGGTATCATGGTTACCAAATGTGCAGCTGAATAGTGTACTAGCTGAATAGAGTACTGGTTAAGGGCACTGCCTTTGACATGGGAGACCAGGGTTCAAATCCCGGCCGGGGCATTATCTACTCATTGGTGTTTGGATGCTGTAAATGGGCAAAAGAATAAATTAAGTAAAAAAGAATATGCAAAGGTCTTTTTCAAGATTTAAATAAATATAATGATTTGATCCAGTGGGAATAAAATTAGTATATTTGACAGAGGGATTGATGTGTAAAAGTATTTAGCTGCCATCTAGTGGACCAAAAAGTTATGACCCGGTCCTAAGACACAAGCATCAATAGACATGTAAGAGCAACATAAAAATTAATAGAATAAATAGACATGTAAAAGCACCATAAAATTAATAGAAACATAAATATAATATAAAAAATAACCAAATATGGATCAACTTAGTAGTCCTGGACAATTGTAGCAACTGGTAAAAAAGCACATAACAATCAAACCAAATTACACTTTTTGACATAAAAATATGTAGAATAATAATCAAGCCAGAGGTGTAGTTGTAAAAATGGACGGTTACACTAAAACTTATTGGGACAAATAAAATAAAATACAATAAATAAAAAGTCATGAAACAACACAAAAAAAGGGTAAAAGAGAGCGGCCAAGATAAAAGAAAAACGGTACAGGAGGTATTTTAGTAATTTTTTTCCAGAACTTCATTCAGACCCTCAGGGCTGAGGGTTCTTATAGTTTGTATCCAGAACATTTCAATTTTTTTTAGTTTTTCGAATGCGTTTGATGAACTTGCATCAATTGAGTCAATTAGTGTAATGTTGAAGAATTGTGGGTTATTGGCGTGGTGAGTGCAGAAGTGCCGTGATACGCTGTGAAGGGGGAATTTTTTAGTGATGTTTCTTTTGTGTTGTCCGATTCTGCTGCGGGCCAACTGTGTAGTCCTCCCCACGTACTGGAGTCGACAGGGACATGAAATGAGGTAGATGACAAATTTAGATTCGCAGGTGAGGTGTTTTTTTATGGGATATTGAATACCGGTACTGGAGGACACAAAGAATGTGCAGGTGTTGATGAATTGACAGGCTGTGCAACGGTTTTTGTTGCAAGGGAAACAACCAGGCTCCTGTGTTTGAAGGGTGGTGGGTTGGTTTGGTATACGTAATTTGCTTGGCGCTAAGAGATTGCGGAGATTTGGTGCTCTCCTATATGTAATTGATGGTGTTGTGGGTAGTATAGGTCGTAGATAGGGGTCTTGCATAAGGATGTCCCATCGGTTTTTTAGGATATTGCGGATGGACAGATGTTGGGCATTGTAACGAGTGATGAATCTGGGGGGGCATGTAGTATTAGTAGGTTGTTTGGTAGTGGTATGAGGGTTGGGATGTTTGGCTCTGTATCTTGCATCTTTGATCAGTTTTTTGGGGTAATGGCGGTCTGTGAATTTTTTGGTAAGGATCTCTGATTGAATGTCAAATTGTGATTGGTCCATGCAGTTCCTATGTATTCTTCTGTATTGACTGTAGGGGGTGTTAGTAATCCAAGGGTGGTGGTGAAAGCTATTGAAATGTATGTAGTTGTTGGCATCGACTGGTTTGAAGTATGTTTTTGTCATAATGTGATTCGATTCTATGTATAAAGTGAGATCAAGGAATTCAATGGAGGAAATGTGGTGGTGGTGTGTGAATTGGAGTCCTGCTGTATTAGAGTTGAGGTAACTGACAAAATGTGGAATGCGTGAAGCGTCGCCTTTCCAGATGAAGATTAGGTCGTCAATATACCGCTTGTATAGTACTATGTTGTCGGAAAACTGATGATGTGTGGATAGTTTAAGTACTTCCAGGAGCCCCATTGTAAGATTGGCATACGAGGGGGCGAACGAGCTCCCCATCGCGGTCCCACTCGTCTGATGGTAAATTTTATCATTAAATGTGAATATGTTGTTTTTTAAGATGAATTCTG